>NW_027397067.1:27505712-27557296 GCF_003265705.2 Callorhinus ursinus
AAGGAAGGAAGGAAGGAAGGAAGGAAGGAAGGAAGGAAGGAAGGAAGAAAGAAAGAAAAAGAAAGAAAGAAAGAAAGAAAGAAAGAAAAAGAAAGAAAGAAAGAAAAGAGAGCATGAAAGAATGAAAGGGGAAGAGGAATAAAATGGAAGAGGATGGTAGGGAGAGGGAAGACAAGTGAGAAGAGAGAAGAGGAAAGGAGAAATATATGCGTAAAAATACTGTATTTTGTTGAACTCCAGTCTCTGGTGCATAAGCAACATGTTCCAAGAAATGTGCAGAGGGAGACATACAGGCAAGGGAATAATCATCTCTAAGACAACCATGTGGTTTTGATACCACAAAGCAAAGAATGTTTGTGGGGGAGAAAGGAAATGGTAACTCACTCACAATATGGATGTTGATATGGATTAATCTATCACTTTAGCTGAAATGCTCACTTTTCTACCTCCTACTCTCTTCTCAACCACTGAAACCACTCTTGTCATTGTTGCCAACAACAACGTCTGTCTTGCCAAATCCAATATTTTAGTCTCAGTATTCATTTTACTCCACTCTGCAGAAGCAATTGATGAAATTGATCACATTTTCTGCCTCAAAACTCTTCTTTGCATGACTTCTAGAACATTATATTTACTTGGATTTTATTCTACCTCCACCTAGGCCTTCTCCACCTTCATTTGGTAATTTTCATATTTTCTCCCACTTCTCCCCCTGAGCTTTGGCCAAATACATCCAAATAAGTGTTCAATGTATTTCTACTAGGATGTTTAATAAAGTCTCAAATTTAACATGTCTTCAACATCATGATTTTCTCTTCCTACCCCTTTCTCCACTTCAACAAATGGCATCGCTATTAGCTCAGTCACTAAAGCCAAAAACCTTATGACCATCACTGATTTTTTTTTTCTCCCTTTCAAAATGGATCCAAAATGCAATCAGTTCTTACCACTTATACTGGTTAATTCTTGTCCAAGCTACATTATTTTTCCTTAGTGAGGTAGTAGTCTTTTTACTGGTCTCCCTGTCTTTGTTATAGTGGCCAACTAGATATTCTCAAAAAGCAGTGAGATCTTTAATTTTTTTTAATTTTTTAAAAAGATTTATTTATTTATTTGAGATAGAGAGAAAGAGAGTGTGTAGGTGGTCGTGCAGAGGCAGAAAATCTTCAGGAAGACTTCCCACTGAGCAGGGAGACCAATGTAGGGCTCCATCTCACAACCCATGAGATCATGACCTGAGCCAAAACCAAGAGTTGGATGTTAACTGGCTGAGCCACCCAGGGGCCCTTGCAGTCAGATCTTTTAGATCATAAAAAGAGAGCATGTCTCTTCTCTCTTAAAAATTCTCCAATGGTTTCTTGTTCTACATGTAAGGAGCTTGAAAAGCACAACTGCATTCTAACAACAAGTACAGACTGAGCAGACTGAAAAACCAACTCTTCTTGAATCCACAGAAGAAAGGAGGACACAGGACAAACCACTGTCCCCCAAGTGGAGAGGAAGGTGACTACAAGTCATCACAGCTTACCTAAAAAGAGACTCACAAGCAGAAACCACTGTGCAAACCAATGCTAAGGTAAGGTAATCCAAAATATTACTAACAAATTACTGGAGTCTCAACGTGGACAACTCTGAATGTGAGAAACTCTATGGGGACCCAATCATAAGGACTCTCTGCCCAATATTGTGAAATTTACCTTTAGGAGCTCAACCAGGCTCCCAAAGTAAATATTGAAGTTAAATCCCTTTGTGTTTTTAAAGAAGAGGGCAAAAACCATTTTGAAATACACTATAGAACTCTCTTCTTAATAAGGCCTGCCTTGAGGGGAAGCTAATTAACCAAACCTAAATTGATTAGATTTTATCAGAGGCTAACTGACTTGGGAGAAGGAAAATACCAACTTTAGCTAGTTGGAGCCATTGTGTTTCACCTTTAGGGAGAGGGGGAAAAAAGGGAGAGAGAGAGAGAAACTCTTGTGAAGTTCACAGTCCAGAGGCATAGGCTTCCTAAAAGACTGAAACCTAATCGTAGAACCATAGAATGGCTCCCCTTTCCCAAACTTGACCTTCCCCTTCCCCCAAACTTGACCTCCACATTACTAAGTCCTGTTTACAGCAGTTAATTTTATCCAGTACTTGATGTCCACTTTTAAAGAAAATTATAGGGTATGCCAAAAAGACAAAAAATATAAGTTGAAGAGACAGAACAAACATCAGAAACAGACATGGCAGGGATATTGTAATTATCATATGAGAAATTTTAAAAAAATATGAATAATACACCAAAGATTCTAGAGAATAAGGTAGACAGCATACAAGACAAGATAAGCAATGTAAGCAAAGAGATAAAAGTCCTGAGAACAGAATAGCAATACTAAAAACAAAAACATGTAACAGAAATAATGACCTTGATAGTTATATTAGTAGACTGGACACAACTGAAGAGAGAATCTCAGAACTAGATGACATATAAAAGAATCACTCAAAACTGAAGCAAATGCTAAGCAAAATAAGTGAATCAGAGAAAGACATGTATCATATGACCTCACCAATATGAGGAACTCTTAATCTCAGGAAACATACTGAGGGTGGCTGGAGTGGTGGGGGTGGGAGGGATGGGGTGGCTGGGTGATAGACATTGGGGAGGGTATGTGCTACGGTGAGCGCTGTGAATTGTGCAAGACTGTTGAATCACAGATCTGTACCTCTGAAACAAATAATACAATATATGTTAAAAAAAAAAAAGAAGAAGAAGATAGCGGGAAGGGAAGAATGAAGGGGGGGAAATTGGAGGGGGAGATGAACCATGAGAGACGATGGACTCTGAAAAACAAACTGAGGGTTCTAGAGGGGAGGGGGTAGGGGGATGGGTTAGTCTGGTGATGGGTATTAAAGAGGGCACGTTCTGCATGGAGCGCTGGGTGTTATATGCAAACAATGAATCATGGAACACTACATCAAAAACTAATGATGTAATGTATGGTGATTAACATGACATAATAATGAAAAATAAAAACAAAACAAAAAAGAAAAAGAAAACTGAAGCAAAAGAATAAAGAGGAAAAAGATAATATACAAGAACTGTGTGACAAATACAAAAGATGTAATGTATATAATGGGAATATCAGGAGGAGAAATAAAAGAAACAGAAGAAATATTTGAAACAATAACGAGTGAGAATTTCTGTAAATTTGTGACAGACACCAATTCACAGATCCAGGAAGCTAGGTGAACAACAAACAGGATAAGTGCCAAAACAAACAAACAAAAAACACTACACCTAGTCTTATTATTTTTAAACTACAAATACAGTGTGCCTGGGTGGCTCAGTCGGTTAAGCATCTGCCTTCGGCTCAGGTCATGATCCAAGGGTCCTGGGATCGAGTCCCACATCGAGCTCCCTGCTCTGTGGGGAGCCTGCTTCTCCCTCTCCTCCGCACTTGTGCTCTCTCTCTCACTATCTCTGTCTCTCTCTCTCTCTCAAATAAATAAAATCTAAAAAAAAAAAGAAATTAAACTACAAATACAAAGAAAAAAATCCTGAAAGGAGTCAAAGGCAAAAAACATCTACCTATAGAGGAGAAAAGATATGAATTATATCCAACTTCTCCTTAAAAACCAGGCTAGCAAGAAGAGAATGGAGTGAAATATTTAAAGTGTTGGGACACCTGGGTGGCTCAGTCAGTTAAATGTCTGCCTTCAACTCAGGTCATGATCCCAGGGTCCTGGAATCGAGTCCCATATCGGGCTCCTTGCTCAGCAGGGAGCCTGCTTCTCCTTCTGCCTGCCACTCCCCTTGCTTACGCTCATGCCCTCTCTCCCTCTCTGACAAATAAATAAATAAAATCTTTTAAAAAATATTGAAAGTGTTGAGAGAAAAAACAAACGCCAACCTAGAATTCTATACCTTACAAAATTATCTTTCGAAAGTGAAAGAGAAATAGACTTTATCAGGCATACAAAACTTGAGGGAATTTGCTGCCAGGAGACCTACCTTGCAAAAATGTTAAAAGAAGTTTTTTAGAGAGAAGAAAAATTATATAGGTCAAAAATTCAGATTTACATAAAATAAAAAGAGCAGTGAAGAAGGAATCAGTGAAAGTAAAATAGTTATTTAATTTTTCTTATTCTTCACTTATCTAGCAGATAATAGTTTATTCAAAACAGTACTAATGATGCATTTAATTGTATATGCTTATCTATCTACCTATCTATCTATCTATCTACATACCTATGCTTATGAATGCTTATTTAAAAGTGAAGTAAATGACAACAATGATAAAAGGAACAGGAGGAGGCAGGGGGCACCTGGGTGGCTCAGTTGGTTAAGTGTCTGCCTTCAGCTCAGGTCATGATCTCAGGGTCAGGCTCCCTGCTCAGCTGGGGTCTGCTTCTCCCTCTCCCTCTGTGCCTGCTCATGTGCTCTCTCTCTGTCTCTCTCTTTCAAATAAATAAATAAAATCTTTAAAAAAAATGAAAACAAAAATAAAAAATAAAAGGAACAGGAAAGGAATTGCGATTATTTTGTTATTATAAGGTATGAAAAATGAATTTGGATTAGCTGACATTTTGTGTGTGTGTGTTGCAAACTCTAGAGCATTCCCCAAAAAAGTAAAAAAAAGAAATATAATTGATATGCTGATAAACACTAATATGTTATAAAAGGAGAAAAGAAGGAATAATATAAAATGCTCAATTAAAATAAATAAATAAATAAAATGCTCAATTAAAACTACAAAAGGCAGAAAAATAGTGGAAGACAAAACAGAAACAAAGAAAGAGCAACAAATAGAAAACAGTAAGAAATGTGGTACTATTAATCCAAAGATATATAAATCACTCTAAATATCAATAATCTAAATGTATCAATTAAAAGACAGAGATAGAATGGATAAAAAAATTAATAACTACATATTATCTACAAGAAGTCCACTTAAAATAAAAGACACTTATAGACTAAAGGTAATTGGATAAAGAAAATTTTACTGTTAACATTATCAAAAGAAAACAGGAATAGATATATTAATTTCAGACTTCAAAGCAGGAAAAGTTTTAAGTGGCAAAGAAGGATGTTACATAATCATAAAGGGATTATTCTTAAAGAGAACATAACATCCTTAATACGTATGCCTTTAAGAACAGTGTCAAACTATGTGAGGCTAAAACCATTAGAATTGCAAGGAGAAATAGATGAATCCACTTTCATTATTGGAAGGACTTCAATACCACTCTATTAGAAATGAGCAGATCCAGGAGGCAGAAAATCAGTATGAACATAGTTGAACTCAATGATTTACCTTCATATGCCTGTTAGAATTGTCAAAATGCAAACACTGAAAACACCAAAGGCTGGTGAGGATGTGCAGGAACAGGGTGTCTTCTACATTGCTGATAGGAATGAAATACATTGTAGCCACTTTGGAAGACAGTTTCTTGGTTTCTTAAAAGACTAAGCCTACGGGCGCCTGGGTGGCTCAGTTGGTTAAGCGACTGCCTTCGGCTCAGGTCATGATCCTGGAGTCCCGGGATCGAGTCCCGCATCGGGCTCCCTGCTCAGCGGGGAGTCTGCTTCTCCCTCTGACCCTCCCCACTCTCATGTGCATGCTCTCTCTCTCTCATTCTCTCCCTCAAATAAAAAATAAATAAAATCTTTAAAAAAAAAAAAAAAAGACTAAGCCTACTTGGGTATGATCTAGCAACCATGCTCCTTGGTATTTACCCAAAGGAGATCAAAACTCATATTTACACAAAAACCTGCACAGGGATGCTTATACTATCTTTATTCAAATTGCCCAAACTTGGAAGCAACCAAGATGTTCTTTAGTAGGTGAATGAAGGGGGGGAATCGGAGGGGGAGACGGACCATGAGAGACGATGGACTCTGAGAAACAAACTGAGGGTTGTAGAGGGGAGTGGGAAGGGGGGATGGGTTAGCCTGGTGATGGGTATTAAAGAGGGCAGGTATTGAATGGAGCACTGGGTGTCATATGCGAACAATGAATCATGGAACACTACATCAAAAACTAACGATATAATATATGGTGATTAACATAACATAATAAAATAAAATTTAAAAAAGAAAAAACAAATGGGGAACATCCAGACAATGGACTCAATAGTGAAAGACATGAACTACCAAGCCATGAAAAAACATGAAGAAACCTTAAATGTACATTATTAAGTGGAAGTAGCTGATCTTAAAAGAGTATATACTCTATGATTCAAGTATATGACATTCTGGAAAAGGCAACTCTATGGAGTTAGCAAAAAATCAGTGGTTTTCAGGTTTTGGGGACAGGGGAGATTTGAACAGGTGAGACACAAAGGATTTCCAGGGCAGTGAAAATACTCTGTGGGATACCATCATGATGGGCACATGTCATTATACATTTACTCAATTCTATAGAATGTACACCAAGTGTGAACCCTGATATAAACTATGGAGTTTGGGTGATTATGATGGGTCAGTATAGGTTCAACAATTGTGACAAATGTACCAATTTGGTGAGGAATGTTTTTTTTTATTTTTTTATTGTTATGTTAATCACCATATATTACATCATTAGTTTTTGGTGCAGTGTTCCATGATTCATTGTTTGTTCATAACACCCAGTGCTCCATGCAGAACGTGCCCTCCTCAATACCCATCACCAGGCTAACCCATCCCCCTACCCCCTCCCCCCTAGAACCCTCAGTTTGTTTTTCAGAGTCCATCATCTCTCATGGTTCGTCTCCCCCTCTGACATACTCCCCTTTTCTTCCTCTCCTGTTATCTTCTTCTTTTTCTTTTTTCTTAAAATATGTTGCGTTATTTGTTTCAGAAGTACAGATCTGTGATTCAACAGTCTTGCACAATTCACAGCGCTCACCATAGCACATACCCTCCCCAATGTCTATCACCCAGCCACCCCATCCCTCCCACCCCCAACCACTCCAGTAACACTCACTTTGTTTCCTAAGATTAAGAATTCCTCATATCAGTGAGGTCATGTGATACATGTCTTTCTCTGATTGACTTATTTCACTCAGCATAACACCCTCCAGTTCCATCCACGTCGTTGCAAATGGCAAGATCTCATTCCTTTTGATGGCTGCATAATATTCCATTGTGTATATATACCACCTCTTCTTTATCCATTCATCTGTTGATGGGCATCTTGGCTCTTTCCACAGTTTGGCTATTGTGGACATTGCTGCTATAAACATTGGGGTACACGTACCCCTTCGGGTCCCTACATTTGTATCTTTGTGGTAGCTCTAATTTCAACTGTTTGAGGAACCTCCATAGTGTTTTCCAGAGTGGTTGCACCACCTTGCATTCCCACCAACAGTGTAGGAGGGTTCCCCTTTCTCCACATCCCCACCAACATCTGTCGTTCCCTGACTTGTTAATTTTAGCCATTCTGACGGGTGTGAGGTGGTATCTCATTGAGGTTTTGATTTGGATTTCCCTGATGCCGAGCGATGTTGAGCACTTTTTCATGTGCCTGTTGGCCATTTGGATGTCTTCTTTGGAGAAATGTCTGTTCATGTCTTCTGCCCATTTCTTGATTGGATTATTTGTTCTTTGGGTGTTGAGTTTGATAAGTTCTTTATAGATTTTGGATACTAGCCCTTTATCTGATATGTCATTTGCAAATATTTTCTCCCATTCTGTCGGTTGTCTTTTGGTTTTGTGGACTGTTTCTTTTGCTGTGCAAAAGCTTTTTATCTTGATGAAATCCCAATAGTTCATTTTTGCCCTGGCTTCCCGTGCCTTTGGCGATGTTTCTAGGAAGAAGTTGCTGCCGCTAAGGTCGAAAAGGTTGCTACCTGTGTTCTCCTTTAGGATTTGGATGGACTCCTGTCTCATGTTTAGGTCTTTCAACCATTTGGAGTCTATTTTTGTGTGTGGTGTAAGGAAATGGTCCAGTTTCATTCTTCTGCATGTGGCTGTCCAATTTTCCCAACACCATTTGTTGAAGAGACTGTCTTTTTGCCATTGGACATTCTTTCCTGCTTTGTCAAAAATAAGTTGACCATAGAGTTGAGGGTCCATTTCTGGGCTCTCTATTCTGTTCCATTGATCTATGTGTCTGTTTTTGTGCCAGTACCATACTGTCTTGATGATGACAGCTTTGTAATAGAGCTGGAAGTCCGGAATTGTGATGCTGCCAGCTTTGCTTTTCTTTTTCAGTATTCCTCTGGCTATTCTGGGTCTCTTCTGGTTCCATACAAATTTTAGGATTATTTGTTCCATTTCTTTGAAAAAAGTGGATGGTATTTTGATGGGGATTGCATTGAATGTGTAGATTGCTCTAGGTAGCATTGACATCTTCACAATGTTGATTCTCCCAATCCATGAGCATGGAACGTTTTTCCATTTCTTTGTGTCTTCTTCAATTTCTTTCATGAGTATTTTATAGTTTTCTGAGTACAGATCCTTTGCCTCTTTGGTTAGATTTATTCCTAGGTATCTAATGGTTTTGGGTGCAATTGTAAATGGGATCGACTCCTTGATTTGTCTCTCTTCTGTCTTGTTGTTGGTGTATAGGAATGCCACTGATTTCTGTGCATTGATTTTATATCCTGCCACTTTACTGAATTCCTGTATGAGTTCTAGCAGTTTTGGGGTGGAGTCTTTTGGGTTTTCCACATACAGTATCATATCATCTGCAAAGAGTGAGAGTTTGACTTCCTCTTTGCCAATTTGGATGCCTTTGATTTCTTTTTGTTGTCTGATTGCTGTGGCTAGGACTTCTAATACTATGTTGAATAGCAGTGGTGAGAGTGGACATCCCTGCCGCGTTCCTGACCTTAGGGGAAAAGCTCCCAGCCTTTCCCCATTGAGAATGATACTCGCTGTAGGTTTTTCATAGATGGCTTTTATGATATTGAGGTATGTACCCTCTATCCCTATACTCTGAAGAGTTTTGATCAAGAAAGGATGCTGTACTTTGTCAAATGCTTTTTCTGCATCTATTGAGAGGATCATATGATTCTTGCTCTTTCTTTTGTTAATGTATTGTATCACGTTGATTGATTTGCAGATGTTGAACCAGCCTTGCAGCCCAGGAATAAATCCCACTTGGTCATGGTGAATAATCCTTTTAATGTACTGTTGGATCCTATTGGCTAGTATTTTGGTGAGAATTTTTGCATCCATGTTCATCAAGGACATTGGTCTGTAATTCTCTTTTTTGATGGGGTCTTTGTCTGGTTTTGGGATCAAGGTAATGCTGGCCTCATAAAATGAGTTTGGAAGTTTCCCTTCCATTTCTATTTTTTGGAACAGTTTCAGGAGAATAGGTATTAATTCTTCTTGAAATGTCTGATAGAATTCTCCTGGGAAGCCATCTGGCCCTGGGCTTTTGTTTCTTGGGAGATTTTTGATGACTGTTTCAATTTCCTTAGTGGTTATAGGTCTGTTCAGGTTTTCTATTTCTTCCTGGTTCAGTTTTGGTAGTTGATACATCTCTAGGAATGCACCCATTTCTTCCAGGTTATCTAATTTGCTGGCATAGAGTTGCTCATAATATGTTCTTATAATTGTTTGTATTTCTTTGGTGTTGGTTGTGATCTCTCCTCTTTCATTCATGATTTTGTTGATTTGGGTCATTTCTCTTTTCTTTTTGATCAGTCTGGCCAGGGGTTTATCAATCTTGTTAATTCTCTCAAAGAACCAGCTCCTAGTTTCATTGATCTGTTCTACTGTTTTTTTGGTTTCTAGTTCATTGATTTCTGCTCTGATCTTTATGATTTCTCTTCTCCTGCTGGGTTTAGGCTTTATTTGCTGTTCTTTCTCCAGCTCCTTTAGGTGTAGGGTTAGGTTGTGTATTTGAGACCTTTCTTGTTTCTTGAGAAAGGCTTGTATTGCTATATACTTTCCTCTCAGGACTGCCTTTGTTGTATCCCAAAGATTTTGAACAGTTGTGTTTTCATTTTCATTGGTTCCATGAATTTTTTTTAATTCTTCTTTAATTTCTTGGTTGACCCATTCATTCTTTAGTAAGATGCTCTTTAGCCTCCATGTATTTGAGTTCTTTCCAACTTTCCTCTTGTGGTTGAGTTCTAGTTTCAAAGCATTGTGGTCTGAAAATATGCAGGGAATGATCCCAATCTTTTGGTACCGATTGAGACCTGATTTGTGACCTAGGATGTGATCAATTCTGGAGAATGTTCCATGGGCACTAGAGAAGAATGTGTATTCCGTTGCTTTGGGATGGAATGTTCTGAATATGTCTGTGAAGTCCATTTGGTCCAGTGTGTCATTTAAAGTCTTTATTTCCTTGTTGATCTTTTGCTTAGATGATCTGTCCATTTCAGTCAGGGGGGTGTTAAAGTCCCCCACTATTATTGTATTGTTGTCAATGTGTTTCTTTGCTTTTGTTATTAATTGCCTTATATAATTGGCTGCTCCCATGTTAGGGGCATAGATATTTACAATTGTTAGATCTTCTTGTTGGATAGTCCCTTTAAGTAGGATATAGTGTCCTTCCTCATCTCTTATTACAGTCTTTGTTTTAAAATCTAATTTGTCTGATATAAGGATTGCCACCCCAGCTTTCTTTTGGTGTCCATTAGCATGGTAAATGGTTTTCCACCCCCTCACTTTCAATCTGGGGGTGTCTTTGGGTCTAAAATGAGTCTCTTGCAGACAGCATATGGATGGGTCTTGTTTTTTAATCCAATCTGATAGCCTGTGTCTTTTGATTGGGGCATTGAGCCCATTTACATTCAGGGTAACTATTGAAAGGTATGAATTTAGTGCCATTATATTACCTGTAAGGTGACTGTTAACTGTATGTTGTCTGTGTTCGTTTCTGCTCTTTGCTGCTTTTAGGTTCTCTCTTTGCTTAGAGGACCCTTCTCAATATTTCTTGGAGGGCTGGTTTCGTGTTTGCAAATTCCTTTAGTTTCTGTTTGTTCTGGAAGCTTTTTATCTCTCCTTCTATTTTCAATGATAGCCTAGCTGGATATAGTATTCTTGGCTGCATATTTTTCTCGTTTAGTGCTCTGAAGATATCTTGCCAGTCCTTTCTGGCCTGCCAGGTCTCTGTGGATAGGTCTGTTGCCAATCTAATGTTTCTACCATTGTAGGTTACATATCTCTTCTCCCGAGCTGCTTTCAGGATTCTCTCTTTGTCTCTGAGACTCGTAAGTTTTACTATTAGATGCCAGGGTGTTGACCTATTATTATTGATTTTGAGAGGGGTTCTCTGTGCCTCCTAGATTTTGATGCCTGTTTCCTTCCTCACATTAGGGAAGTTCTCTGCTATAATTTGCTCCAATATACCTTCTGCCCCTCTCTCTCTTTCTTCTTCTTCTGGGATCCCAATTATTCTAATGTTGTTTCGTCTTATCGTATCACTTATCTCTCGAATTCTGCCCTCGTGATCCTGTAGTTGTTTCTCTCTCTTTTTCTCAGCCTCTTTATTTTCCATCATTTGGTCTTCTATATCGCTGATTCTCTCTTCTGCCTCATTTATCCTAGCACTTAGTGCCCCCATTTTTGATTGCACCTCATCAATAGCCTTTTTGATTTCGATTTGGTTAGATTTTAGTTCTTTTATTTCTCCAGAAAGGGTTTCTCTAATAACTTCCACGCTTTTTTCAAGCCCAGCTAGTATCTTTAAAGTCATGATTCTGAACTCTAGGTCCGACATTGTACTAATGTCTGTATTGAGTAGATCCCTGGCTGACAGTACTACCTCTTGTTCTTTTTGCTGAGGTGATTTCTTTCATCTTGTCATTTTGTCCAGAGGAGCATAGATGAATGAGAGAACAAAATGCTAACAGGTTTACAACGTCCCCAGCAAATATACTGTATACAAATCAGTAAAGACCTGAAACCAGGGGAAAAGAAAGGGAAAGAAAGAAAAAAGAAAGAGAAAAAGAAAAAAAAAAGAAAAAAAAAGATAAAAACAAAAACAAAACAATACAAAAAAAGCAGAATATGATCAAATATGATTAGGCTAGTGCATAGATCAGTGCCACACACTAGATTTTGGGGGTATTTTGGTCTGTTAGAAAAAAGTGCCTCCTAAAATTTTAAAGGAAGAAAGACATATATGTACAAAATAAGGGTTGATACAATGAAGGGATGGAAGATGACTGTAAAGATGAAAATTATAAAAGATTTTATAAAAGGACTTGGTAAGATAAGTTGTTTGAAAAAAGAAAGAAGATTTAAGAAAAAAAAAAAGGAAAAAGGGAGAGAATGTGATCAGGCAGGAGACTAGAACAAAGCCATACACTAGTGATTTAGGGTATATTTTGATCTGTTAGAAGAAACTGTACCTCAAAATTTTAAAGAGAGAACAACTTATATATATATGCCAAAAATAAGGGTAACTACTATGAAGGGATAAAATATGACTCTAAAAATGAAAAATAAAATTTTTTTTTAAAGGGATTGATAAGATGTTGGTTGAAAAAGGGAAAAAGAAAAATAAAAAAAGTCAACAAAAATTAACTTTGATGAAATAATGGATCATGGTAAAAAAAAAAAAAAAGCCATGAATCTATGTGCAGTATTCCCCTAGCGCTGGAGTTCTCCCATTCTCCTTGATCGATCAACTTGGTCTTGGCTTGCTGGCTGTTTGTGCTGATATTCTGGGGGAGGGGCCTGTTGCTGTGGTTTCCAAATGTCTTTGCCGGAGGCGGAATTGCCCCGCCCTTGTCGGTCCGGGCTAAGGAAGCTGCTCCGGTTTGCTCTCAGGAGCTTTTGTTCCCTGCAAGCTCTCGGTACAGCTTTGGAGGACCAGGGCAGAAATGGAGGCCTCCCAATCTCCACCTGGAGGAGCTGAGAACTCGGGGCCCCGCTCCTCAGTGTGTCCCCAGAGAAAAGCAGTCACCTTCCGTGTCCCCGGTCTCCGTCCGCACTCCGTGCTCACCCGGCCTGTGATCGAGCGTTGCTATCTCTGGCACCCGACCCCGCACGGAGTCTCCAAACCCAGCAGATCCCTGCAGTGCGTTCCCGCACCGCTCCTCCCCGGGAAGGAAGGGGAGTCTCCCCGGATCTGCTGCTTATTGGGTCCCTGCTGGGGGAGCCGTGCCCCGACTGGGCCGCAGATCACAGTTTATGGCAACCCCGAGCTGAGAGCCCGCGACTCTGCTCCGTCTCTGCAGCCGGCTTCCCCGCTCTGATACCTGGGAGCTCTGGCGCACTCAGGCACCCCCGGTCTCTGACCCCAAGGGTCCTGAGACCACACTGTCCTGGGAGAATTCCACCCCCCGCTTAGCCACTGCAGCGACGTCCCTCCGCCGAGCCAACTTCTAAAAGGTCCGATTTTGTGCTCCGCGGCTCTATCACTTGCCAGAAGCGGCCGGCAGAGGCCCCTCCCCCGCCGTCTATCCTCCCGAATATCGCCTCGGATTCACTTCTCCGCACGCCCTACCTTCCAGGAAGTGGTCGCTTCTCTGTTCAGAGAGTTGTTGCTACTCTCCTGTTCGATCTTCTGTTGAGTTCGTAGGTGTTCAGAATGGTTTGATCCCTATTCAGCTGAATTCCTGAGACCAGAGGAAATTTAGGTCTCCTACTCCTCCGCCATCTTGCTCCGCCCCCCACTCTTGGTGAGGAATGTTGATAATGGGGAGGCTATGTATAGGATGGTCCTCGACTTAGACGATTTCTTGATTTTACAATGGTAAGAAAGTGATACATATTTACTAATAACCATACTTCATATTTTGAGTTTGAATCTTTTCCCGGGCTAGGCAGTATGATCTTTCATGATGCTGGACAGCGGCAGCCAGCCATGGCTCCCAGCCAACCACGTGATCACAAGGGTGAACTACCGATACACTTAGGACCATTCTATACCCAGTACAGTCTTCAATAAGTTACATGAGATATTCAGCACTTTATTATAAAATAGTCTTTGTGTTAGATGACTTTGCCCAACTTTAGGCTAATGTGAGTGTTCTGAGCACATTTAAGGCAGGCTAGGCTTAGCTATGATGTTGGGTAAGTTAGGTATATTAAATGCATTTTCAGAGGCACCTGGGTGGTTCAGTCAGTTAAGCAGCTGCCTTTGGCTCAGGTCTGGGATCCCGACTCCCTGCTCAGTGGGAAGCCTGCTTCTGCTCCTCCTCCCTGCTCATGCTCTCCCTCTCTCTCTTAAATAAATAAAATAGTTTTAAAAAATTTAAAGAATGCATTTTCAATGTACAATTTGCCAATTTATGATAGGGTTTTTTTGTACATAACCCATCATAAGTCAAGGAAGACCAGAATGTGGGGGTAGGGAGTACAGGGGAAATCTCTATACCTTCTTCTCAGTTTTGCTATGAACCTTACACTGCTCTAAAAAAATAAAGACAATAAAATTAAAGCAAAATAGAACAACGAAAATCCCTCCAATGGTCTCTCGGCTACTAAAAATAACACTTAAACACCTGATCACTGTTTTTGAGGCCCTACAAGATCAATTCTCTACTCAATTTGATTCTTATAACTCTTCCTCTCCCTTCCTCTCTTCCATCTATATTGATCGTGTTTTTCAAATTCAGTGAACATTTTTGCTTAGAACTGAACAGACAGGGCAAATACTCTGAGTTCTGTGCTTGAGACAGCCTCTGTTTTGACCTTCTTCTGGTCATACCCCACTTCAAAGGGCCAGAAGTCCATGGTACACTCACCTCTTCTGGACTGTGTTGTCTATCAGACCTGGAATTTTCTGTCCTTTTGGGGCCTATGTGGCAGATCTGTCCTCCAGAGGGCAGACTGCCTCACATGTGTTAACCCACCCCACCACAGGTGTTTATGGGTACAACCATGGACTGGTGATGGCCAAGGGGTTGCTGTTCTTCTGGGTTGGGGTTGCGGACAGCACTTTAACCCACAGACTATGGTGTCCATAAGGAGGAACGTAAGGTCCCTCACAGTGTAGAGTGGGAAAAAAGAAAGGCAGACTGCGGGCCTAGGGTCTGGAACCAAAGTCTAGCTCTCCCTGCATAGGCACATTCCTGCATGATAATGCAAGACGTCTAGAATTTTAAATTTAATGTGACTCTCCAGGTTTTCATGGAGGTGTATTCGTCAAAGATGTAGGTGGTACTTTTTTTATTTACCTATTGTTTAGTTTTAGTGTTGTTTTGAAAATAACTTATAGATAGAAATGCTGAAAATAAACAAAGTATATTATTTGGTAAAATAAATACCTGACTGGCTCTTAAACATGGCTTTTTCTCCTCTACATTGTCAGAAGAAATACTCATTACTACTAATTTCTTGACAGGATTTTTATTATTTTACATAATTTATGTTACTAGAAATATTTATGAATTCTAAAAGTATAACTGCATATAATTTTTTTACTCTTTTAGTTGACCAAAGTTCAATTCACAATAAGTTGATTTTTTTAAAATGAGAAGCTAAGAAAAATTATGGAATGCTTAATAATAAAGTATGACAATTTGGAAAGTTAGTCATTTCTTTCTTTTGTGCACAGACATTAAAACTGAGTGAACATTGGTGAAACTCATAAAAACAAGCAAAGAAATCAGTGCAACAAATTAATATATTGTAGACCATTTTCCACACCTGTATGGAATATTTTCCCCATGTCCTCATTATATATTATAACCTTATTTTGAGAAATTTGCTGACTTTAAGATAAATGACCTTATGCTACTTCATAGTGAACATCAGAAATTATGTGTGTAGTAATGTTCACCTTTTAATATTTTTTTTTACTAATGAGAAAAATTATTTATTTCTGCTCCTTTCATACAGCTTATTGTGCACGAAAACAGTCTTGCATACATATCTGAATAATGTACTGTCACGCACTCTGTTTAAAGGCAAAGCACCATAGGTAAAGCTGATCATCTGTGCAAAGTTCTCAGCTTTTGGGATCTTGCTTCCTGATTTTTTACATTAATTTTTCAAAGTTGGAAATGTCATCTCCAAAAAATGTTAAGGGGGCTGTAAAAAATAATCACTTTATTCAATATTACAGTTGTAGAAATGGAGTATATTTTAAGAAATGAAAAACTAAGAAGAAAATGTCACTTAACGTCATTGGTACATCAGTATAGGCCAGCAGGAAAAAATACTGTGATAAGCTTGTCTCTTTGATACCAAGCATTCTAGTTCAAGCTTTAATATGCTTCCGATTTTTCACTAGATGCTTCTTTTCTGCTGTTTCACTCTTTTCCCATATTTCACATCAGAGGATTGGTACAGCCTTTAAAAAGTTCATTAACAGGAGCAAATCCAATATCCACTGATTTCTTCTCAAAAGGCATTTTTTAACCCATCAGATAGCCCGGCAGTTTCATTCTCATGAATACTCTAGCCATGAAAAAACTCAATAGGACACACATGAAACCAATGAATAGAAGAAGAAATCTATTGAGTTGTGAAATGTTTGGTGCATTCCCTCGGTCCAGGATTATAAAACCTAAACCTCCCATTGTAAACAGAAAGCTGGATGCAAGTCCTTCCATAATATACTGTCCATTTACTCTGTAGGCCAAGAAAGCTACTGGTCTCTGATATCCACGTTCATCGGTCATAGAACCAGTCATAGAACCAACACTTGGAGGCTCAACAATAACATCATAAATTATTCCTCCTGTGATGAGGAAGTAAGACACCACCATCAGAGTGTACACCGTCATGGCCGACGGCATGTGCACCCAGGGCGGTTTCTTCAGCTTCAGGTTGGGGCATTCGAGTACTAAGAACGGGACGCGGTACAAAGTCTCCATGCTTGCTGCGGCAGGGGCTTCTGCAGATCTCAAGCCACCTTTTAATATTTTTGACTCTGGGTAAAATTATAATCCATGGGCTTTTCTAATTTTCCTATAAGTTCAACCATGCAATTTTTTTCTCAAGGAAAATTAACCCTAACAATTGATAAAGTGCTCACAACTGAAATATACTTAATATATCCTAAACTGTTATGCTGTCTTTTCTTTATGGATATTTAGATTTGCATACACAAAACCAATGTTTTGGTAACAGCACCAAGTATTTCATATGTAAGACATTATTCACAGTATGTTTCCTGTTATTTTGCATAGCATCATTCTTTGTGAAAATATTGTTTTGGCCTCAGGAGAAATATTGCAATTGAATGCACAGCAATATATTTTTGGTATGAGGCCATGGTACTATGGTTTAATTTTTTAAAAATTACCTTGGCAGTCAAGTCAACAGAGCTAAGGTACGAGAGAGAGTCAGAGAGAGCGGGAAAGGGGAAAAGAGGAATAAATTATAGAGTACATAAGCAATTTCATTTTATTCTTAAATCTGACAGTCAATTTGTTAATAGATATAAGAAGCTAACTTTTTTTTTTAAAGATTTTATTTATTTATTTGAGAGAGAGAGAGAGGGAGAACACACGAGAGGAGGGAGGGTTAGAGGGAGAAGCCGACTCCCTGCCGAGGAGGGAGCCCGATGTGGGACTCGATCCCGGGACTCCAGGATCATGACCTGAGCGGAAGGCAGTCGCTTAACCAACTGAGCTACCCAGGCGCCCAGAAGCTAACTTTTTAAAAAAAAATATTACTTGGCCTTCTACGTGGCATGTGTCTTTTACATAAATTACCTGTAGTTTATATATTGGAAGTGTAAACTATAAAATGGATGTTGAAAATTAAGTGATTGCTTCTTTGTAAGATAATTTCACCTTAATGGTGTATATTGTTGTGAGTTTAATGATAATAACTATAGAACTCTTATTAGTTCTTTTCAAGTTTTTTTTAATATTTTATTTATTTATTTGACAGAGAAAGACACAGCGAGAGCGGGAACACAAGCAGGGCGAGTGGGAGAGGGAGAAGCAGGCCTCCCGCGGAGCAGGGAGCCCGATGCGGGGCTCGATCCCAGGACCGTGGGACCATGACCTAAGCCGAAGGCAGACGCTTAACGACGGAGCCACCCAGGCGCCCAGTTCTTTCCAAGTTTTAATTTTTCTTTAGAGAAAGAAACCTGTCATTGTCAGTAAAGAGAAGTTATAAACTACTGTTTTACCTTTCCCAATCCCAAGCTTCCATGTATCTTCACATAACATTTACATTAATGTGCGTGTACATGTTTTAGTATGGCCAAACTCCTCTATTCATAACCACCTCTCTGTCCCACCGTTTCTGTGTTCCCTTAGTGTCTTGGGTTCACTAATAATGGAATAATGGAATACATATTTGTTGAATAAACATGTCCTGGGCCAAAAAGTCAAAATCCTTTAAATAATTAAACTGGCTTAAATGTCAAAACATTTTAAGCACGTCTGATTGTGCATATATACAGACATCTGGCAAATTTATTCTTTATAAAAATCTTAGATGTCTCAAGATCTTGATGTGTTTCGACAAGTAAGCAATGAATGTGATTCTATTTTTGCTTTATATCAAAATGACACAGGTACATTGTCTTGTCGTAAAGATCAATAGTGCCTGGGCGCCTTTTTGTAAAATTTGCGGTAACAATTTCAACTTGTTTCTGAAAGGATACATTTCCATAATGGACTCTCCATACATTTGCAAACACCCACTGACTGTATGGTCAACCCTCTCTCCCAACGTGTTTGCCGTATCTGCATTTTCTTTGGGTTCAGTTCTTAACACAGTCCTATTGCTTCCACGTGAAATGTATTCTTTGAAGTCAGCGGAAGCTCTGCGTGTGGGAGAGATTCATGGAGTGTGGAGAGAGATGAGAATTGCAAATGTGATTCTGAAACATCATAAAAAACATGCTTATTCAAAATTTAAACAACTAAGCTTATAGCTGATATATAATGTCAATGCATTTATATTCCAAAACCTCCAACATGACTTGATTCTTTGTTTTGCTTGCAGTGATTGTTTCTAATACCTTTAGGATATAAATTTGTAATGTCAGCAACAACCTCAGTGAGTTTCTATGTCCTTGTTTATGAGACTGCGCAAGCAGCAATATTTTAGCATCACATATACACCTCAAACATCTAAGCTTTTCTTCTTATACTCCTCCATTTTTCCTCTCTGCTATTGTATTGCTATTGCTCCTTCCTGAACATTCCCCTCTTGCCCATCTTAACAGCTATCCCTCTATTTGTCTTCTTTTTTACAGGCGACAAACTTGAGGATACCAGTAGTCCTTACCTCCGAAGCCTCTCCTCTCATATTCTTGAACCCACTCCTACTGTCATCCCCACCAATCCACTTGTCTTTAACAAAGACTTCAGTGACCTCCACACTACTCAGTCCTCATTTAATTGCTTGATGACCCACTCTTTCTTGAAACACTTTCTTACTTAGCTTTTTTGTTAAACATTTTTTTTCATCGCTTGGCCATTCAGGACACTCTCACCATGCTGTTTCTTCCTCACCTCTCTGTTCTCTGTGTGTTGTGCTCTAGGGCTCAGTCCTTAGTTTTCCTCTTCTTTTTTCTACCTACATTTATCCTCTGGTGGATTTCATATGGTCTTCTACTTTTAGCTTGCTTAAGGGCAGATTATTCCCAAATTTTATTTCCAGCCCCAGTCTCTCCAGATTTGTATAGCTGACTGTACATAGACATCTTAAACTGAACAGCTCAAAAATGAACTCCTTGTCTTCGTCTTAACCACCCCTTAAAAACCTGCTTTTCTGTTGTTTTCCCCACCTCAAGCAGATAAACATCATCCTTCCAAGTGTTCCAGCCCTAAATCTAAGAACCATCATGAACTTTTTCCAGCTCCCCATTCTATCCTTGAACAACATCAGAGTTTTACCTTCAAAATGTATTTGTAATCTGACTACTTCAAACCTCTTCCATTGCTACCACTCTGTTCCGAACCAGCATTGTCTCTTTCTTGGATTTCTATCATTGCCTCCTTACTGTTTTCCTGATTCCATGACCACCACCCTTCAGTCTATTCTCCACATAGATGTCAAAACAATCTCATTAAAATTAAAAAAAAAAAAAAACTATCATCCCTCTCATCAGAACTCCCCAATATTTGATGTACTCACAAGGGGCCTACCAGGTTCCACATGTTCTGTCCATCCAGCTTCTTCTGAAACCTGATATCCCACCACTCTTTGCTCACTCCCTCCGGTCAGTCTGGCCCCTGGGAGCTTGTTGAACATGACTGCCAAGCACCAGCCTCAGGATTTTTAGATTATTTTCCTCTGCCTGAAACAGTTTCCCCCAAGATTTGTACACAGTTCACTTCTTCACTTCTTTTAGTTATTCATTTATATGTCTCCTTGGCAATGCCTTTCTCGGTACCTTATTTAAATTTCATACCCTCCCCTTCCCCCAGCATAATACCTCAACATTACCCTTTCCTGTTTTGTTTTTCCTTAGCACATAGAGTAGTCTCCTCTTACCCGTAGGGGATACATTCCGAGACCCCCAGTGGATGCCTGAAGCCATGGATCATACCAAACCCTATATATACTATGTTTTTCCCTCTACATACATATACCTATGATAAAGTTTAATTTATGAATTAAGTACATACGAAATTAACAACATAATAATAAAATAGACCAGTTATAAATGTAATAAAAGTTATGTGATTGTGGTCTTTCCCTTTCAAAATATCTTACTGCACTGTACTCACCCTTCTTGTGATGATGTGAGATGTTAAAATGCCTACGTGATGAGATGACGTGAGGGGAATGACACAGACATCATGAGATAGCGTTAGGCTGCTACTGACCTTCTGACCGTATGTCGGAAGGAGGATCATCTACTTTTGGACCATGGTTGGCTGCAGGTAATTGAAATCTCAGAAAATGAAACTGCACAGGGACTGCTCTACTTCTCATAACTTTATATATATATATATGTAAAATCTCATTATATATGAGATTTCATATATAATATATGATATAGTATATGTATATAATTGGTTTATCTTTTTTATTCATAGTCTCCCCACATCAGATCTAAGTTATATGGAAACAGACAGAGATTTTTGTTTGTCTTATTCCCAATTGTATTCTCATCACATAGAACACTGCCTGATACATTGTTGTTGAATGAATGAAAAGACCTCCAATTAGATCAAATCACCCGGTAGATAATTTTATTTTGTAAACTATTGGATTGAAAGTTGCGGAGCAATAAAGTGCTTGTTTTTGAAAATTTTCTTTCACTAATCTGTGATT
Organism: Callorhinus ursinus; assembly: GCF_003265705.2. Classification (NCBI taxonomy): domain Eukaryota; kingdom Metazoa; phylum Chordata; class Mammalia; order Carnivora; family Otariidae; genus Callorhinus; species Callorhinus ursinus. The sequence goes on from NW_027397067.1 coordinate 27,526,786, forward strand.
TTAGTCATTTTACCCTTTCTTTTTGACAACATTCTCTTTATGTTGGTAATAATCTTTTTTTTTTTTTTGAAAGCCTTTTGTGTCTGAGAGTGATTCATAGAAATGGTAGTGTTCCCAGGTAGTGCTACGAATGTGGCCTATTATATTCTCTATAGTAGCTCTTTTCATATTCAAAATTCCATATGATGACAGAGATTCTTATAAGATCTAACAATAATTTTTGGTTACTTAGACAAAGATACAAGTTTCTTTAGGTTTCTGAACAAATTTCCTTAAGCAAATCTTAAAAGTTTAAAATTAATATAGTTATAAACATCACTATATGAAGGATTATTTTTCCCAGAATATTATTTGAAATTAATGGATAACTTGGACTCAAACATGTTTTGGTTAAAACTCTCTGTTAGCCACTTAATAGCTGTGGAGTTTAGATATTTAAACTGAGTATCGGGTAGTTTTACCTACTATGTGTATAATTCACACCTACAGGAAACTGCATGTTTTATAAATTTACATTTCAAGATTTAGTACATCACCATGATCCCAGAAGACCCCCATCTCTCCTAATATCTAGCTCCATTGATTCCCCAGTAGTATCCAATATCCTGAAATTTTACACCACAGATTCTCACTGCTTGTATTGGAGTTTTATAGAAATTGAATCATATGAAAAACTTTAGAATTTTTTAAATTCTTTCACTCCGTATTATGTTTCTGAGATTTATACATGTAGTAATGTCGACTGTGGTTTATTTACTTAATTGTTATATACAGTTTTTCACTGTAAGATGAGGTCACAATTTATTTAATGCCTTTATTTTCGGTGGCCATTTGGGTGTTTTCATTTTGGGCCTATTATAACAATTGCTGTAGGAACACTTTTATACATGACTCACAGTTGTATATGTTTCTACTGATTTATAACTACGATTTTAAGTAGGTTTAGAATATATGTGTGTGGAGTTAAATATGACTGTACAGATTGTTTCATCTATTCTTCAACCTTGTTTTCTTCAGACTTTTAAAAGTGCCACCATTCGACCTGTGTATTGACTAGTGTTGATTTGCATCTCTTTGATTGTTAGTCAGCATATTTTTATGCTGTTGATCTTTTGTGAAATGCCTGTTCAGGTGGTTTGCCCATTTATAATATTGAATTGCTGGTGAATACAATATTGATTTGTAGGAGTTATTAGTACACTTAGGATATCAATTGCTTGTTTGATAAATGTATTTGAAATATCTTCTTCACTCATTGGCTTGCATTTTCATAATCTTAATGTTGCACTTGGATAAAAAAATTCTAAATTTTAATATTTTACAATTCAAAATTATTTTCCCTTATGGTTAGTACTGCGTACTCTGTTTATAAAATCTTGGTTAACTTTAAAGTTAGTAACAATACTGTGATTCACTCTGGAAGCTTTTATTTGGATTTTACTTATTTATTTTTATTTTTTACATTCAAATCCAAAATGCACCTGGAGTTAGTATCTTATCTGTGATATGTTGCAAAGATCAAGTTTTTTTTTCTCACGTAGGTATTCAATGAGCTCAGAACAAATTGTTGTGAAGATCTGAGCGTTACCTTTTCCATAAATCAAATGTCTATCTATGTGTGAGTCTTTTTGCATAATCTCTTCTGTTTCACTGACGTCCTTTTCAATCTTATCACCAATGCCATGTTTTCTTAATAGCTCTAACATTAAAATAAATCATCAGGTAGAATCTGTCCTCTTCTGTTCTTGAAGTCTTCAGGAGTGTCTTAACTATCCATAGCCATGTTCATCTGCACATACATTTATATATGTTTTTCTTTCAGTTTCAGGTCCCATATGACATCCATGTACCATGTTAAATAGGTAGTAGGATGATCAAGGCTATTTATTGCTCTGAGTATAAACCTAGCCTTGTTTGCAGTAGGACACAGCAGCATATAGATAGCAGTTGAAACCAGAAGAATGAGGTATGTGGAGAGGGAAAAGAAGCAGGAGAGTATAAGAACCTGTTGATGACTAACACTGAAGGGGCAGGAAGAAAATCCTCAATATGCAACCGGAGAGGTAGAAGCAGGAGTCAGAATTGTCACTGAAAATGAAGACCGGGAGCATTTTAAGAAGAGAATTGCCATAGTCTCAACTGATAAATACCATGTTAGATAAATATTGCAAGTGTAATTGGTGTTCTTAGCAAAAGCCATGTCCATAGTTGCTGGATTCCAATGGGTTTGGCAGTCAGTGGGAGAGAATGGCCTGGAATCAGTAAGTGTGAACAAATGCAACCAAATATGGGGCAATTAGATTAATACTCAGTGCTGAAGAGATAGTGGTATTTGCAATATATATATTTTTAGGTTGTATGAAAGACCTACTCTTTAGAACATTTTTTACAGTTTTTTTTTAAATCTTAAAATTTAAAGAATAGCAGTACCATCCAAACAATTCTTGAAGTTCCCATAAAAACTCTATTATCTGATACTAGGGCAGTAGTTAGTCTGACCTAAAAAAGGGTCAATTAAAGCAGCAAAACAGAAATGATACATATGTACATTGAACAGTTTTAATTTAAAACATGCATAGATGTATTGATTTATCAATCTTTTGATATAAGACCAATCTTCTTTTAGTCTAGTTCTGCTTATACACAGTTCTGAGCTGTTACTCTTGCATAAACTACCAATGATTCATTAACTATGAACATTATTATCAGTTTGTTTTTAAAAAATTTTTTTGTTTCAAGTTTTTATTTAAATTCCAGTTAGTTAACATACAGTGTAATATTAGTTTTAGGAGTAGAATTTAGTGTTTCATCACTTACATACAACACCCAGTGTTCATCACAACACTGGGTTCAACACTTGTTCATCACAACAAGTGCCCTCCTTAATACCCATCACCATTTAACCCATTTCCCTGCCCACCTCCCTTCCACTAACCCTCAGTTTGTTCTCTATAGTTAAGAGTCTGTTTTATGGTTTACCGTTCTCTTATTTTTCCCCCTATGTTCATCTGTTTCATTTCTTAAATTCCACATATGAATGAAATCATATGATATTTGTCTTTCTCTGACTTATTTCGCTTAGCACACTAGCTCCCATCCACATTGCTGCAAATGGCAAGAATTCATTCTTTTTTATGGCCAAGTAATATTCCATTGTATATATACACACAATGGTTTACATATATATATATTCACACACATATATATACACATATATATACAATGTAATGTATCTATATTACAATGTGTAAATATACATATATAAAGATGTATATGTAATATATATTACAATATATGTGTGTGTGTGTATATATATATATATATATATATATATGTGTCAACTTCTTTATCCATTCATCAGTCGATGGGCATTTGGGCTCTCTTTAAAGTGGAACAAGAATTTAGACACATATAAAGCAATTTTAGTCCTTTATGATATATCAGTTTTTTTTATTATTTTTTTGTTCACATCTAATTTGACAGTAATAATTTTTGAGTTAATAACCTATATTGAATTATTTCAAGCCATTCAACTTAGGTTTCAAACATCCCACTCTAATTTCACATTTATGTAGCATTAGTCTGTTTGGTATTCAAATTTAATTATATCATAGATAACTACTAAAATTGTCATAAGAAATATTAAAAAATGTATAACCAATTTTTAGTAAGCATTAAGTTTCAGTTTGCCCAGGCAAACAAGAAAGTGGCTAACATGTTGCAAACATGAAGCATGCCTAGACCATGAGTCAATATGCACAAAGAGGGAGCAAAGAATCTTTGGTGATCCAATCAGTCTATTCAAAGGGAGTTTAGTTGAAAGACCGTTTACTTAAAGTAATTAACATATACATCTTTATTATATGACAGTATATTTCTTTTTATTCTATTTATTATGAAAAAGAGAAGCTCACTGTGGTGGACCATAAGAGAGTGTGTTTAAAGAAATAGGGAATAGGAAAACAACATATCAGAGTTATGGGCTCTCTGTACAAAGTTTGATGACAGTGGTATATCCAACCCTGGAACATACTCAAAACATAATCATTGAGGGCGCCTGGGTGGCTCAGTTGGTTAAGCGACTGCCTTCAGCTCAGGTCATGATCCTGGAATCCCGGGATCGAGTCCCGCATCAGGCTCCCTGCTCAGCAGGGAGTCTGCTTCTCCCTCTGACCCTCTTCCCTCTCATGCTCTTTATCTCTCATTCTCTCTCTCTCAAATAAATAAATAAAATCTTTAAAAAAAACATAATCATTGATACGCCAATGACATCCAAGTCTCTATCTCTTAGTCCTAACCTATCTCCAGAACACCTGATCCATATATTGGACTATGTTTTTTGACATTCTTTCTGTATGATCTCTAACAGGTATATGAAAACCAATGAGATCAAAAGAGAACTTCTGATTTCTCTTCTATCCCAAACCTACTGTCTCATAGGAAGTCCTGTTGATTTAGTTTTTCCATGCTTTTCCTATATCCACTCTTCCACAAACCTCAGTAACACTATCTTCAAAATAGAGCCCACTTACTTCTTATTTTCATTACTACCACACGAGTTTAAGCCACCATCCTTTATAGCCTTATTTATGAGATGTATTATTTCCCTAAGTCCTCTAATGGATTCCTTTCACAATAAAACCAACTCCTCACTAGCCATAAAAAGCCTATACTATCTGGCTCCTCACTCTCAAATTCCCTCCTTTTCCTCCCTAACTGGCTATTATGCTTCAGCCACTTTAGCCTTATTTTATGTAGATATTTTGTTTATTGTATAAACAAGGTATTCATTTTCTACTGGCTAACTAAAAAACCAAGTCACTTTCTAAAGTCATTCACCAAATTCCTATTTATTATATAAGAGAAACTGAACCTGAATGAGCAAGATAATAGCACTGTCACCTAGGCTAAATTGTTCTCTTAGTCTTGATTTCAAAGGGAGTATAACTCTATAAAGGTCTATATTTCATAAACCATGAAAATAAAATCGGTTCTTCTACATAGCGGCCAACTGCCAGATACACAGTGAGAATCTACTGGGACATATAAAACAGGAGGTGGATTCAAAGTTGTACATAGGTAGAGAAACCATGTAATTGATCATCCTAAAATGGACACTTGAGATTGAAAGGAAGAACCATTAATAATCACACTGGTATAAACTAGAACTGTTTCAGGCCAACCTGTCCTAGATTGCAACCTATGAGAAAGATTTATATTCAACCATTGTTTGCATCAGCAATAATGCAAATTGTACTCTATGTTATTTGTGCTATTTGTTTGCTTTATATTTCACCTTTTACAAATTCTATGCTTAACCAGCTTCTTGGGAGAAGCAGCTGAGAATCCATGGGGTTTAGTCTCTGGTGATCACAATAGTCCAAGCCAGAAAATCCCAAGGAGAAGATGAATTTCCAAGGGAAAAAAGCAAAAGCTGACAGGGAAATTGACCTTTCTTCTGTATGGACAATGTATTTCCAATGTTAAATATTTGAGAGTGTGTTTATTTTTATAAATAAGAGTGATAATTCCTTCACAGCTCAGGTGGGAATCATTAATAAGAATAAATCCACTAACAAAACTTAAATATCTGGAAATTAAACACCAAATCTTAAGTTTTAGTGTAATTTCCATAACACCAGACTGCATCTATAAAAAAAAAAACACTTTAAAATTAGAAGGAACTATGTTACTTCTATACCGGGATGCAAATTGATGTATTTGTAAATATTCTTTGTATCATCTACATGAGCAGAACAAAAAGAATATATTGGCTTACCTTTTGAGGCCATTGTCTTATGATTCAATGATACTAACTATGCTGGATGCACACAAGAAGAAAAGCTAAGAGAAGAGGAAACATTATTTGGGAACTCTTGTATAAAGGATACTATCTGTATGAAAATATAAGCTTGACAGTGTATCCTTCTATCTATTTCAGTGTTTGTCAAAGCGTCTTTCTAGTGACATCCATTGTAATCACATATGTACTCTAAAAATACAGATCCCATTCACCTCTACTGAATCAGAGTCTTCAGGGTGTAGATCTAAAATTTTGCATTTTTAAAGAAGCTAACCAGATTATTTTTATGCAAAGGAAGTTTCAAAATTTTGATCCAGTCAGCCAGGTCCAAGGACTCAACATACTCTTATAACACAGAAGACACTTGGGGGAAATAAAAACATAGGAAGAGGTGGTTTTCCCTATCAATGCAACTTAGAATGAAGGCTATTTTTACCATTATTGTGGATCTCTTTTCATTATGTGAAAAGCTAGAAAAACTCCTCATCCTTCATGAAAAATATGTGACGTAATAGAGGCTTGTAGGGGAGGATGGAGAGGGAAAAGTAACCAGTTGAAAAGAATCTAAGCATTATTAAAAAGTGAAATTCAATGGAGTGAAAAGATTTTAATTACATATGCTAATGTATAAATAAACGAGGCAATTTTATGAAATTGAAATGAATGAAACAATAGAGATATGCTTTTAACTGTACTGTAATAGAAAACACAAGAAAATAGAAAAGTAAGAAAAAAATAAAACTTTTTTATTTACATGTTAGTATTTGTCTTATACATTTTTTAACATGTATTTGAAGGAAAACAACAATGTAGATTACACAGTGAAAAAAATAAAGATGCAATTGTCATGAAAATGGGAGAGAAGATGGATAGCAGGCTGTAGGGATTCTCAGAGATTTCAAAGTTATGGGAATGCACTAAAAATAGTCAAGGAAAAGAATGTATTAACTAAAATGTGGAAGTTAATTTATATACACAGGAAACTTTACATGGAAAAAAAAAGAATAGTAAAAAGACATATATCCATGAAAAAAAAGTGGGGAAATTTTATATTTTGCATCGTTTAGTTTCTAACTATGCCATTCAGTATTAAGTTCCTAAATTATTGCCTTGAACTCTTTTAATACTAAAGAATAAAAACATACATTAGAGATTTTTACATCTCCATATCAAACTTCCAAAGTATTTGTTCAAGATTTTTTAAAAGCATCGAAGTGATGAAAATGAATTCCATATGGTATGCTTACATATGCTAAAAGCAAACTTTATTTTTCTAATCTAAGGGAACATCTGTACTTTTTAACATATTTTTGGTTGTGTGTGTGAAGTCTGTTTTTCGTACAAAATGGTTAGGCCACCATTATGTTCTTTTTTCTTCAATAGCAGGAGTGCATTTTCAAGTAGTTTGTTTTAATTAGCCTAAAATGGATAGCTTTGTTTTTTGTTCTTTTCATGCTTATGCTTAATTTTTTTCCAATAATACTTGAAGAGCAGCATGCATCAATAGCTGCAGGGCAAAAGAAGATGAGGAAATTAGCTGTCACCCACAGCCCAGGATTCGATGTTCCTTATAAGCAAAAAGGACTAAGTGTTCTTTTATGTTGATCATGCATGCAGATCATGTAATTTCTATTAAAAATTAGACATCTTACGTAAATTACATTTTTCCATATTGATAAAGAAATCCAAATTAACATGCTTTTTAACATTATACAAAACTTCCATTTTGTGTTAGTTAAATGAGAGAATCATGATGAATTGAAGGAATCAATTAATTAAACATTTTTCCTTAATTTTATTTGAGACAATCTTCCATTTTGGTAAATCTTTTCTAATTAGAAATATTACGCATTTTGTTGTGCTAATGAAAAGATACTTGTTTCAAAGAACATTTTCATTAATTGCTGTTGTTCTTGGTACTGACATAATGGTTTTTAGAGGGAAATTATAAAACTGTTACTGAGAAAATATCTGCACTTATTTTTTTCTCATTTTAATATCAAGAATGTCCCTAAAATTTCAGGGAGTACAGTGAGGCTCACAGATTTGAGTCTAGAGGGTTGCAAATATATGGTCTGTGCTCCACCAAACAAAACAGAATTGACAGATACAAGATGACTTCAAGCTTACTCTGTCTTTTGTCGATGTGGTTGCTTGGCTTTTGGTCTTGACATAGAGTTGTCTCTGGAAGACAACTGATTACATTGTCAGTAGTTGGCACTTAAAAAAATAGTGTTCAAATTTTAATTTGGTTTTGTATGAGTCTGTTTCAAAAAAATTGTGTTTCTAGGCATTAAAACTTTCATCCATTGATTCGAAAATTGTAAAGAACAAAAACAGAAACAATTAGAGTATGGGAATTGTGTGTGTGTGTGTGCACATGTGTATGTGTGATAGAAAGTTCATTGCTACGGATCTCTGTCTGTCTCTGGTCTCTGGTCTCTGTCTTTACACACACACACATACACACACACTTAAATGTCGCAGATTATGCTAGGGGAAAGGAGCCAATGTGGCCAGGTATCATAAGTGATTAAGTCTTTCCACTTTATGTAACAAGCTTCAACCATGTTATTACATTCTACCTTGAGGTTGTGGCACTCACTTTAGGTGTGATGAAAATAAGCATTTACATTTAGCTAATTTTTGCAAGAGGAGAAGAAGGCGACATTTTACATAAAAAAAAAAGCTATTTCCATGATACATCCATTCCTAAGCTATGAGTCATGGCACTGCATTTAATTGTTTTATTGACTCTGACGATGGAATACTGCAACATTTTCTTTTCCTGCTCATCACTTTAGCAGATTGCTAGATTACTTTCCACTGATTAAAAATGTCTATTTCTTACACGACTTGCTTCTTATAGTGTCAGTCAATATTTTAAAGCAATGGGTAATCCATCTCCCTTTTATAGTTTACATGTTTGAAAATGTTGTATTTTTTCCTAGGCAAAATGTTCTTTCTTCACCATACCTTGTTTCCAGGCTTTAGCATAGTACTCATCAGCTGTAAGAGATTAACGTGAAGTGTACAGTAGCACTTCCTTTTCTAGTTCACCAAAGAAACTACTGTCCCGTATCTACACTTTTCTCTTTTGTTTTTTGTTTTAGGTTTTAACGTGGCTTAATTGGGTTCATGACCATTGCTAAGAAGGAGCAATGATATTACCCAGGACTAATGGTCTGGCCAAATTTAGAATTAAATACATCAACTCAGAATTCCTTATACCTGTGATTTTAAAAAAATGTATATATATATATATACATACATATATATGTATATATATATATATTAAAAACATATATATATATATTTAGCATCAAGGATTTAGTGAAATCCTTGATGCTAAAGTTAAAATTGATTTATAAAATGTTATATGAATAATTACGATTTTCATAGCATATGCATGACAAAATAATGAAAACTGCAAACTCATATTTCCTGGAAAAAAAGTGCACTTTTAAACACTTTACTCTAAGACAGATATATTTCAATATTAAATATGATGGTCACCTTTCATTTTTTTTTAAGATTTTATTTATTTCAGAGAGAGGGAGAGCACACATGAGCAGGGGGGAGGGGCAAAGGGAGAGGGAGAAGCAGACTCCCTGCTGAGTGAGGAGCCCAACGTGAGGTTCCATCCCAGGATCCTAAGATCATGACCTGAGCTGAAGGCAGATGTTTACCCAACTGAGCCATCCAGATATGCTTCATCTTTCATATAAAGACACATTTTGAGAATTTTGATGACAATAGTTACATATATAGTCATGCAGTTAACACTTAGACACAAGCAACAAACTCAAGGCTCCAAGGCGTCACAGGTCCAGAGAGTAACCTGTATAAATCCAAAAAAAAAAAACCATTATTTTAAATGTCTTAAGTTGTAATTCTTTATAAAACCACTATAGTGAAAATTAATATGCTTGAGAAGATATTGGAGTTAAGAAACACCTGAAACCACACACCCACTATGTATATTTATGTGTGAATGCAACATGATGAATGGAAAAACAAAAATCTGCATATAAGAATAAATAATATGATATTCAGCATCTGAAAATATGAAAGTATATAATATCCTTACAAATCTATGAAAAAAAAACAAAGACTCACAGAGGAAATCTAAAGAGCAAAATAAAAAGCTACTGACTAGAACATACATGATTAGGAAAAATCCTGGGAATTAAAAAAAAAAAACACACAGCCAAGAATATACCGAAACTGATTTAGATTTTTGCCACACTGTCTTATTAATTTGGTAGTCTTTGCAGATGGGATAGATAAGTTCCCATTGGGTTTTGGAGGGAAGTACCAAGAATGAACTACCTAAAGGGTCATTTATGTGATCTTTAAGGATGAAATATCAATTGAGATGAACAATCAACAAATTTAGATAAAAGCATCCCATAAGGGTCCTCCTGAACAAACTAAATGGTTCAGGGAAAGCTGGATGATCCAAGAAAATTTCCTTGGACTGGAGAAATAACTACAACCACTGACATTTTATAGGATAGCTTACTTGTTTATGATGAAAGCACTGATTTTTCTTGATGTATATAATATAATCATATTAAAATGAAATGATTATTGTTATCATTATTGCTATTTTTACATATTGCTGTGTACATTACCATGAGTATATAGTATATGCTAAATGCCAATACTTATTATTTTAATTAATTCTCACATTAACTCTACCATTAATTGGAGTAATGAATTCATGTTGCTAATAAAGATGAGGAGAGGCCCAGTGAGGCATTGTGAAGAGAGGAAAAAAAAATGTGCTACGACAGAAAGTAAGTAACAACATAGCATGTTCAGAAAAATTCTGAGAAATTCAGAATTACTGGATCATAAAATAACAGAAGAGTGTGTGGAAGAAAGGATGGCAGAGGCAAAGGGCAAAGCTTTTGTCAAGGGTTAAATTGGGAAGAACACTGTAGCTGAGCCACAGAAGTTAACTATCCTATGCTCAATATAAGTCTACTGAATAATACTGAGCAGAACAAAAGCATGATCATATTTATCTTTATAACATTAATTATAATAGTGTGTGAGGAGAATGGAATGGTAGGAATGGAAGTAGACAGAACAATTAAAATATTATTAAAGTAGGCAAGCTGACCAAATCCTGAATTAAGTTAGTGCTGATGAGACAGATGAAAGCAGAAAAAGAAAGCACATTTTTAAGAAATGGAATCTACAGATTTGACCCATGATTAAAGGTGACAACACAGGGAAAGGATGCGGGGTCTAGGATGGCCTCTAGATGTGAAGTCATTTGTGGAAACCAAAACCTGGTAAATATTATTTGAATTAATCTGAAATTTTTAGAGAGACCTCTCAGTTTTATGTAATATACCTTCCTATAGTAAAAAAGAAAGAAAGAAAGAGGGGGGGAGGGAGGGAGGGAGAGTGAGAGAGAGAGAGAGAAAGAAAGAAAGAAAGAAAGAAAGAAAGAAAGAAAGAAAGAAAGAAAGAAAGAAAGAAAAAAGGCTTTCTTTTTTTCAGTTTGATGTACAACAGGTGTAGGTAAAATGTTGAAGAATCCAGAAACTCAAGGGTTTTTATCAGGATCAGAGGCTATTTACTTCTATCCTAGCTCCTCTGTTTCTACCCTGGCAATAGAAGTAGCTTTCAGCATTAATGGGCTATGGCATACCATTTGTAAATGATGCTAGTTCAGGAGTATTGAAAACCGTTATACCTCAGAAGGTAATAAACATTGCAACTTCTACCACACAATCATTTTGCTCCCATAGCTTTAGTTACTTCCCAATGGAGAATGGAAAGTTGGAAAGTGAGTTGGAAAGATTCTCACGTTGGACTACAAATCTACTTTTGCAATACTGGACACAGAAGCAGCTAGAATTATAGAATTGAACCACTGTCTGGGAGCTAGCATCTCCCAAGAACCCTTGTCTCTTCCAAGGAGAAAGGAGCTAACAGAGCACTCCACTGCAGAAGCCCCCTTACACGTTAGATGGTACCTTCCTCATGGATGATCACAGGAGATTGTGTGTATGTTTACTAATGACCAAAATTGAGCGTGTGTGTGTGTGTGTGTGTGTGTGTGTGTGTGTGTGTGTATGTTCAGTTGTGTTTTGTGTATGGGGCAAATAGGATGATTGCTAGAATTAACATTATAACAGTTTGCATCAGATTGGAAGCATACTATTATCCATAATCTCTTAACTGTTATTCCTACCCTAGAGGTTCAACCTTTCAGTTTAACAATAAGCAAGGTTGTACAATATTTAAATTATGACATATTAATTAGAATATAATCAAATTTTGTTTTGAAAACTATTCGTGTTTTCTCTTGAAAACAGATTGTAAAAACCAGTACCATCATCCTAAGATTAAAGTGCATACTTTTGGAAAAATATTCCAAATTATTAGGTTATTTTGGTTTGGGTTAAAAATAACCAGCTGGTATATAGATAAGAATACAAATAAGTTAATAAAATTGAAATAAGTCTAATGTTAAAAGATTTGAATTATGTACATACTACCCTTAAATGTATATGCATTTAGAAATGTTTTGCTCAAACATAGGTCTGAATTGAATTAGAATTCAACTATAACTTTTGGAATATGAGTATCAGTGATAGTCACTATATATTTAATTGAGAGGTTAGAAGGATTCAACAAATCTGGAAATGATTAGGCTTCCTTCAGGAGCTCACATTTCAAGTTTTTGTGGACTGAGAGAAAACAAGCCTCTTAAGGGCAGGAACTGTGTCTTACTCATATTTAAATCTCTAGATCTGAACACAGAGTCTTGCTGAATCAAATGAAAAACAAAACAAAACAGATGAATCAATGATTAAGTTAGGAGTAAATATATAAATGTAAATAAAAAATGTGTATATATGTATGTATATATTCTTAATTTAATCACACATATATACATATATATATATTAACTTGTAAAAGAATACACATTTATTGAGCTTTTCTTGTGTTCCACACATCATGCTAGATATTTTTACACAATAATTTATCACATACTATGCATAGAGTATGTCTATCATTGTGTTGGGAACTATAGGAGATATAGGTATATTTACAAACATGATTTTTCATATCGTATAGCTTACATGATTTTTTATATCGTATAGCTTACATGATTTTTCATATCATATAGCTTACAAATATGTTGAGCACATAAAATGTACAATGATGGAAAAGCTAGGGGACAAAAGAGTTTGTTGGAAAGCATTGACAGAAGAGAATAAATTATATGTGGCAGAGATGGCTGTCCACCACAATTAACTTTTCCCTTTCCATTGAACAGAGCTGTCATTCATCAGCAGCTACACAGACAAGGAACTATATTTAATAGCAACTAAATCTTTTAATCCAATACGAACAGAAGTGAACGTGCGTCCATTCTGGGACAAGAGGCTGAATGTGAAAATGTCTTATTGATGATCTTTTCCCCATCTGGCTGGTTGGAATGCAGATGATCACCAGGGCCACATTTTAAGTCCTGAGATGAAGATGTTAGATCTTTTATCATCATGGATCCTTGATTGTTTCTGTGGATAAGGGCTGACTTGCAAACCTGGACATTTATTCAGTATAGGTACATGAACAAGATATAAACTTATGTTGAGTTTAATCCATTATACCATGCTGGGGTTATTTGTTAGAGCAGTTATACTGCGCTAACATTTGGCTTTTGTATAGTAAATAGAAGTGGTGATAGTTGACAGAAAGGTGGATGAACTCCTGAAGAAAACCTTATGAGATAAAGTGATGTTAGACATTAACGGGCATATTCCATTAGAGAAAAAGAGAAAATATGGTAGTGATATGGGAATAAGATTGGGGTATGTGGGTGTGTATGTGTGTGGCTTTGGTTAAGAAAGGAGTTGTGCAGGTTCTTCCCATTGTCATTCACTAGGAAAGGATTATGGGAGAATGTGAACATCAATCTGGACGCTATGTATGCTACCCAATAGGAAGCTGTCATAAGTACTTGAACAAAAGAATTACATGAAGAAAACAATATTTTAAGATGGTTAATTTATCAGTGTTGTGAAAGAAGACTTAAAATAGAGGGCACCTGGGTGGCTCAGTTGGTTGGGCGGCCAACTCTTGATTTTGGCTTGGGTAATCTTGGGGTCCTAGGATCGAGCCCCATCGTGGGCTCCTGGCTCAGGCAGGGAGTCTGCTTGAGATTGTCTCTCTCCTTCTCCCTTTGCCCCTCACTCACCCTCTAAAATAAAAATAAATGAAATCTTAAAAAAAAAGAAGACTTAAAAAAGGACAAAGATAATTAAATAAAGAGAATAAACTTAAACCATAAAGTAGGCACTGAGAGGAACACATCCAAGGGTGGCTGTGGCAAATTCCTTTAGTTCCTAGGCAAGTAATGTAATTGTATAGAATGGGACAGTAGACACTGAATAAGAAATAGAAGGAATTATCTTCAACTGGGAGAGTATTTGTCCTGCCTAAAGATGGTCTAATAAAATTAAGGAAAATCTGCCTGCAGGGCCAATGATCCATCAGTTCTGCCACCTGCTTTAATAAATAGAATTATATTCATACATATTTATGAATGAGAAAGAGGAGAATCTGTTTCAAGACCTATAAAGTATGAAAAGTATGAATGGGATTATATTGTATGACATAATGATATATGTAAATGCATGTAATATATATATGTGTGTATATATATATATGTATACATATGTATAATTATCTATTTTGAACTCTTACTTTTCCATGACAAAACTGCAGATCTAAAAGGTGAAAAGGCTTTGATAAAGTTATATAGAAAGTAAAGAGTAGATTTTGAAGTAAAATGCACATCTCCTTTCTGAAGTCCACCACCCCTTTACACGATATGATAATATTGTGACTCATGCCACACACATGTCATCAGCCATAGCAAAGTACGTGACTAAACTTAACATCGATAGATAAGAAAGTAGACTGCATCATGACAAGCCCATTGTAAAGGTATGGATTCAGGGAGAGGGGAAGTATTGAGGTCAATTATGCAACCTATCATTCATTTATTCAAAATTACCATTTAGAATGTCAGTGATCTTTTATATAAAATAACTTAGAGAAAATGGATAGGAAAATTAATTTGTTTCTTGTAGGTTTAGTCATAAAATATACATATTTAAATATTTAGAGATAAATCCTTTGAAATTTTAATTCATGAAAATGATGTTATGTCAAATAGAACATTTTCTGACTCTTCTCCTTTATCCTTCCTTTATCTCTTTTCTTCTTTCCTCTTCATTTGTCTTTCCCTCTTTTTTTTCCCAGAAAAAATTTAAGCACTTACTCCATGGTTAGTGGTTAAGAGTGAAGGCTACGGGGCCAGATTACCAAGGTAAAAATTGTTACAGATTACGCAAGTAAAAATTTTACCAGGTAAAAATTGATTGGGGGCCCATCATTTATTATATCTAAGCCATATTTCACTTGGGGAAATAGGGATAAAAGCAACCTCACAAATGTGTTGCAAGGAAAAATTAGGTAAATCTGGTAAATCATTTAGCAAAGTACCGGCCCATCAGAAGAGCTCAATAAAAGTTAATGATTATTAATTATAGAAAGAAGTATTTACAAAATCCTCAAAAATAAATATAGAAAAAGTAGACATAGATTACTTCTCAGAAACAATTTTTCCTTTATTAAAAAATCAAGTAATTCTCTATTTTTTAAAAGGACTGCTGCCCAGTCATAAGTAAGCGAATATGACTTTCCCCTCTTGGGACGTGAAAATTCATCTAGGTCAAAAAAGTGTCAATTTTTTCTACATTGGCAACTAAAATTATTTTGTATTTGTCATGAAAACAAATGCTGTGACAATGATTACACAGGAAGGGTTATAATCCATAATCCTCTTCTTCATTCAAAGATCCATTTTGTTATCATTTGAAATGATCCTCAATTTAAACGAGGTTGAGTATGACATACATAGTGCTTTAAATACTCTAATTTGAGTATTTATGATACATTTGTACATATTTGTGGTTAAAATATAACAGTACTTTTTAATCAAATCAAAACATCTCAAAGACTATGTTCTATCTTCAGTTGGTTAAAGGCTGTGCAAAGTCACAAAGATTCCATTGTCTATGTTTATTATGTAAGGTGATAGGCTAAAATCATGAGAAATATTGGCTGGAAAGCTAAGGTCACAAATGTTCTAGTTTTATGTTAAACACACACACACACACACACACACACACACACACACACACATATATATAAAACCAACTTTATTTTTCAGGTTCTTACTTAAAAAAGAAATAAAAACCCAGTACATTAGCAAGTTATTACAAAGACAATACCTGATAATATCATAAGACGATAACCCACAAGAGAAAATACAAGGACCTATTGTATTGATGCATTTTACAATTTCCTCTAATATTCAATAGAGTGAGATGTGAGAAATATTGAATTGGAGGAGTATGATAAATATAGAAGTAATACATTTCAATCAATTAAATCACGTTTTAAAGGGAAGACTAGCATTTTCTGAAGGTTAAATGAAAATGGCTACTTTGTAATAAGGAGCTGTAGAAAGGATAAAATCCTTTACAGAAAAAAAAATCACATCTTATTCAGTGACTATTTTTTTTAAAGATATGTTTATTTATTTTGAGAGAGAGAGTGGTGGGAAGAGGCAGAGGCCAAGAATCTTAAACAGACTCCCCGCTGAGCATGGAACCCAACTAGAGGCTCCATCTCACAACCCCGAGCTCACACCCTGAGCTAAAATCGAGTTGGTTGCTTAATCAACTGAGCTACCCAGGTGCCCCTATTCCGTAGCGACTATTAAACTTAGAGAATTTGTATTCTCCCAAGAGGGAAAACAGAGAATGAAAGACTAAATTTGTTGTATTAAAAGTTTACACAGGGCACCTGGGTGGCTCAGATGGTTAAGCGTCTGCCTTCGGCTCAGCTCATGATCCCAGGGTTCTGGGATCGAGTCCCGCGTCGGGCTCCCTGGTCCTTGGGCGCCTGCTTCTCCCTCTGCCTCTCTCTCTCTTTCTCTGTCTTTCATGAATAAATAAATAAAATCTTTTAAAAAACAGTTTATACAAATGTGTATTCAACAAGATTTTATAGGGTGCCTATCACAGAATAGTCTCAAAATATGCTTATTACGAAGAAACGCCAATCAGTATTTGATTCCAAACAAAATTAAATGAGCAAGCTGAGCTGTTCCATACTTGGAAAGGCCTGACGCTGCTCTCCGCCACACTTCCCAGTCTCTCCCTGGCCACAAATACCTCTCTGCTTCTTGTCCTCCTGACCCTCCTTTTCTTTCTCCTTCTCCTTCTTTTCAGAGCTAGAATATACAGACACGGACCAACAGGTGGAGAAAGAGAAATGTTATCAAGATCTTACTCTCTTGAGGCCTGTGCTAAATGGTAGCAATTCAGAGACAACCAAAATTCAGTTTTCAATCTGTGCAATAGAGGAAAATGACACTTGCAAGACAAAGAGATAAATATCAAATGCCTTCCAAGCTGAGAGGAAGAATTCTGGGGATCAGGAAGGAAACACAGGAGATGGCACATTATTTGGCCCTCGAAGAATGAGTAAGTGCTTACCAAGTAGAGAAAATGTCCGAAGGGCATCCCAGGAAGGAAGAACTTTGTAGGTAAATACATGCTTGCTTTGAAAATATGAAATGCCTGAGACATATAACTCTTAAGCCAGTAAGTAGAAGACAGCACGTTGCCCAGAAACCTCTTGGATCAAGCCTACCTTCACATTTGCCCAGTATCAGGGGTTACTAGATTTTATTTATTTATTTTTTAAGATTTATTTATCTATTTATTTGAGAGAGAGAAAGAGTGGGGGAAGGGGCAGAGGGGAAGAGAGAGAGAATCTCAAGCAGACTCCCCGATGAGCAGGGAACCCAACATGGGGCTGGATCTCACAACCCTGAGATCAAGACCTGAGCTCAAACCAAGAGTCTGATGTTTGACCAGCTGAGCCACCTGGGAACTCCAGGGGTCACTAGATTTTAAACAGTTTCAAGTTTTGTTATAATGATGCCTTATTCTGTTTCCTTTCACCATTTGCTGTTGAAGTCCCTCAGAATATGAGACACACTTGATCTTGAGACCTAAACCAAATGGTTCTGCTGAAAATCCTTGCCCCCACTCCAGCGCTATGGGCCCTAGTGTTAGCAGATGTACTGTAGATATAAACAGGTACACTTAGTACCCAGGATGGTTATTTGTCTGAAATAAGTGGCTCTGCCTGTGTGTATGTTGAGATCAAGGCAACATGAAAATGCAAATATTTGCCAAATTACTCCAAGTTGGAGAAAAAATGTGCAGGTTTTCTGAAAGGGGTGAAAGTAAAGCTATAATATCCTTGCTAAATATCTACATCACAAATACTTCCTTTTTTATTTTTTATTTTTTTAAGATTTATTTATTTATTTGAGAGAGCAAAAATGAGAGAGAGAGAGAGAGAGAATACATGAGAGGGGGTTGGGTCAGAGGGAAAAGCAGGCTCCTTGCTGAGCAGGGAGCCCGATGTGGGACTCGATCCCAGGACTCCGGGACCATGACCTGAGCCAAAGGCAGTCGCTCAACCAACTGAGCCACCCAGGCGCCCCAAATACTTCCTTTTTTAAAGTTACTCTGATTCTATCATTTTGTCTTAATCTTTTTACTCAGAGGCCATTCGTTTTAAATATACCCCAGCCACTGTTCTGTATTGACCCTGTTCAGCCTATTGCCACCTTGATAAATATCAATAGTCTATGAAATATTTAAAATAAATTATTGTGTAATGGTTAGTAAATCTCTGTTCTCACTTTTCTTGTTTTCCAGATTAATTTGACATTTATAGCTTGGGCAACAGCTATCTTCATATCAGAGATTCGGTGAAGAAGAAAAATGGCTTTCCAAAATTCTAGTCTCTATCCTTAGAACTATTTATAAACCAAAGAAATAAAACTTGCAGGTGAAGAGGAAATTTGTTGTGGATATTTCTGGATGCAGCATTCTCCTCAGGGTTTCTGAATTCTTCAGTCTGGCATTCATAAACATGCCAGGGGCAGAAGATGGAATCCCTGAGGAGCAACCGGGGGAGGTGACCAGGGGAAGCATGAGGAGATTTGGGGAGTGAAGAAAATAGGGGTTTAGGCGGGGTAAGAGAGGGAAAGACCACGCACAACTTTGGAAGATTATGTTTAATACGGGACTTGAGCAATGAACACAATGTTGACGAGTGCAGAAGGGTGCCTAAAGGATGTCTAAAATTCAAGAACAATGTGAGTAAAGAATCCAAAGCAGGGATGCGCAGGTGTTGGGAGAGGACTAATTTCTGTTTGACTCTTAACTTTTGCAGGTACATGCGTTCAAATACCGGCTTGAATTCTTATGGAATCTTCTCTCCAGTTTTCTGGCTGACCAGTCTTACTTTTACATCTTTGACTATGGAATCCCAGTGGGCTTTTATTTATTTTTCTCTTGGTAGACTTAGCCTTTTAAGGAAGGTGATCTCTGCTAAGAATAGAAATAACTTGCACAGCTATAATAGTGGCTGTCTGTCTCTTAGAAATGCTGTGACATTAAAAAATCGATTTCCTTATTTTACTGAGTTGTAACCAAATGATAATGATTTTGTCATTTTGCCTATCAACGTTCTTTCGGAACACACCTACCTGCGTATTGTAGGATAAGTTTCTTGAACTTGTTTCTACTAGCCAGTCAACTTTTGACCAAGGTGTTAAATTTTAAAAACTTGCCATCTGTTATTTTCAACACTTGACTCCCAAAGCAGATTTCATAGAGCAAAATAATAGCTGGAGTGAGGATGCGGGAAGCAAGAACAAAAAGAAATAATCAGGATAGAATTTCTCTTATAAAAAAAAAAGGTGATAAGCCCTCACTCCAAAAGTTGTTCCAAAGTTGGGCAGAGGAGATCCTAACATCATTATTAGGATCATTTTAACCCTGTACACTTCAGCAGCACTTAGTATATGAATAACCCATTGTATCCCAATTCACTGACTATGTGGGTACCTGAGCTTTCAGTACCTTTAACATTATAAATGACCAAAAATTAAATATTGAAATTGTATTTTAAAAACGAACCACTTAAAAACCTTTGTCTCTCCTTTGCCATTTCTGTCTGCCACATTATTCACTACCAAAGAGAAAATGGTTTGTTATTGTAGCACACTGGACTGCATAGCACAGGATAGGTTTTATGTTCTATACATTCTTAGCCTTTGTGGACCTATACTTTCCAATTTATAACAGGAAATCCAATTCTATAAAAATCTAATTATTTCGTATGGTGGACTCAGCATGACTCTCCCCTCTACTCCTTCCCCCTTTATTTGGCTGGGTGATGAGTGTATTTCCTCTAGGGTTTATATTTTTCAACCCAGCTACATTTTGAGAACACACACACAAAAAGGGATTTGGCACACGTCTCTTCCCATCTCCTCTCAGTAATTATAGTTAATGAAATTACGTGTGTTTTTTCACTTGTGTGGTCTTCTGGAAAATAAGAGTTTATTTTATTCCAAAAAATGTCATTTCAGTATTTTGGTTGGTTCAGTATTATTATCTTTTTCAAGGGTAACAAGCAGATTCATTCCAAAAACATGTTAATAATTATGGTATTAACCAAGAGAGGAATTGCTATACTTCAAAATTAAAATTCATCTTCTGCGGCTCTGTTCTGTAATAACTAGGTCATCAGTTTGGGTGTGCCTGCTTAACATGCATTTACTATCCATATGTATTCCCTCACCTAGAGGCCTGATATTTTTAATGAGATTATATCAAAGGATGAGAAGGCTGGAGTGTAGTAACATCATTTTACTGGGTAATTCCCAGAACTCTGATCCATTTCAGTGAGGCAATTAAGACTGCTAACTACAATAAATGATACTAAGAGATTATAGAGGTTTTTCTGCATGAGTGCATAGTTTAAAAAATAATTTAGGTTTACTTAACATAAAAAACACTTCCAGAGGGGGAAAATAGTGGGTTTTTTTTTTCTCTTCATTTTTCAATTTAGCTGAACGCAAAGAAGTGATTTTCCCTTACTGTGCCTGTGTGGTACTTACGCACACTCACTCTATGATAAATGATTTCTTTGAGGTGTACTGCTACAAGAAGTAAATTTTAATTGCACACTTTTCCTGCACATCACTAATGCCTATAACGTTCATTAGCATTATAGCTACTATGTTGTTTAGCTGGGGAAGACTAATAAGCCTAAATAGTATTTTCACAAAGAGCTGTGAGCATTTCGCCTCTTTTTTCCTCTTCAGCTTGTGACTGCATTGCCTCCAAAGACAATAGCAGTGTCCCTAAAAACAAACACGGGGAAATCAAAGTTTGTTGTCTTGAAGAGTTAATTCTAACAGAGAGGTGACCTTTATCCCTACATACTCACTCCTTTTTTTTTTATTTTATTTTATTTTTTTTTTTTTATCAAGCCTCTCCAAAGGGACTCATCATAGCAGGGCTCTATGAAGAGAAAAAGAAGAGCATTGTCCTTATCACCTCCTTCCAGAAAGTGGCAGAGTAATAGGACTTTGTAAGGCGAAATGAAGCCCAGTCTGATGGCTGCTGATTAAAAATTGACTCTGCCACATCAAAGAGGAGTTGAAGGTGAAAATGATGATCACTTCCCTCTCCCAGGGACCCTGCACCATTTCTTTTATTCAACCTTGAAAGGTTCTTTCTGAATAAGATAATATCCCTCGAGTCCATTCTGCCTTGGCAGCATGGAAAAATGTAGATCAGTATGCCTATTCTTTAGGAAAAAAAATGGGATTTTGTTAATGACATAGCACTTTAAAGTGATGGCTTGTATGTGGTAAATGCTGAGAAATTAATTATAAAACGCTCCTTAGACTGCAGATCAAATTAATTGCTGGTATGAGCTACTAAAAAGACCACTGTAAACCTGAACAGCTTTTACTGCTTTTTCCTGATTATTTTCACCCTTAAACTAAATATGGTTACCTGTGCTCCTTTTTATTTTTATTTATTTCCACCACATTTTAGAAAACCTGAATTCTCAGAAAGGTCGTCATCTGTAATATAATATCCTTATGCATAAAAGGAAAGGTATCGCCTCTTTTTTCTTTTCTTGTCAACATGCATTGCAGGTCTATATTTCCTGAATGTCTTATGCTACCCATTTGGAGACACAGTCCCCAGAGTAACTAAATATATAAATATACATGTATATATAACTATAGATAATATATGTATATATATATATATAATTGTAGATACAGTCTAGACAACACATGAATATAGATAGAGTTAAAATATCGGCTAAAGAAGATTTTAGAAAACATTTATGCACTTAAAGACAAATACAGAATATGAATCAACACAAAAACATCAAACAGGTGAAGAAAACATTTTAACCTACCTGGAAAAAAAATAAAGTCTTATGTACAGAATTAATAAAAATTTGATACTTAGAAAAGTTCTCATACATTCATTTTAGATTCTCCTATTAATCCTCACTTGTCATTAGAGCAGACAACATTTTCAAGCAGGCCATCCTTCATTTTTGCAATTCTGTCCATAATTGTATAATTAAGAAATTTCTCATGGATTATCATAGAACTCCAAAATACACTATAAAAATTGAAGAGTAATTGAAGTTCTTCATGATGACTCAAATTCTTAATATAGAAATGGAAAATGAATAAAATAGAAGCCACATATTTGGGTAAATAAAATACCTTGAAATATTAGTTTTCTAAATGAATTCCTTGTGAAAAATAGATTATCACTTAGGTAACAGACTATGCTGTTTATAGGCCGCATATGTCCACGTCTCTGCATTGCCACAATATTTACACACGGGAGATATTTTTAAATCTCAGAATGAATTCAGACATTATAGATGATGTACTTTTAAACTCAATATATATAGTCAAATCTATTAGTGTTGCTGATACTATTTTCTTGTAACATTTAAATACAATTTTATAGTCTTGATAATAACTAAGGGAAAAAAGTCTTTTTGACATGAAAGAAATTGTGATACATAATTATACCAGAAAACAGAAAGTGAACTGCTAATAGCATTAAAATTTAAGAATAAAAATATTATTCTTATTACTTCAATGCTATTTAACTTACTTATAATGGGAAGTGCATTATTTGAGTCAACTTTTACCTGCAATATCTGTTCATTTGTTTGTTTTTTCACACCCAGTTTTCAAAATTACCTAGGTTTATTGTTAATGCAGGTCTCTGAAGACAATTCCTCCAAATTATAAAGTACATTATCAGAAAATGGCCTTCAGAGGAAAATAAAGTTTAATATCATTTTATCACTGGTTTTCATTACACAGTAATATATTTCATATTAAAATGTGACAATACATGCAGTGAAGATATTTAAAGTTTAATTCGTTCTTATTTCTAAACTTTATTATATTAATTCTATTTCCATGAAAGTTATAAGATTATTAATGTAAAAATATGGCCTTTTAATGTGCTTTTACCTTTCTACAAAATTTGTCAATATTCCCAGTCAACTTAAAATGAATTTTTTTTGCCTGGTACTTGCAGCTAGAATCTGTTTCCCCTAAGGCATATATTCTTTTTTCAATAAAACAATAAATTAAAAGTGAAAGGTAAATTAATCCTTTTATTGTTTATTTTTTTCAAATAAACTTTATGTTTTCAATTCTATTCATCTCTAAGCTTTTTGAAAGCAGAGGCCATTTTTGTTTGTTGGTTTCTGTTTACCTAAAATCTTGCTTGGTGTCTGGAGCATACACAGCTTTCAAAAATATTTTTCCATGAGTATTTCTAATAAGTAAAAACTTTCAAAATATTAGGCTCACAAAAAAATAAGTGAAAACCCATGTCAAAATGGTCAGACCAATTGTGTTGCTAGTGGTTCTCTAGGACTATCATAAACCTAGCTGAATTAAATTAATTTATCAGGGATCTTGTCAGCATCTGGAGGAAGGAGATACAATGATTTATATTGGTTATTAGAGTTCAGATACAATGTATTAACAATTTTATTCTAATTAGAGTGTCTATTTTGAGATGGCAACCAAATCATTCCCCAAGCATACCTAACTCATATTGTTCCCTTGAACCCATATTGCTGGTGCATCCCTCATATGGATCTGGGTAAAAGTTCATAAATTGCTGCTTTAATCCAAAAGTTCTCCACCTTGGCGCTATTGACTTTTGAATCAGAGCCTTCTTTGTTGTCAGAGGCTGTCCTGCACATTGTATGATATTTAGCTGCATCCAGGGCCTCTACCCATTTGATGAGAGTAGCATCCTCCCCCAACTTCTGGCCAGTTGAGAGAACCAAGAATGTCTCTGGACATTACCAAATATTCCCTAGAGAGCACAGATCCTCCCAACCCCCACATCTACCCTTTGAGAACTGCTGTTCTCATCCTACGGAGCAGGTTATTGACCTCATGCTACTGTTGGCAAAGACCAAAAGTTGATTCTACGATGATTTTGTGGGTTTCTGGAGTTCTAATTAAAGAGCCTTGTGTATTACAATCATGGGAAGTCTTGTGGTATATCCTATTCACATTTATTTTTATCATTCTCCTTACTAATTTTCAGTGGCAGCTTCTAAGTTAGACATTATTATTTTGTCACCTGTCTTGTTAACTGAATTGCAAATGTTATAACATGGTAGATAGTACCACTTTTCTTTCCCACTTTACTCCAATCCCTGCTTTCAACTCTGTTGGATTCCATTTTTCCTCTGGGTCTGGGTGTAATTACAAAGTTTTCACAATTGTTAAATCACTAATACAGTTTCTCATTGAAATTAATTCTAGTTTGTTTTAAAGTTTCAGCATCAAACTCAATTCAAAATTGTCCTCTTTTCAACTATTATTGCTTGAATTAAGGGAGGAATGGTGTGTTCTAGCTCCAAGACCTCTTCCCCCAGCCCCTGCACTTTTTTTTCCAGGTGCATTCTCTTCAGGAGGTAAGGATATGAAAAAAGAATAAAACAAGCTGGATCTCCTCATCTGAATGTCCAGGTATCATCAGTAGATTAGATTATTAACCTTGTTCCGGTTCGGTCTATCTTTCTTTTCCTAATGCTGTGGACCTCTGCTAATTTGGTTGTTCCAAGTAAATAGTGTGTGTGTGTGTGTGTGTGTGTGTTTTGCTAGATTGTATTCAGCATTCTCCAGCCTGTACATAAGGAACCCTTCTAAGAGACATCATCCCCTTGCTTTGATCTTTCCAGATGTAGATGACCTCAACACTTTCTAAGTATTCCACGTTTCTCACTTTACTCAGCAGCCATTTGCAGAGTTTTGCCGATCCTGCCTCTTTTTTAACCTACACTTTTATTCTTATGGAACTACTAGAACCAACGGGATCCACTTCTGCCTTCTTGTGGAGCTACAAAGTTGCAGACTGAAGTGAGAGTTATCTAGGTCATGTTCTAGGTGTACTTCAACACATCCTGTCAAGACTTACTGGGATTGGCGGGCGCCTGGGTGGCTCAGTTGGTTAAGCGACTGCCTTCAGCTCAGGTCATGATCCCGGAGTCCCGGGATCGAGTCCCACATCGGGCTTCCTGCTCAGCAGGGAGTCTGCTTCTCCCTCTGACCCTCTTCCCTCTCGTGCTCTCTATCTCTCACTCTCTCTCTCAAATAAATAAATAAAATCTTAAAAAAAAAAAAAAAGACTTACTGGGATTGGCTACTCTGCAGATTCCTTATCTTCAGCTACCCAAACACCAGAGGCATATTTAGGACCAGTCCTTATTCAGGAATTTCTCAAATCTTAGAGAGAAGTGTTAAATGTGCCTCTCTTCTTCCCCATATATTCCTCTGGGGATCCCATATTTGAGGAATGGGACAAAAAATGAGCATATGTTAATGATTTAGTCTCCCAGAACAATCTCTGGATAACTCCCTTCTTATATCCTCTTGTACTAGAGGTACAAGAAGGCATTTGATGGTCACACAGCTCAGACATGAGTGGAGGATCTCATCTCCTTCAGACAAACACCATTCACATTTAAGAGTAACTTTGGGAACTCATTTGGATTAAGGGAGAAAAAAATTATCACCTTGAATAAAATACTCTGTGATAGACTCACTCATACTCCCGGCAAGCCCTGTGGTGAAGCGATTTGCCCCATCTGATGACTGCCTTGACTACATTTTTAGAAAAAAGAGTAAGAATCCCACATGACATCCTGTTTTCTTTGCATTATTATTGCTTCTTCTTCTTTAGGATTTGCATTAAGGAAGAGTGATTTGTTCCTTAAGTTGATGGTGACAAGGAAGAAAAATTTCACCTTATAGCTGAAATGGTTGTGATGGTTCATTTTATGTATCAACATGGAGGGTGTTTTTGAATGAGCTTAACATTTAAATTTGTGAAATTCAGGTAAAGCAGATTACCCCCTGTAACAGGGTGGTCCTCATCCAATAGAACACAATGTCCAGTTAGAACACAATGTCCAGTTGCCCTAAGCAAGAGAAAATTCTCCAGCAGTCTGCCTTCAGACTTCATCTACACTAACAGTGTCTTCTGAGCCTCCATTAGTCAGCATTTAAACTAAACTGTACTATCAGCTCTCCTGGGTCTCTACAGCAGAGACCCACCCACCCTGCTATCGCACTCTGCAGATTTTGGACTTTCCAGCCTCTATAATCTACAATCGTATCTACCTACCTACTCTCTATCTATCTATCTATCTATCTATCTATCTATCTATCTAGGAGATATATATATATACATCTCCTATTCGTTCTGTTTCTCTGGAGAATCCTGGCTAATACAATCATTAAAAAAAGGGGGTGCTCAACTATATTGCATCTATAGTCATTAAAATATACAATGGATCTAAATTAATTTTTCAGATTAAAATTACTTTCCATTTCCAAAGTATTCTATAATAGAATGCTGAAATTCTAATTAGTGCTTCTCTCTAATTGGCAAGGGTGTCAGGGCATAAGTTCAATTTCTGTGTGTGCCTTTGACACACAGTAACCTTAGACACCTAGTCTTCTTTGTGAAACATATATATATATGTATATATACATATTCTTTACACACACACACACATTATATGTAAATACATGTAAATATGCCATATATATGTATATATATTCATTCTAGTCTCAAGTCTTAGTTCAAATGGTACTCCATTCCAAGCAAAAACCCTTCATAAAGACTTGACTATTTTTGGTTATGTCTTTAGAAAATTGTTTTCCTGTTGCAAGAATAATTTTTTTAAACTGTTATCAGTGGTGAAAGTGTCATCTATGATTATGCCAAGAATGAAATGGAGAAATCTCATCATTATAGGAGAACTGCTAGTTGGGTTTTTCATCTGTGTATTTTTCAATGTTCTTGTAGTTAGTATTATTTTTCAATTTTACTTTCTTTCCAAATTGCTCCAGTAGACAGTGTGCACTTTTATCTCTGAAACAGGTATATAATGCATTTAAATATGGTAATGGCCTAATTTAAGACTCCTACTCTGAGCTGAGAGGTGAATTAAAATTCTTAATAAAATTTTAAGCATTTATGATTTGCTATAGTGCTTGATACCTCTCAAGAGATAGAATGTTTGGAAACAAATATGATAACAAGATAAAATATTATAGTCTGTGGTTTAATATTTGGTGTTAGAGCAAGAATGAAGGGCAATCCCACACTTTTTTATGGTGTCATATTCTAGGCAAATATGTATTATACCATAAAAAAACAGGTAACTTTCTTTTAAAAAGACACACAGATGATTTGTAATCAGAAGATGAGTTATTTTTTTATTTTTTTAAATTTAATTTTATTATGTTATGTTAATCACCATACATTTCATCATTAGTTTTTGATGTAGTGTTTCATGATTCATTGTTTGCATATAACACGCAGTGCTCCATGCAGTATGTGCTCTCTTTTTTTTAAATTTTTTATTGTTATGGTAATCACCATACATTACATCATTAGTTTATTTTAAAGATTTTATTTATTTATTTGAAAGGGAGAGAATGAGAGATAGAGAGCATGAGAGGGAAGAGGGTCAGAGGGAGAAGCAGACTCCCTGCTGAGCAGGGAGCCCGATGAGGGACTCGATCCTGGGACTCCAGGATCATGACCTGAGCTGAAGGCAGTCACTTAACCAACTGAGCCACCCAGGCGCCCACATCATTAGTTTTTGATGTAGTGTTCCATGATTCATTGTTTGTGTATAACACCCAGTGCTCCATGCAGAGCATGCCCTCTAATACCCATCACCAGGCTAACCCATCCTCCCACCCCCCTCCCCTCTAGAATCCTCAGTTTGTTTTTCAGAGTCCATCATCTCTCATGGTTCGTCTCCCCCTCCAATTTCCCCCCCTTCATTCTTTCCCTACTGCTATCTTCTTCTTTTTTTAACATATATTATATTATTTGTTTCAGAGGTACAGATCTGTGATTCAACAGTCTTACACAATTCACAGCGCTCGCCATAGCACATACCCTCCCCAAAGTCTATCACCCAGTCACCCCATCCCTCCCACCTGCCACCAGTTCAGCAACCCTCAGTTTGTTCAAAGAAATGGAACAAATAATCCTAAAATTTGTATGGAACCAGAAAAGACCCCGAATAGCCAGAGGAATGTTGAAAAAGAAAGGCAAACCTGGCAGCATCACAATTCCGGATTTCCAGCTCTATGACAAAGCAGTCATCATCAAGACAGTATGGTACTGGCACAAAAACAGACACATAGATCAATGGAACAGAACAGAGAGCCAGAAATGGACCCTCAACTCTATGGTCAACTAATCTTCGACAAAGCAGGAAAGAATGTCCAATGGAAAAAAGACGGTCTCTTCAACAAATGGTGTTGGGAAAATTGGACAGCCACATGCAGAAGAATGACACTGGACCATTTCCTTATATCACACACAAAAATAGATTCACAATGGTTGAAAGACCTAAATGTGAGACAGGAGTCCATCAAAATCCTAAAGGAGAACACAGGCAGCAACTCCTTCGACCTCAGCCGCAGCAACTTCTTCCTAGAAACATCACCAAAGGCAAGAGAAGCAAGGGCAAAAATGAACTATTGGGACTTTATCAAGATAAAAAGCTTTTGCACAGCAAAGGAAACAGTCAACAAAACCAAAAGACAATCGACAGAATGGGAGAAGATATTTGCAAATGACATATCAAATAAAGGGCTAGTATCCAAAATCTATAGAGAACTACTTAAACTCAACATCCAAAGAACAAACGATCCAATCAAGAAATGGGCAGAAGACACTATTTGCATATATTTTGGGGACACAGATTTCTCATAGTTTCCATTTGGGGGGGCTTAAAGATTTTTTCCTGTTTGAACACTTTTACACTTTCTGATGTATAGTACTTGAAGTTCTTACCAGAAAATTACTTTTGAGTTTTGAAGCCTTTATTCAAACTACTTTTAAATAAGTGGTTTATTGTCAGTGTTTTGTTTTGTTGTTTTTTATAGCATATTTTTCCTCTATTCTTTTATTTCTTTCCTTCCCATTTTAAATATATATATAATTTCCAATCTAGGATATTGCCCTGCCACCCATGAAAACTCTGTTCTGGCACCAAAAGTAATGACAAATGTTAAGTGTAATAGAAAATTAAAGAGCCATTCAGCTTCAGTCTTTACATACCATGAATAAAACATTAAAACATCACATGGAGAAGTTTACATGGTGATTGTTCACCTGCAGTACTGTGGACTTTTAACATTTTGTCCCCTTTTCAGTGAACCAGAGTAAAAATATTCATTGACCATTACTGTTATTTGCTGATTTTTTTTTTGTTTTGATGGTAATATTCTATCCTTATGACACTATTGCAACCAAATTGGCTTTACCATCTTGGCTTTAGTAGGTATAGAAGACAATGGATTACCATCTTTATTGCTGTAATGTGTTAAGCATTATATGCTAGTAGAACCTAGTTTAATTGTTTCAGGTGGAAAAGTATTCTTTGAGTTTCCATTTTGAATGTGTTTGGACTAAACAAACAATAAACTACTGATGTCTGCAAAAAAAAAAAAAAAAAGGTAGATGCTATTCACCATTGGTAGAGTGTGAGAAATGGTACTCCCATATATGCTCCTGGTAGGAGTTAAAAAATGATATACATTTTTTGGACAGCCATTTGGCAGTTTTTATCAAAATATTAAATGTAGCATAGCAATTCCACTTCTGGAAATTTTTTCTATAGAGATATTCAGAAGCACACATAATAAATGAGCAAATATGTTCCCCACAGCCAGATTTGTATTAAAATTTTGACATATCATAAATATTCCTTGATATGGGAATGGTTAACTGAATTATTTAGAATACTAAGGAGTGTTAAAAGAAATGAAGTAGATCTATTTACTGACATGGAAGTACTTATAAAATAGGTTATGAAGTTTAAGGATCTGCAGGAAAGTATGCAAACATAGTATTTCATTTTTGCAAAAAATGTGCACCCCAACATGTATGTGTGTCTGTGTAAATATACCCAGTTATAGACCAGGCTGGACTCCTCAGAGTAAAAGCAGAAACCTACGGCGTCCTTCCTCACACTCTTACTAAACCCACTCTGTGGACCTCTTCCTGCCACCTCCACACATCTCAGCCAGAGCTTTTCCAGGCTTTCTGAAATAGATGAATAGACCATCTATTTTTGGCATCAAGCACTTCCAGTTCCAGT
>NW_027397067.1:27557396-27573892 GCF_003265705.2 Callorhinus ursinus
AAGAAATGGGCAGAAGACATGAACAGACATTTTTCCAAAGAAGACATCCAAATGGCCAACAGACACGTGAAAAAGTGCTAACATCGCTCAGCATCAGGGAAACCCAAATCAAAACCTCAATGAGATATCACCTCACACCAGTCAGAATGGCTAAAATGAACAAGTCAGGAAATGAAAGATGTTGGCAGGGATGCAGAGAAAGGGGAACCCTCCTACACTGTTGGTGGGAACGCAAGCTGGTGCAGCCACTCTGGAAAACAGTATGGAGGTTCCTCAAAAAGTTGAAAATAGAGCTACCATATGATTCAGCAATATCACTACTGGGTGTTTACCCCAAAGATACAAATGTAGGGATCCGAAGGGGTATGTGCACCCCGATGTTTATAGCAGCAATGTCCACAATAGCCAAACTATGGGAAGAGCCAAGATGTCCATCGACAGATGAATGGATAAAGAAGAAGTGGTATATATATATATATATATATATATATATATAATGGAATATTATGCAGCCATCAAAAAGAATGAGATCTTGCCATTTGCAATGACATGGATGGAACTGGAGGGTGTTACGCTGAGTGAAAGAGTTTTTTTTTTTTAAGATTTTATTTATTTATTTGACAGAGAAAGACACAGTGAGAGAGAGAACACAAGCAAGGGGAAGTGGGAGAGGGAGAAGCAGGCTTCCTGCGGAGCCAAGAGCCCAATGTAGGACTCGATCCCAGGACCCTGGGACCACGATCTGAGCCGAAGGCAGTTGCTTAACAACTGAGCCACCCAGGCACCCAGTGAAAGAGTTATTTTTAAGTGTTCCTAGTACTATGTCCATAATCTCTGCCCTTAACTCATTTAAAATTTTCGTGAGCAAGTTGAAACAAGGTGGGTGAGTTAAAGTTATAGAAAGCATAAGCTGGATATATAGTGATTAATTTAGATCACCAGCTGGGCTGGTAGGCCAATACAAGCATAAAAAAATTATAATAAGGATGCATAAAAAAGCCCTCTGGAATTTTTTCTGCATTCACAAAAGCATAACGGGAGAAGTAGTAGTTCTTCAGGAATCTGCATGTGCCAAGCTATATTGAAGTGTTTGTGTTTAGGCTTAAGAATATAAATCCAAATTAGTATGTGTAGTGGATTGACTTGTGTCATTCAAAAAGATATGTTCCAGTTCTAATCCTAGTATCTGTGAATGTCACCTGTTTTCAAAATAGGGTCTCTGCAGATATAATAAAATTAAGATAAAGTCATCCTGAATTGAGATGAGCTCTATAGATATCTTTATAAGAAGAGGGAACTTTGGACACAGATATGAATGGAGAGGAGAATGCTATGCGAAGACACTTAAAGACACAGAGAGGAAAACCATGTAAAAATGAAGACAAAGATTGGATTGGTGCATCTACAAGCCATGGAACAACAAATATTGTCAATAACCACCAGAAACTAAGAGGAGACAATCAAGGATTCTCCCCTAGTACCTTCAGAGATTGCATGGGCCTGCCAACACTTTGATTTTGGACTTCTGGCCTCCAGAACACTGAGAGGATACATGTCTATCACTTAAAACCACTCAGTGTGTGGTTATTTGTTATAATAGCCCTAGGAAACTAATACAGCCTATGTTTAAGGAAAAGGAAAAAAAGATGACCAAGATTTTGCTATGTGTGGAGCAGATGAATGCAATGGGAATGTTTGGTCTGGAAAGAAGGAACTAAAGAGAAACATGACAACTCTTCATATCAAATTTAGAAAAAAGGACCATGCATATTCTAATGGTGCCAATAGGTGGAACAAGGATCAAGGAACTGCAGGTATGTGAAGAAAGACTATTGTTCAGTACTGGAACTTATGAATATTTAGGATTACAGATTCTGAAATAACTCCTTCCTAGTGGAAACAAATTTCTAATCATGTGAATTTAGCAAGAATACTTAGTAAGCTGATTGCTTTTATCACTTATCAATATGCCAACATCATCTCTCCACATTAGTACATATAGATTTAACTTTTTGAATTTTTCTTTAACAAGCACCTTATTGATGAACATTTAAGTCATTTGCATGCTTTTGCCATCAGAAACAATGTTGCAATGAACATTCTCCAGATATCCTTGTATATTCTTTTTACGAGTGAGATTCCTAATTCATAGCATTTTCTAATAGATACTGCCAAACTATGTCTCATGTCTTTTAAGTCTGAATTAAAGCCACCTCAAGCCATCTGATGCCAGGTTAGCAAGGAGTCCATCATTTTCCTCCTGGGACCCCCCCCTTGTTGTAAGTTGCCCAAGATCCCATAAGTTCTACTAAAACTGAGACCAGTTCCACTTCCGGAGAGAAAGCTAGATCTGGTCAGGCCACTGGTGTAACCTATTTTGGCTATCTTTTCTCTCACTGCTACCATATGTTATCAATGCTGAAAACAAGTCCCCATGCAATGTGATATGTCTCCGTGCATTGCTGCATTCATCTCCTCACCGGGGAGAAGACCCTGATGTGCCACAGTGTTTCTTCTGGGAGGTGATTCCTGGAAGATGTATGGCCAAGAGTGCACTAAGCCTGAGCTCTTGGGGGTACCATTATTTATGCTGTACTCAGGGTGATGGCTGTTGTTCCCACAAAACCTGTCCTCTAAGCTAGTGTGGCTGAATGGGATGGACTTCCCACCACTGCTATGGACCTCTCCCTGTGCCTCACCTACACTCTTCCTCACCTCTTCCCCAAAATTTCCCTCACCCTCTGAAATTGACAAATTTAAAGTAGACTAACCAAAAACTTAGGAAACAAATACCTAAAATCAGGAATGGAAGAAGGGATATTACTACCAAACTTAAAGGAAAAAAATTATAGGGGATACTTTCAGCAAAATGATGTCAACAAATGTGGTAGATTAGATGGCAAATTCATAGAAAGATATGAAATGCAAAAGCTGACTCAATAAGGAATATAAAATATGAGTGCACCTGTTACAAGGAAAACAATTAAGTTGGTAATTTAAAACCTATGCTAGAAAGTTCCAAGCCCAGTTGACTTCAGTGTAAATCTATCAAACTTTTCATTAAGAAGCTTTTTTAATATAGATCCACCCTTGCATTCCTAGGATAAATTATATTTAATCATAGCACATAAGCCCTTTCATATGTTGCCCAATTCTGTTTGCTAGTATTTTACTGAGGATTTTTGCATCTATACTCATAATATATTGGACATATTTAT
The DNA here is from genome assembly GCF_003265705.2 of Callorhinus ursinus. Lineage (NCBI taxonomy): Eukaryota > Metazoa > Chordata > Mammalia > Carnivora > Otariidae > Callorhinus > Callorhinus ursinus. The sequence continues at coordinate 27,560,615 of NW_027397067.1, forward strand.
TTATTTATTTTATTTATTTATTTTTATCTCTTGTCTTCTCAGAGTGATACTGGCCTCACAGAAAGAGTTGTAAGGTGTTCTCTCTTTTTCTATTTTTTGGAAGTGTTTGTGAAGAATGATACTGCTTCTTAAAGATTTTATTTATTTATCTTTAGAGAGACCACGCCAACGAGCAAGAGTTGCGGGAAGGGCAGAGGGAGAGAGAGAAACCTAAGCAGACTCCTCCAACATGGGGCTCAATCCCGTGACCCCAAAATCATGACCTAAGCCAAAACAAAGAGTCGGATGCTCAACTGACTGAGCCACCCAGGCGCTGCTTCTTAATGAAAAGTTTGATAGATTTACACTGAAGTCAACTGGGCTTGGAACTTTCTAGCATAGGTTTTAAATTACCAACTTAATTGTTTTCCTTGTAACAGGTGCACTCATATTTTATTCTATTTTATTTTATATTCTACAATATATTAAAAAGCTATATGTGATATGATTATCAAATATATTAAATAAATACTAAATACAAATTATTGAATTTATCCATTCATCAGTTGATAAGCATTTGGATTATTTCCATTTTGTGGGTATTATGAATAATTCTGCTCTAACAATCCTGTACACCTTCTTGTGTAGACATATGTTTCATTTATCTTAGGGATATTCCTAGGAGTGCATTTGCTGGGTCATATCACCACTCTATGTTTAGTGTTTGAGGAACTGACAAATTATTTCCAAAGTAACTATACCATTTTCAGTTCCACCAGTAATGCATTAGGTTTCCAATTTCCCCATATCCTCACCAATGCTTACTATTGTTTATCTTTTAAATTGTAGCCATCCTTCGGGGTGCCTGGGTGGCTTGGTTGGTTAAGAGTCTGCCTTTGGCTCAGGTCATGATCTCAGGGTCCTGGGATCGAGCCCCATGTCAGGCTCTCTGCTCAGCAGGTGTCTCCTTCTCCCTTTCACTCTCCCTCTGTGCTCTCTCTCTCAAATAAATAAATAAAATCTTAAATAAATAAATAAATAAATAAATAAATAAATAAATAAATTCTAGCCATCTTAGTGGGTAAGCAGTAAATCTCATTGATTTGCATACTGTGAAGTCTAATGATGTTGTACATCCTTTCCTGCACGTTGGGCACTTATGTATCTTCTTTGGAAAAATGAGTATTAAGGTTATTTCTAAATTAGGTTATTTGACACTTTATGATAGCATTGTATTTCTAATTTGTTCACTGTTTTTCTTGAGTGGATTGAATTTTGTCAGATGTTTATTCTGTATCTGTTAGGATGATCATATGGTTTTTGTCCTCTATTCATTGATAAGGTACACTCCATTAATTGATTTTTTTAATATATTGTAGGATGGAATATTATTCAGAAATAAAAATGAAGTATTGTCAGATGCTAAAACATGTATAAACCTGGAAAATATTATACCAAATAAATACCTAAGTAATAAAGGCCATCTTTTTGTATGAATCTATTTATAGGATAAGTACAGAATAGACACATCTGTAGATACAGATAGATTAGTGGTGGGGTTGGGGCTCTTGGGAAGAAATAAGGAGTAACTGCTATTGTGTATAAGACTTCCTTTTGATATGAAGAAAATGTTCTACAGTTGGTTGTGGTGATGGTCACACAACTCTGAATATGAAAAAAAAAATCATTGAATTGTCAACTTTAAATGTCTGAATTGTATGCCATGTAAATTATATATGAGAAAAGCTGCTATATAAAAAAAATAAGGATGAGAGAAAAAGATGGTTTTCTAACAAATATTTTGATTGTAGAACCTAATGGAACATATTCTCAATTAAACTGAAGAATTTAGTAGGGAAAATTCTAGTATATCACCTAGAATAGAGACATTCTCATAAATTGGAATAGAAAATTCAGAAATAATAAGTGGGGAGGAGGTTTATTAAGAGATTCATCTTGGACAGATTGAATTGGAGGGAGCATAAGATAATTTTAAAAAGGGAGAGAGAGACGGGGGTGGGCAGGAAAAGGTAAAGTTGCCTGACGAAAGAAGCAAGAGAGATACAGAAACTTCAAGAATTCTAGTGCAGCCAGAGTATAGATAGCAGGTGATGGGAAGTAGTTTAATATGAAACTAAAGTGGCGCTATGGTGTCTCAGAGATGATATTAAAGGCATTGATGGGTCTTAAGAATAGGATTGATGTGATTAGACTTTCATTTAAGATCATTTTGGCTACAAGTGAAGGATGGATTAGGTCATGAAACTGAAGGTAGATCAATTAGAAGGCTGCTGCAATAATACACGAGAGATTTTGGTGGCCTGCAGTAGGATATTGCAGTGGAGCTGGAAAGAATAATAAACAGTCAAGAAACGTTTGTGAAGTTGAATCAGAGACCTTGGTGATAAGTTGGATAAAGCTGATAAGAAATAGGAAGAAATCTGGCATGATTCATAGGTTTCAGTCTTGTCAGCAGACAAATAGTGGACCAAATAAACTTGAAAAAGAACACCCATAGAGGAACAAATTTAGAGTTTAAGGCTGAAAGTTCCATTCAGATCTCTACTTTTTAAGTTTAAAATACCTGTCAGAAATTTAAGCAGGAATTACCCAGGATCTTGGACCAAAGTGTTGTCCAAAAGCATCAGGATCACTGGTGGGTGTGTTAGAAAAGTAGAATTTCAAACCGCATTCCAGAATTACTGAGTCAGAATCTGCATTTTTAGAAAGAGCTTCTGGTGATTGGTATGCACATTAAAGTTTGAGAGGTATTGCTCTAATAGAATGTTGGATGTACTGGGTCCAGATTTTAGCAGGAAAGTTGGAGTTGGGAGTTGAGGACATGGAAGTCAATATCATATTATCATAAATAAAACCACAACTAGTGACAAAATTGTATATATCTTCAAAGAATGAAAAGTTGACCATCCATTCCATTATGGTATTATGATTGATTGCATATAATACTGATCATTTTCATTTTCAATATTTATAACCCCTAGTTATCTACTAAAAACTATAAAGTTATAAAAAGTCAATTCCATCAGGAGTATAATTCTGTTTTCTTGATTATTGTTTCTCCTCACAGTATATGACACACTATATCTAAGCATGCTTTGCTACTGTAGCTACACAATAGCAGCTCAATAGTATTATTTATTAGAAAGAAAAAAGAAGATGTATAGATACAAATATATTTCCTAGATTTCTAAAATCTTCATCATCAAACCATTTAAGCCAGTGCACCTAAAAATTTTCATTTCCTATAAATCTAATTTAGTGCAAATTTATACCTGGCAGATAATTCACACAGAAAGTCAATGTTTAGAAAATTTGTAAATTTTAGAAGCATAATTTTTCTATAGGCCTAATTTATTCTTTTCTATAAATAATTTACTCCAGTGTGGTTTCACCCTGATATAGCCAATTTGTCAACCAAGACCTCATACCAGGCAGACACACTCAAAAAGCTGTGTCTAAACTTGTCTGCATTGTATTTTCCAGCTTGATTCCAACATTTCAACCCAGGACGCTCGCTCTGCCCCGAACAGTGTGAGTGCATTTAATTACAATCTGACATGTGTATTTGAGAGAAACAAAAGGCTGTGAACCAAGGGTGATGATTAACTGTTCTACTGGATAATTGCTTAAACTACTACTTATATTACGCTGCATTATCTCTTTTGAACAAAGTGATTATTGGCCTTTTGTGTAGCGATTATCCAATGTAAGTGCAATCTTGCTGTTTTAACTGTTGTCAGAGTTTATGTTTAATGCACTTCCATTACAATGAGAGGTACAACTTTAGGTATTCTTTCTTTATTTGAGAACCCTCCTGAAATCAGTCTCTTGCAGCTTTGATTCTCTACTTGGAATATGCAAACTCTTCTGGTATTCTGGAGGAAGGGAATTAAAGACATAATGATACAGTATTCAGGAAGAAGATACACTCATACCTTTTGTGTGCATAGCCACAGACGGCAAACGCCACTAATATGATTTAGACACACACACAAAAATATCAGCAAACTGGTAGGTTCTGAAAAGCTCTGAGAACAAAACTGATGTTTAAAAGAGCTTGCTTTTTACCTGGACAGTACCACAGACTTCATTCACTTTTGTAAATATGAGTATTCATAAGTAGTTATCATGATGAACACCTACCTTTGTTATTAGAAAAAAATTAAATTCCTGTCCTTTCCAAGTTTTAATATGTGTTTAGGTAATTATCTGCCTACAGAACTATATTCCTCTCCAGATCTTCTCATCTTTCAAGCTAATCTCTCTCAGAAAAAAACTTTCATGATCCCATTGCATTTGATTGATTTTAGTCTACTCAAAGATTTTGCGTGATTTCCAGAACTGTCTCTAATGAGATCAGAGAACATGTTATCTCAGTGTTTTCCTTGAAGTATAGTTGATATACAATAAACTGCACATATATAAAATGTATGACTTTGTTTTTTTAACAAAAATGCCAAAGTCATTTGTTCCTTCATAAATTCTATAAATCACAAATCTTGACATAATTTATTCAAATGTTGCCATACATCTAGGAGTAAGTGTCTATTCCAACTTAACCGACCATTAGCTTATGGCTTCTTGCTTCACAAAGGTTAAGAAAAATTCTCCTTTGATGGAAGTAATGCAAGTTTTTTCCCATCAAATATAAACTTAGGGAGGATTCCTGGGCAGAGCATCTCATGTGAGGTATTATCTTTTGTGTTGGGGAGTACATAGTGGGCTACACATAAGTAGGGAAGCAGGTTTTCACTAGCATTTGCAAAAAAAGCATAGAGGGAAGGACGCTTTCTTATGTATAGGTTACAATTATTTGATACTCTTTTGTTTCAGTGAAAGCTCTGCAGTGGCTATAATGCCCTTGACTCAACTGATTCGAAAACCCATCTTGACTCTTATACTCAAGCCACTGGCAGAACTTTTTATTAATTATTTTTGCCTTTACAGAAATAAATCAGATAGTTTTCTGCCAAGTCAGCCTTAGGGATGTATAAAACTAGTGGACATATGGGAGACTCAAGGAGCAGTAGCTTATTAATATGTCACTTAGAACATGATTCTTACAGGCAGGGATTTTGTAAAATATATCTGGGTTTGAGTTCTAATTTCAAAACACAATATTTAGTTATCTCTATGTAGAGTAGTTTATACTCCACATCTTATTTTATTTGTCTGTATAATATGGTGATACATTTTCTTTTCACAGGAATTTTTAAATAAATTTTATATAATGTAAATTTTTATTTTCACAAGTTTGTTGGAAATAATAGTGAGTGTAAAATGTTTGAAACACAACATTTGGTAAGTAGTAAGAACTCAAAAATAAAGGTAGCTGGCCTACTTTGTCAGAGAAGAAAAATGAAGGGGGATTATAACAGAAACCAGATGGGGTAGAAGGAAAAGAAAAAAAAAGTCAGCATCAGGCAAAAGATGGTTCAAAAGGTGTTCTGTAGGATTGTCCAGTCTCTGCAAGGTGGACAGAATAATGGTCAGGATGCATTTGGTAGGGCATAAAACATACCTGATGACCTGGCACAACTACAATTCAAAATGACTTAGGCAGAATTCGTATATGCTCCGTAACTACTCCCTTGTGCTAAATTTCCCATTTTCACTGACACTCCTCTCATCTCCTCTGCTTATCAAAGCATTGATCTTTTAGTCATATTTGATTTATAGAAATCCTTTGCAACTCATTTGCAATCAATCTGCCAAACCTACTTTTTTATTTTTTATGTTTTCTAGTGCTGCATATCTCCATATGATCTTTGTCCAACCCTTAGAGCATCACCAAGCAGAGGGGTGAGAGGTGGATTCTAACCTCAGCTAGCAGTGACAAGGACCAGAGTCTGTCCACTTTTTCCCTGTTAAATGGGAGCAATAATCAAGACAGTTCAATCTCATGGAATAGCATGGGCATTAGATATGATTACAGATTGGAAGTCCTATAAATGTCAGGCATTACCATTAGCCTCATCACCATGGTGAATCTTTGACTCATGGTCTTTGCTTTAATTTCTTCATACCTTGATATCTTCACCTGAAGGGGAAAAAATAAAGTTCTAAAACCTGCCTTCTGCATTATCCTAAATCTCAGAAGCAGTGAAGCATGGAGAAATGTTTCCTAAAATGTAAAGCACTTTACGTTAGTGAGCATTGCTAGTTACTTCAAGAACTTTAATGGAAATATGCTGTAGATATAGATATTAAAAAAATTAAAGAACTATTTTGAGTGACAAATCATTTCTAATGCACAAAGCTTAAGTGATAACTCCAGTTATGTATTGGGGCAGTGGGGAGGTGTACACAGTTGCCCAGCAAAATATCTGGTTAGGGTTATTTATGATAAATTTAAAGTTAAAGAATCTTTTTCTTGACACTGAAAGTAAATCTATAGAATCTTTTTATTTTATCTATGAAATATGTATGAATATGTTGTTGGAATCACTTTGGAAAGCACTATGTTATACAGGCTTAATCCTGACAGCCTAGGTTTAGGTGTTCAATTTACTTTGATGACCCTACTTTTAGACCAAACTCTACATTACTAGGCAAATAACGTTTGCTATTTCACATAGTAGAAGTTTGCCCTGACTTAGCACATTATTAAAGACCCCATAAACAGAAAGTCTGAATTGAGAATTGGACTGTATCCCAAATTAACATCACCTGACAGACTAAAAATTAGTTCCTATAACTCTGTACACGTGAATATTTAACTGCAAGTTAGAATTAAAATGAAATTAAATAAAAATTCAGTTCTTCAGTCATAACAGGTATATTTCATGTGCACAGTAGCCATGTGAGGCCAGTGGTTACCACACTGGAGAGCACAGGCAGAGAAATTTCCACCGATTCCAGAACTTTTGCTAAAGAATACTGCTATAGAAAGGTATTTGTAATGATATTACACAAACATCCAGAAAGTTTATTGAATTTGCATATCCCCACCAAACCCCCAGTTTAAGAAAATGAGGGAATTTGTATATAATTTTTAGCTTTACCAGGAATTTGCCTAATTTTTTGTAAGAAAGATGTGATGATATCTGGCTCATTCTTTATTCTCGCATCTATAATAACATATAAAAATTATATATTTTAAATAGTGAAATTAGAGATTTACATATGCCTTGTTGTAATTTAATTTATTTCTATCTTGCAAAAGTAATTTTTAAACACTCCATCTATTTCAATATTTAGATGCTGATCAAATTATCATCGATCATTTTGATGTTAGATCAGAAGAATATTTGCTTATTAGCCATTTCTACAGATGAGACAACTAACAAAATTAAAGATAGTAACATACTAAGTACTGCATTTTTATGATCAATATTTCCTGAAAAAAAAAAACATCAAATGTCAATGAAATGCTCCACTGGACATTTTAACCTATTTTTATATCCTTAGAAACATTTAATTCATTGAGTTGTTCACCTGACATTTTTACAGATTGCTTTGATTGTAAAAATGTCATTTTAAAATGATGTTTTTACACTGCCTTGGTCTTAAAAATCAAATGGGGGATAATTCTTCATTTGAAGTTATTAAACATGGCTATAATCATAAAAATGTCATTTTAAGAAAATTCTTCATTTGACCTTTTTTACACTTAGCTGCTCTTTTCTTCCTTAAAAATCTGATATTAGAAATCAAAGTTAATAGAATTTGAAGACCATACTTAAAAATTTAAATCAGGATTTCACTGTTAATGTTGCCACTGTCTTCAGGGAATGGTTTTACTACTGATCCCCTAAACATTACAGTTCTGGGCATTATTGGCAGAATCTGTATATGCATGCATTCATGTGTGTGTATGTGTGAACCAACAGTGACACCCGACCATGCTTATTTGTATCTTCTCATAAATAATCTATGACTCTTTACAACTTTCATCTCCATTATTACACTCTTGGAGTATATTACTCTCTATAGACAAATCACACGATAGCCATTTTCTTCCAGTCATAGTGACTATGAATATGGCTTTGAAGTCATGCGATTGTGACAACTACTCACATCCAGGGTCTACTTTTATGCTAACTCTGTACATTGCTGTGCTTTAAATATTTGTTTGTTTGTTTGTTTTTTATTTTTATATATACATCCTTGGACAGAAAGCAAATAAAGAATGGTACTCAATATTTGTGTTTTCTCAATGCCTTTTTAAAGGTGTAATAAATATACTTATATTTGGGGTGAATAGAATAATAATGATAATGATAATCATATTTAAAGCACATATTTTATGCCAGGCACTGATGTGAGAATTTACACTAGCACTGATTAAGTTTCATGACAATCCTGTGAAGGGTATATTATTGATTTACACCTAAGGAAAGTGGATCCCAAAAGGAAGAGAACCAGAATCTAAAACCAGACAGGCAGAAATACTGAAATAAATTAGCTCTCTATGTTTTTCTCAAATACTACGTACATGTATATGGTGATACAGGCAGAATTTTTGGAGTTATTATGGCAGGAGATTGGCTTCAGAAATGGAGATTATAAGAAGGTATCTAAAATCTTCTTTCTTCTCCTCCTATTTCGGCTACAAGCTATTCTCCTCTTGTAAGGCAAGACATCTTGAACAGATAGGCAGTTAGGACATAAAGAATACAAGAGAGACAATGATTTTAGGTTTTCTCTGCTCTGAAACCTCTGAGTCTCTAGAAACCAGTGACAATGGCAAGGATCTTCCTGAGGTAATTGTAGTAATACTTTGGCCAGTAGGCATCATTGGATCCTCCAAAGAAAGGCTGATTTAGGGCACTTTAACCTAACTCTCTTCATTTCCTAGGAAACCAAGGAGGGTCAGAATAGATCATCTGAGTCTTTTTTTACCCTTTAATCTGAGAGAAGTTCAGAAACCTCTTCCTGGTGTCTGAAGAGGGGACTACTGACCTACCTTCTACTATATTCCCAGGGTAAAATAGTGTAAGCCATCCTGACTCCCCTATCCTTGACAGAGATTTTATTTAGTGTTCCCTAGCAGCTGCATATGAGACTGATTGACCATCAGGAAGAAATAACAACTCAAAAAAGAGGCCCATAAGCTAGAAGGAAGAAGAAAAAAATATAAAAATTAGAACAGTTCCACAAAAAGAAGTCCTGCTAAAAGAAGCCACTGCAAACCTAAGTAACAAAAATGATATTAGGATTTAAGGAGATTCAAGTCTAGTACACATAAGGGAAAAAATCTCTATGGAACTAAAAAAAGGGGGGTGGGGAATTTTCAAGTTAAAAAGTTCTAGTAGAATATAGAAAGAAAAACATCATTGTTGAGATTCAAGTTGGTGTCTTGGAAGATCAATTTAAAGAGGTAAGCAATGAAAACAATCAACATGAAGAAAGTACTCAATCTGCAGACTTGAATAAGTTACATAGGTTTTGATGGCAAAACACACTTAGGCATTTAATAGTAAAATCCCTGACCTCCAAAACCAAGGAAAAAAGTTCACAAGTTTTCAAACTGAAATAAAAATTACTTATTCAAAACAAAACAAAACAAATAAAAAGAATTATATCAGTGTGGAAGTTCCATCTGAAACTCTCAGGCTTAAAGATGGTGGGACATCTGAACTATGGAAAGAAAAGTTGTCAAGCCCAAAAAAATGTCATTTAACTATCAGGAAATTATAAGCTGATATGCATTAAATAAGAATATATATATTAAAAACTTAGAAAAATGTACTTAGCAAAGTGTGCTAATGAAACAACAAATGCATCAGAAAACAAACCACAAGATACAGAAAATAGAAAAGGAGAGAAAACAGGGGTGAGCCCTGAAATATTTTCTTATTTTCAATATCCTTCTATTGCAGTTTCTCTATCTTTTGCTTTTATGCTTTTCTAACAGCTACCTATGCAGTGAAACCAAAAATAATTATAAGCTGAATAGAATGTATAACATAAATGTTAATACAGATCCTTGAAATTGAAGAGCCAAAGAAAATTGTAAGGGTCAGAAGTGAAAGTATTAAACTAAAACAGTTAATATAAAAAAAGGAAGAAAAAGGTGGGTAGCATGACAAGGGGTTAGAATGCAAGTGACATGGTAGAGGTAAGCACTGGGGACAAGATGTTTGATGGGGAATATAGTATTTTATTTTCATACACTATTTAGGAGAAGTGTTCAATTATGACTACTTCATATAAAATAAAACTAATACAACAGAAAAGTATAGCAGAATTTAGAAATGATAAAGTGGAGAGTAAATAACAAATATCATCATGTTCAAACCAAAAATATAATAAAAATGAAATATAGTAAAGCACATTTTAAAATTTTTAAAAATGGAAGAAATAAAATCAAACTGAATGCTCCCATTAAAATCAATGGTGCAGTTGGGTAAGCATCCAACTCTTGGTTTCGGTTCAGGTCCTGATCTCAGGGTCCTGAGATCGAGCCACGTGTCAGGCTCCATGCTCAGTGTGGAGTCTGCTTAGGATTCTCTTCTCCTTCTGCTCCCCCCACTGTGCTCTCTCTCAAATAAATAAATAAAATCTTAAAAAAAGAAATATGTTGTCAAGTTCAATTTAGGAAAAAATCTTATTTTATGTTTGCTAGTGATTGTAAAATGGTTCCAATTCTTTATTCTTTCCAGTATCCACACCAAACGGGCAGAGTCATTTCCCCATTGTTTAAATCTGTAGCTTCATTTAAAAGTACCAGTGTACCAAGGTATGAGGCTAGGTCTCAAAAGATACTGTATGTTGCCCTCTGATTGCTGTTAAGCCTCTGCTACAGCAAAGACAACATGCTTGGTATAGTCTGCTGTAGTATAAGATACATAGTACAAGTTGAGTTGTCACAAGTTGTTCCAATAGAGACCATCTTAGATCAGCCAACAAAGAGCAGACACCTAGGTAAGTGAGAGAAACCAGACAAAATATGAAGAACTCTCACTTATATGCGGGCGACTATGGATACATAAACTAATCTGTGGTCGACTATGGATACATAAACTAATCCAGCTGAGATCAGCCAACCATAAGCCAGAACAGCTAAATCCCACCACAAAATTGGTGAGCTATCAATAAATGATTATTGTTGTAAACCTCTGAGGTTTTGTGGTTCTTCTTATGACACATTATTATGCAAAAAGAAAGTAAAAAAATGTTTTTAAGAAAGACACTAAAACAATATATATGATAAAGAAAGTTAAAAATAAAGGATTTGATGGCAGACACTAAGCAAATGCAATAAAAGAGAAAGCAAGGAGGCCAAAATAACATTTAAAAAAGTGAAATCTAAGCTTAAAAACATTTATCAAGACAGAAAATATTGCATAAAATTAGAAGGCATAACTTATAAAGAAAATGTTTTAATCATTAACTTGTATGTACCAAAATAGCCGATAAACTACTAAAAAAACTTAATATATAATATTAATGGGATATTTCCATATGCCTCTATAAAAACAACAGCTCCTGAAAGAACAAAAATAAGTAAAAATGTAGGACATTTAATTCAATCAACAAACTTAGTTTGCTTACATGTCAATTCTTAAATTCCATTTAATATCTTTTTTCTTTTTTTTAATAATTCTTTATTGTTATGGTAATCACCATACATTACATCATTAGTTTTTGATGTAGTGTTCCATGATTCATTGTTTGTGCATAACACCCAGTGCTCCATGCAGGAAGTGCCCTCTTTAATACCCATCACCAGGCTAACCCATCCCCCCACCCCCCACCCCTCTAGAACCCCCAGTTTGTTTTTCAGAGTCCATTGTCTCTAATGGTTCGTCTCCCGCTCCGACTTACTCCCCTTCATTCTTCCCCTCCTGCTATCTTCTTCTTCTTCTTCTTTTTTAAAGCTCTAAATATTAAAAAAAAAATAATGATACTTCCAGTTTCTGGTTCTATAGGCAAAGTGCTTGGAAGTTGAAACTTTATTCTAACAAGTAAAAAGCTGAACAGACTGAAAAATTAACTCTTCTTAAATCTATAAGGTGAGGACATGGGCGAACCACAGCCTCCAGGATTTGAGAGACAGACAGGCAAATACAAGCAGTCATGTCTTACCAGAGCAGAGATGCAGGAGCAGAAACCACCACAGGAACCAGTGTCAGAGTAGGAAAACCTGACTGCAACAGATGAATTGCTGGAGGCTCAGTGTGAACAACTCTAAGATTAAAAAATTCTAGGAGGACTCATCCAAATGAGACCCACATACATTTGTGAGCTTAGTTCTAAGAGCACTACCAAGTTCTCCCAGCAAACATTGAAAAAAAAAACCCTCATTTTTTCAAGGGTGGAACAGGGAAATGTAATCATTTTAAATGATAACAGAGTTCTCTGTTTTTCTTAAGAAGGCCTTCTCATGGGGCACCTGGGTGGCACAGTCAGCTAAGCATCTAACTCTTGGTTTTGGCTCAGGTAGTGATCTCAGGGTTGTGAGATTGAGCCCCATGTTGGGCTCCACACTCAGAGTGGAGTCTGCTTGGGATTCTCTCTCCCTCTCCCTCTGTACCTACCCCCTGCACTCTCGCTCACTTTCTCTCTAAAATAAAATCAATCTTAAAAAAAAAAAAAAAGAAAAGCCTTCCCACAGGGAAAAGTAGTTAACCAGGGCTTAAACTGCTGGGGTAGTATCACAATCTGCCTGACTTGGGGAAAGGGAAATATCCAGCTCTAGCTCACCCTATCCACCCTGTCCCTCCTAAGGGTGGAAGAAAAGCTTGGAGAAACATGAAGTCCACTGTTCTGAAGCATGGTTTCACTAAAAGACTGAGAACAAATCATGGAGCTATAGAAATATTCCAGCCTCCTCATACCTCATCACCACATTTCCAACGGCCCAATTAAAGCATTTCATTTTACTCAGTGCATCAAGTCTGGCTATTTAGGAAAAAAATTACAAGGCATACCAAAAGGTAAAATAACAGAATTTAAAGAGACCAAACAGGTATCCAAACCAGACATGACAGGGATGTTGCAATTATTGGATGGTGAATTTAAAACAACTATGATGGAATATGCTATGGGCTCTAACATATAATAGACAACATGCCAAAAAAAAAAATGAGCAACATAAGCAGAGAGATGTAAGTTCTAAGGAAAAAAACCACAAATAAATGTTAGAGATTAAAAACACTGAAAGAGAAATGAATACCTTTGATGGGCTCTTTGGTAGACTAGGCCAAAGTGAGGAAAGAATCTCTGAGCTTGATGGTATTTCAATAGAAACCACCAAAACTGAAAGGCAAAGAGAACAAAGACTGAGAAAGAAGAAAGAAAGAAAGAAAGAAAGAAAGAAAGAAAGAAAGA
>NW_027397067.1:27573992-27606640 GCF_003265705.2 Callorhinus ursinus
AGAAAGAAAGAAAGAAAGAAAGAAAGAAAGAAAGAAAGAAACGAACAACAAGATGTTCGAGGACAGTGGAACAACTTCAAAAAGTGGAACATGTGTATAATGGGAATGCCAGAAAGAGAAGAAAAAGAGAAGTATTTGAAAAAAAATAACTTCTGGGATTTTCCCAAAATTGATGTCAGACTTAAAACCACAGATCTAGGAAGCTCAGAAAACACCAAGCAGAATAATTAACAAAACAAAACAAAACAAAAACAAACAAATAAAAGCACTCCACTAAGCATATCATTTTCTAACTATAGAAAATCAAGATAAAGACAAAATTTTGAAAGAAGCCAGAGGAGAAAAACACCTTACCTATGGAAGAACAAAGATAGGAATTACATCTATCTTCTCAGAAACTGTGTAACAAGAACGAGTGGAATGAAATATTTAAAGTGTTAAGAAAAAGAAAAAAAAAACCTAGAATTCTTTACCCTGGGAAATTATCCTTCAAAAGTGGATGAGAATTTGAGAAAATTTGTTGCCAGTAGACTGGCCATATAAGAAATGTTAACAAGAATTCTTTAGAGAGAGGACAATGAGTCAGAAATTTGGATTTCTCTAAAGAAAAGAAGAACATCAAAGGTAAAATAAGTGAAGTTAAAATAATTGTTTTTAATTTTTCTTATTCTTGGTTGATCTGACAGATAAAAGTTTGTTCAAAATGATAATAGTAAAAATATTGAATACAAAAACCCTGTTTTAAATATAAAGATATGTACAGATTAAAATAAATGGATAGAGAAAAATATTCCATGTTAGCACTAATCAACACTATAAACACTATATTCAGAAAAGATTTATATCCAAAGATGATTTCATTATAAAGATCAAAAAGATTTGAATTTATCTTAAGAAATTAAACCAAAAAGGAAGTAGGAAGTGGAAGTTTACCAATATTTAAGCTGAAATTAATACAGAGATATTAGAAAAATATAAAGACATTTAAAATGTTTAATCATCACATGAGCTTGATTATGAAAAAAATTAAAATACATAATATTTGAAATAAGATTGAAGACAAAAGCACCCATAAAATGTGATCAAAATAATGATAAGGAAACATACGCAACTCTATGGAAATAAGTATGAAGTGTAGAGGAAATACAGAATTTCCTGCTCAATATAAATATCAAAATTAACCATATGTGAAGTGAAAAAAATAAATATACCAATTGCTATAGGAGAGAAATATGCTTACATAGCTACCAATGAAAAAATAACCAGGACACTGTCATATCACAGTTGGATTCTACTCATTTTCAAATAATCCATTTGAGATTGTTAAAAGAAAAAGAGTTCTCAAATTCATTTTTTTGAATCCAACATAACTTTAAAATCAAATCTCAAACATCATACTCAATGATGGGAGATTGAAAACTTTTTTCTATGATCAAGAATAAGACAAGGATGCCCAGTTTTGCCACTTCTATTTAACATAGTCCTGGAAGTCCTAGCCAGGGCAATTAGGCAAGAATAAAATAATGGCATCTAAATTGGGAAGAAAGAAGTAAAATTATAAAAAAAGCCAGGTAATGACCAGATAACTCAATGCAAAATAGCCAAAGGATGAGAACAAGTAATTCATGACCTGCAAATTTAACAAATACGCAAAGATATGTTCAAACTCACTAGATATATAGGGTAATAAAAAATCAAAATAACAAGGAAGTATCACTTCATTAACATTAGCTTGGCAAATGAAAAATGTGATAGCATCTTATGCTGGCTGGATTTAGGAAACATGATACTCTCATACTTTGATGACAGAAATGTAAATTACAGACACTGAATCTATTAAATTAAAACAAAATATAGCATTGACTTGGGAATTACACTCCCATGGAAATCTGCTCCATAAAAATAAACAATTAAAAAAACCCATTCATTAAATAAGTATATACATTGTAGAATTGTGTGTGGTCGTCCAAAATGGAAATAGATTGAATGCCCATTAATAGGAGAATAGTTGAATAATTCATAGTACCCATATTGTGGATAATTGTACAGCCATTAAAAAGAATTACTCTTTCAAAGTTCTTAGAGTCATATATTTTTATGTGAGAATACTGTGATGCAAAAACAGTATAACATGTTCTCATTTTTAAAAACAAAGGCGAGAAAATCCTGTGTGTGTATATAATTGTATTTTAATATGAATTATACTAGTGGTGAAAAGTATGCAAGGATACACTGTAGGTTTTAACCAGGTTTGGCATGACAGTATGTGTGAGGAAAGGAATGTGGCAGAAAGCAAAGCAGAGAAGGGAAGAAAAGAAATAAGCAATAAATAAATATAAAAATGCCAAGAAGAGATGAACTAAAAAAACCTTGAAGTGTTAATAGATCTTTACAGTAGCCCAAGCACGAAATGATGGCGGTACAAATAAGAGCATTAGTGATGAGTATGGAAAGGCAGTGATTGAGGGCTTCTGTGGCAACCAGATGCTCTCAAGTCATATTATTGCTTGAGTCTTTGAGGGAATTCGACAAATAACAGTACTTTTCTCCTCCATTTAGTTTCTGAACTAATTGAGGAGAAAGAAAGCAGAAAGTCAAGGACTGAACCTCTACTTACCATTTATTAGGAGCAACATGGAAGCAACAGCAACTGATAGTATCAAAAACCAAGGAACAATAGTTACAAAAAGAAAAGTATGTGTATGTTTGTATGTATGTGTACTACAGATAATGTATGTATGAGTGATAGAAAAAAATATATAGAGAGAGAAATGCTACAAAGACACCAAGGAGAATGATAATAGATTTTAAAAATCTAGGTTGGGTACAAAACTGGTTATTAGACACCTCTATGAATATGGTTTTAGCAGAATGGTGGGAGGTATAGAAGAGCTCATTGGGCATAGTTTCAGTGAAAGTGACTGCACATCTTCAGGAAGTGTGTCAACAATATAAAAGAAAAATGGCAGTAGGAGAAGACCACAGTTGGATCTTGACTATGGGTATCAGGAAAGAACATATAAAAAGACAAGTCAAAAAGCTAGTATTTGGAATAGATATTTGAAAAATAAGTTAATTGTTAGTGGAAACCATAGAATTTATTCTGCATACTTGGCTAAAGAAATTTAACTAAGACCTTAACTTTCACCATGAGAAGCCATACTAGCCTTCATGATTGTTACTTTTTGGGTACTTTTGGGAGGATAAAGCAAACATGGAGAAGATAAATGAGAAATTAAATTAGGAGTTTGGGTTGAGTATACACGCACGGGCGTGTGTGCGCGCACGCACACACACACATACAAACACACACACACAGATACGCATATCCTGAAACAAGAAGATTGAGAGACAAAGACTTCTAGCTGTAAATATCCTGAAGAAATTAGCCTGAAGCCATAGAAAGGTTGAAAGGTCTCAAAGGAAATCATCTGATACAGTTTTCTTCTCATAGGTAGGGAAAGATATGATAGCCATTAGAAAGATAAACAGCTGAAACACATCAAGTTTAATCAAACTGCCCAAGTTCATGCAGCTGTAGACAGCAGATGTCAGGTCCACAGTCATCTTTGTACCTCTGCTACCACACCATGCTGAACTCAATACAATTTGCATCCTAAACTAGACATTGTCTTCTTTATGTAATCACCTATCTCAGTACTTGTTATATGATCTCACAACATTTACCAGGAGGATTGCAAAACAGGGACTACCGTCCTCAAGAAACCTCTCTATAGATGGAACACTACTTAGCAGAGCTTTTTCCCTGAGATATTGGAAAATACAGAAGACCTCTGAATGTTGTAAGGCCGGGACTTCCTGATGAGATGAACTTCCCAAAATTAGCCTTAACTTTGAGGACCCTAGGTTTAAGACTCTCCAACAATCAATTGGATTGCAGACATGTGGATTCATTAATTTGGGTACCTCCTTCCTTGGCAGTTCTTTCTGATACATAAAAACTGAATGATTACCATGAAAAGTGGTATAATTTGGAAATCCAAATTCATGGCTCTCATTGCTTCATTTCTATATGTAGCTTGTCTGCTCATATTTGCATAGTAGTGTTAATTACTGCTCTGGCGAATTATAATAAGACTCCTGTGGAATTACATTTTTACATCCACATGACTACCAAAACAATTCAGTATGATTCATATTCTAACAATGAGTACCACAGGAATTAATAGCAATCGTGTCACTCACTATAGCATGTTGCCAAACAATTATTACAGGCAGTTGATGAACATTTTAATAAATGCCATCCTACTCTGTACTCAATTAAAACAATAGCACTAATCATGAACATTACCATTATTCATATCAAGTTATGGCAGTGGGTATTATAAGTTCTAGGAAATGACTGGAGAAATAAATGTTCATTTCAATACCATTTACATTTTCTCTGAAGTATTAAAATGTAATTTGCATGAAACACATGCATTATTTTCAATGTAGTTGTAACTTAAGAGAGCAGCTTCCTCATCTGCTAAAATGACTGAGAAAAGGAATGATTTTTTTAAAGGAAAACTAAACCTGCACAGATGAAGACAAATGCCTCCTTTTTCACAGTTTGTTTGTTAAGAAAGCATTTAGTATTTGTTTATTCAGTGATAAGTGCAATTTGTAGTCAGAATGAGCAGTTAAACAATCTACAAAAAACCGATATTAGATAAAATAGATCTATCCACTGTCTGAAATAATTTTTTTTAAAGATTTTATTTATTTATTTGAGAGAGAGAGAGGATGAGAGAGAGAGAGCACGAGAGGGAAGAGGGTCAGAGGGAGAAGCAGACTCCCTGCCGAGCAGGGAGCCCGATGCGGGACTCGATCCCGGGACTCCAGGATCATGACCTCAGCCGAAGGCAGTCGCTTAACCAACTGAGCCACCCAGGCGCCCTGTCTGAAATAATTTTTTTATTAAATTACTTAGGTTAAGTGATCTAAGATCCTAGAAATTGTCATCTGGGAGATGTAGACATTAAACTCTTCAGTCATTAGCATATTAATAAAACAAATTACTTTTTATGGGAACTTCTGACTTTAAGGTTGGAAGACACAAAACAGGCATGTTTTGATGGTGGGGTAGAAAGAAACAGTATATTTCTATAAACAAATTTGGCATATATCCTACAATCCAAGATATGCTTAGTTTTATCTAGTCTTACTACCGAAAAGATGCCACAGAATTGAAAGCTTCAAAGATGGACAGACACCTAACTCTGTTGCCTATACTGTCTATGAGAAATCTAGATATATTGCGTCAGTTTACCCCCTTCAAACTTGGAAGGGAGCCAAGTACTTGCTCTTTCAGAAATATCTCAATTTCCTTGCAATAGTCTATCTACAGTAGAGTTTTAAGTAGTTTGAAAATATAATAGTATGCAACATACCACAATATGTAACAGGCTTAGTGGCACAATAAAGTTGGAAAATGTTAATAATATATCCATTACTCCATTACTAAAGCCAGAAATGAATTCACTGGAATTTTAGCCTACCGGAGAAGAAGAAATTAAGACTAGCTATCCTACAAAATATTCCCCTTTTGATTACTGGGTAGGTGCTTCTGTGGAAAGAAAAAAGGCAGGTAACTGGACTCCTTGTAAACATGCTGATAACTCACCTCCTGGTGTGTAGACTAATAGTATTTGCTAGGATAATCCTGATACAGGAAGTGCTTTTTTTTTTTTTTTTTTTTTTGCAGTGCAACTCTGGTTTAGGATTGTATACAATAAATAAAATATATGATCTATAGATTTATGAGGCATGGCTCTCTGCCAGCTGTACAAATCTCTGGGGTATGAAATGGAGAGGTGTCATAACCTAACTTCCTCCTAATCTCTTTGTGAACTAACCTGAAAACTTCTTTAGCAACCCAATCTACATAGAGTCAGAGTCTGAGACCCTTACAGGAACGAGGTATCCAAAGAGCTGCACAGGAGGTTCCACACATCTTCCTGCTTTCTCTTGCTTGTGTGCATCCTTACTGAAGTGTAATACTGTGTAAAACACGTGCTTTATGTGAATCCTAACTTTTGTGTTACCTCACCTACATCTAAATGTCTTTTACCAGAGGTCAAAAATTGGGTGCGGAGCAAGGATGAACTGACATGTTTTTTCAAACTGCCCACATAAGTTTCTTATAACCACTAAGTCTTCAAGGACAGCCCTGTAAGCCCAAATCCCCCTACGATTTTTTCTCAATGTTTAGTGTCAATATCACTAACCATTGGTAGTTATTTAGAAATTCCTTCAGGTTTTTTTTTTTCCCCAAGGTTATATATCTTTTTCTTTTTTCTTCTGGAGAGATTTCTACACTGGTTACTGTTGGGCCACAGAAAATCAAATACCAAAGAATTTAAACAGAATTTATTTTTTTTCTTTAACTTCAAAATTTATGGGCTTTTTCCCTGTGTTTTATCAAAGAATGATAACCAATCCTTATTTTTTCTCCACACAAAGCAAGTTAATCACTCTCCACTCAAAAGTTTAGCCATCAGTTTATGCTCCATTCAGAAAATACCTTTCCACTTTACAGATTCTCTTTAGTAGTTGTAACTTAAGAGAGTAGCTTTCCCTCCACTAAGTAGGAGCAGTAGTAGAAATTATAGAAAAGTATATTCAATGCTTGCATTTTATTTCTATGATTCTCCCCTACCAGTTGTTTGCAACTCTGGCTTGTAAGAATTCCTACAGGAAGCTCTCAACCTACAGTAACCATCCTCATCTCATATTCCTTGTCCAAGGAGACCCTAAAATGCACATTTCCACAGGTGATTGTGATAAGCATACTGCTCTATAACACACTTATACATATGCGAACACACATACTCATTAGGAACATTTGTTCTGATAAATATTCCTAACAGATAACAGAATATTTATTCTAAGACAATTCATCTTCACTTTGTAGTATTTGTGATATGGCCAGCTAAGACCAGGATTCCATTTCATAGCCAAAAAAAAAATCTAATGAGAGAAGCTGTGATCCATAATCCAGGTCTCATTATCACTTTGCTTTAATCAGTTGAGCTGATTGACTCTTAAAAAGAGAAGGGGAGCTATTAGGATGTAATAAAATGGCAAAATGTGTAAATCCATTTATAGCCATGTTTTATTTCATGGACAGAGATCCTGAATTTAGTACATTTATTAGTGGGATAAAAAATATGTCTTGCACTGGAAATACAATGAAATGTGACTCTTAAAATCAAGAAAATGTACTTATAGCCTCCATTTATTCTTTAACAATATATCTGGTACACCATTATCTTTGGGGGAGTCTTTAGTTATTCAGTATGAAGGCTCATTTTCTGAGCTAAAGGTTGGAGTAATAGTATTTATTTGAAATGTAAATGAAGACTTCCACCAAGGAATGTATGTTTCATTTTGCATTTGTCTCTAATCAGAATGTCCTATGAATAATGTAGTTTGGCACCAATATTCTCATTAAGCAAGTTTCCCATTATTGCATTTTCTGATTATAATCTCCTCGTTAAACTTCCTTTACTATTCCTGCTGATAATCATTTATATGCTTAGGTCTTCAGTATTAATCTGAACACACACACACACACACACACACACACACACACACACACAACCTCCTGTAGATGAGAATCAAATTATATTGATGACCAGATGTCCTTTAAATAAAGGGTTGTTATCCATTGTATGTCCAAGAAATGGCATGGAGTTGAATTGTCAGACTGGGCTAAAAGAGAAAATGAGTTGCAAACTAGTCTCAAATTATATCCATCTATGAGGCAATTTCACAATTATACTTGATTGACAGAACTGGCCAAGAAAGAAACAGAATGGTAGAAGAAATGGGACTAACTAGAATCATTTTGTGTTGTTGTTACTGTTTCCTTTTTTTTTCTTTTGCTTTTAGTTAAAGAACCATAGAATTATACAACATTAGAATTTGCAAAAGATTTTGAGAGACCCATATTTTAACCATATGAGATCTCAAAAGATGTGCTTTCCATAACCAGAATACAGATTTTGACTGTACAACTTTTTTTAAAAAAATAAGTCTTCAGATTTTAAGAAGGGAAATTCATATTCTATCTCCTTGAAACAGTGAAAGAAGAGGTGGTCGGGTTAAAGAGTGATCATAATGAAGTGCCGAAAGTAAGCTAGAAAGGCAGTTCTCATTCCTACACACATACCTTCCTTCCTGAGGTTCCTACAAACCGTATTTGAACCATATTTGAGGTCCTAGGAAAGAATTTTTTAATCAGGGAACATTTTCTATTCCTCAACAGAAACAAAGATGCTCACTATGCCCTGTATAAAAATGAATCATACACATGTAGCATGGATATGTTAAAGGCATAGAAAAGATCTAAAATATAGAACAAACTCTATACCTTCAGAGAAGGGATTGAAAAAATGATTTTCATAATGTGGTATAAAAATTTCTATATTATTTAACTACTTTATAATGACTTTATATTTGTGATTATAAAAGCAATACATTATTTTCTTCAAGCTTTTATATGCTTAAAACTCCTATTAACTGGACTTTCATCTAAATTAGTACAGATTTCCAAAATTTCCTAACAGATACAATTTTCCACATAAATCATATTAAATCTTTTGTATGCTCTTCTTGAAAATTTTCCAAGTTTTTTATGTTGTGTTTTATTAACATTGTCCAGAATTAGATACGGTCCTTTTGTAAGCATTGCACGAATATTGAATTAATAAGAAGATTATGTATCTCTATGTGAACTTTTATTTTTTATAAGGAAAATGATATATATTTGGGGCAGATTTTCAAAGGAAGGAAGTTGAGAAGATAGCTTTTCCACAGAACTTTTTTCGCTTAATATAAGTTTAAAAATCACCTGCCAACATTAAGCAGGGGTACATTTGGATAATATAAGTGCTATTCCATGATTAGATTATGAAGAGCCTTATGTTTCCAGATTTTTCATTTCTAAAGCAGTTGCTATTGAAAAGCACCAGGGTCATACCCAATGTTTGCCTTGCTTTTACCCTTTTCTGAAGAGGTTTAAAATCCAATACCATTATAGAAACTTACTATTAATATCCTGTTTCTTTATGAAAAATATTGGAGAATATTCATTGTAAGTCATGTCAAAAACATGCAATGAGCAGCTATTGTATTCAAGAATCAGGCTTAGGGATATAAAGAGATAAAAAGACGTTCCTTCATTAATAAAAATATTCACTACTTACTGAACCCATGTGCTAGGAACTTTGCTAAGCTCTTTCAGTAAATTATTTAATCCTTTTTTAAAGATTTTTTTTTATTTTAGAGAGAGGAAGAGAGAGAGAACCCTGAAGCAGACTCCCCAGTGAGCACAGAGCCCAACACGGGCCTAGATCCCAGGACCTTGAGATCATGACCTGAACCAAAATCAAGAGTCAAACACCGAACAGACTGAGCCACCCAGGCACCCCTGAATTATTTAATCTTTATAATGCTGCTGTAAAATAATATGTTATGTTTACAGATGAGGGAGAAAATTTGGGCTTGGTGAGGTTAAATAATTTGCTCACTTAAAATGAAAGAGTTGATATTTGCAATTAGATTTTGCGGACTCCAAAACCCATTTTTAACTTACATTCCACACATAACTTACATATTCTCAGAGGTCTGTTCATTTGGATATAGGAAATTGCATTTTAAGAATATTCACCCAAGTTCTTAAACCACACAGCATGCTCCAATACCCAACACGCAGACAAAACAAATAGTACAAAATAGAGTATGTTGACGGTCATATTCATGATACAAGTGTCTTTAAGAGCATAGAAAGGGAGCATTACTTGGAAAATGAAAGTGGTCTTTACAGAGAGTTAAGACTAAAATAACTGAACCAAATCAGTACCTGGAGAAGCAGGAGAGAGAAAGAGTTTTGGGGGAAATGAAACGCTATGAACAATTATGTGAAGGCAGGAAATAGATGGGAGTTCTCATCTCTTTAGTAGACATTTCTGAGCAGTGCTGGGTCATGTTTTGGAATTGGCTGCCCATGACTCTTTGACGGTAGGTGGGAAATTCGCCAAGGGTGTAGGAACAAGTAAAATATTAGTGAAGCCAGAAGTTGATTTTGACAGAAAGAGATTTTTATCTTAGTCCCTGTAGGTTGCTATAATAAAACACTACAGACTGGGTAGCTGATAAACATCAAACATTTCTTTCTCACAGTTCTGGAGGCTAGGAAATCCAAAATCATGGTGCCAGAAGATTCGATGTGGTGGCTTATGAGGGCCCACTTCCTGGTTTGTACACAGATGCTTTTCTCTATGTCCTCACAGGTCAGAAGGGGTGATGGATCTCTCAGGAGCTGCCAATACCAAAGCAGTAATTCCATTCATGAGCGCTCCACCTTCATGGTCTAATTTCTTCCCAAAACTCTACCTCCTATGCCATTACATTGTGCATGAGGATTTCAACACATGAATTCTGGGGGCATATAAGCATTTGCACCATAGCAGATATCAAGATGGAGATTTGCATACAGGAAAAAATTCCTGTATTCCTTTTATTAGGAAGGGTGTACTTAGGAACCACACTGATGTGGAGAACAAAGGCAAAAGAAAAATAAATTTCCTTACAATTTATAGCCCATTGACAAGTACTTCAGACAGGCAGAATGACCCTACTCAAGGAGCTTAGCTGCTTCAATGTTAATACTTTGCTAGAGGTAAAATGCAAACTTAACTTGACATTAGCCGGACCTCCAGGATCCTGAAAAACCCTTCTGGAAACATCTCTATCTCTACCCTCCCAAGATACCATGTTAAGCAGTCATCCTCCAAGCATATGGCTCAATAATATACATCTGAACGGTCTCATAACTAAGGTTTTACTAGACAGTAGTAAATGAACTTTTCCTATCAACAGCTAGCCCCTTGAAGTTCTGGAAACCTTGCTTCCAAATTTCTTAGAGACTTACACTATCCTGAATCCCCTCCCAACTTGAAAGTATATAATCAGTCACTCCTCACAATCCCAGTGCAGTTCTTTCTGCCCATGGGTCCTGTCCCCATGCTTTAATAAAACCATCCTTTTTGCACCAAAGACACCTCAAGAATTCTTTCTTGACTATTCGCTCCTGAACCCCAACATTTTCAAATCACACCGAAGCATTGAGGAAAGGAGGGAGAAATTGAACTGTGATACAGTTGCAACTAATACCTCAACCAGTAACATATGTTGCACTGAGGTTGGGATGGCCATTTAAAATTGTCCCAAATTGACACAGGATACTGAGGTTGTGAACACCGGCATTGACGAGTCATTTGATGCAAACTGCCTCTGAGGAAGAGGAAGAAGCTTTATGAGACAGCACCTTAAGCTAAGGGTAGTGCCAAGAGAGGAACCTAGCTGTGAGCTATCAGCAGTCAACACTCTTGTCATTGGAAGAATGAGTATCTTGCTCCTGAAGGAGGATCCCAGTGGTGTACCATAGCATGGACTGTAGTTTACCCATGTGCCACGTAGATCCATGTGCTTTGTGTAGTAAGTTTGTCCCATCTGGGAAAGCTCCTCCTGTAGTGTGGTTAGTCTTTTCCTGGGGTAAATTATTAAGAGGATGTTTACTAGAAAAGTCTAAGCCCTAATCACTATGCTCTTTGCAAGCTGTAACTACTGAACTTGTCCATTTGTCATTATGTAGAGCAGGGAAATGCCAAGTGATATATACCAGTAGATCACCTGGGTACCAAACACAGTCTTCCTTGACACATCCAAGATATTCACCTATGCCCATGAATCCATATATATTACTACTTCAGGCCACTTTTCTTTCCATGCAATATTTAAGGTTGGACCCATGCAATGTGGATTGTCCATCAGGAGGATATGTCCCCACCACTGTCTTTCAAAGCACTCTTGAGTTTAGTTGCATTGCAGCAGCAATCCATTTTCAGCTTCAACCCCAAAACCAAGCCAACGCACCCATGCACCAAGATTGTTTTGTTTTCTTTTCTGTCAGCTGGTCATGGGGACATAATCCCATGATGACATAGGAGTGATCTGAGGGAGAGGCACCAGTGTAATGATCTTGGTGGATAACATGGGGGTCTAGACAACCTGCTCGTAAAGCTTACTTGTGCCTATTGACCCTGCTTTTCCCCAATCCAAGAGGCACCACTTCTATCATATAATGGATTTCTGCTAGATAGCCTGACCTTATGACTTGGTGGGTATGATAACAATCAGCTAACAATGAGCAACTCTGTCCACATGGTCCTGCTCATGTTATCTATCTCTTGCAAGGTTCAGTAGCACTTTAGAAACCATTTCTCAAATGGAATAAAACTCTCTGATACAGATGGAATGGCCTTGTACCAGAATTCTAGACTTATAGTATATGGTGAAATTTTTCTACAGGGCATGCCCTAACACCACATGGTATTTCTCCCATTCAAAACATCAAATTCTGTGGGTTCTGTTGAGTTATACAGCCAAAGCAGCAGTGCCTGCTAAGAGTTCTTCCCAGGACTGGCCCTCCTCACAGCTGGCAGTCTTCATTGTTGTTCAGTAAAACATCAGAGATGTATTCCCACATGTGGAATATGTTGCCTTCAGTACCTGAAGAAGACTTCTAGATACTGAGCTCCTTTGTTAGTGGTGAGGCATGAAAGATGCAATAATTTTCAGAGAGAAAATCCTGCCATGCATCAGATTTCTGACCCTATCACAAAACTGCATTGATGTGGCAAGACTTGAATCTTCATAGAGTTTTTCTTCCATTGTCTAGAACATATGTGCTTTATCAAGGCCTCAAATGTAGTTGTTATGTCTTGTCATCTAGCGGGATTAAAATAGTATCTTTGGTATAGTGGACCAAAATGATATTTTGCAGAATATCCAGATGGCCCAAATCTTTTCAAACTATATTATGACAGAAGGCTAGAAGGTTAATCTAGCTTTGGGACAAAACCATCAAAGTATTTTGTGGTCTATTCCACATGAAAATGAGCTACTTCTTGCTCTCCTGTCTGATAGGGATGAAAAACTAGGCTTTTATTAGCTCAATAGCTGCATACCATGTGCTTAAAGTCATGTTAATTTTCCCTGGCAGAGATACTTTATTTGGCACAATAGCTAAAAATGAGGCTTCTCTTTGTTTGAATTTGTGGTCGCCCGCTGACACCTTCTAGGATCCATACAGATCTTGTTTCTCCACAGGCTAAGTGACTAATAGAAGCTCTTCTAATATTACATTCATGCTGTAAATAATAACTGGTGTGTCGGTGACCCCACTCTACTCATTGTGAGCTAGATTTGGGCCAGACTTCACTTATTATAAGGTTCATCTATGTATTTCTCTAACAAGAGATACATTTGGGGTGGATTTTGGGTGCCTAGGTATCAATGTAAACTTTTCCCCAATGCACAACTATTCAAGTAATAATAGCCTTTGAGTGAGTGAGGATTGGGGGAAGCATTGCTGTATATACTTACTGTGGTACTGTACAGCCTTTGCTTTAGGAGATCCAGCTTTTCTTCAGTTAATGGATTCTAGATTTGAAAGAAACTCAGATTCTGAAACTGGGCAAGGGTTCATGACTTTTATTGAAGTCATTTCTATCCTTGATTTCTTTTGATTGAATATATTTTGCAATACCCTCAAGTGGCTACCCCTCGATTTTGCCTTGATAAATTACATGTCCTAATAACCAACTCATAGCTCTATAAAAGTAAGATCTCTTTGCTAGAGACTAAAAATCTGTGTCCTCCCAAAAACCCATATGTTGAAACCTAATCCCCAATGCAATGACATTTGGAGGTGTGCCCTTCGGGTGGAGCCCTCTGGAATGGGATTCGTGGACTTATCAAAGAAACCTCAGAGAGCTCCCTTGTCCTTTCTGCTATGTGAGGACACAGCAAAAAAATAGGATCTACGGGCCAGAAACTGGGTCCCCACCAGACACTGAATCTACTGATGCCTTTATCTTGGACTTCCCAGCCTCCAGAACCTTAAAAAAATATTTCTATTGTTTATAAGCATCTAGTCTATCTGTAACAAGCCTTGTCTTGGTATAAAGGTGTTGACCTTGTTAAAGCAAAATTGCTGTGCTAAGAAGTCAAACATTTTTGAAAATGTGCTACTTTTAAAACTAAGTCTGCTTTTGACCCTTTGTTTTATCTGCCTTTGGACTGAAGGAGTTGAAAAGCTCTTTATATGCTACAAGGAAGCCCACTAACTTTTACATTCTGCGTTAAGCTGATGATTAATTATCCCAAGGCTTTCTTCGACTTTGCTCCATACTCTCATAACTCCCAACAATAGCATCTGATTCCATTGTCCTCATAATTTCTACATTTTTGAAACTTTCAAAGTCCAAAGATCTTGCATCAGTCTGTGTACTCTCTCCCACTGGTTTCCAATCCAGTTTACCACCGAATCCTCAAAAAGTTTAATAGCTATACTGGTATAATATCCCAGGGTTTGTCAATCTTCTGCTCCAAATTCTACATAGGGGCCTACCATTTAGGACCTCTCCTCGCACCAAATGTCATAATTTAGGTTCCCCAGAAGTAGACTCAGAGAGATTTGCAGGGAGGGTGTAAACAAGATTAGGCAAAGTGAGAAGTTGAACTGCAATGCAGTTGCAACAGAGGCTTCAGCCAATCCCAAATGGAACTTTGAAGTTGGGATAGCCCTTTCCAGATACTGAGTTGAAGCAAGGAGGCTGATCTTTTACCTTCCTGTCAATCAGCTATTAGGTGTCTACTGTCCCAGGGAAGGGGTATTACTTTGGCTGAAGCAGTCTTCTTTAGTCTGTGGGATTTCTGGAGAGTAGCTAAACTGTCAGCTGTCAGCAATCAAAGTATCTGTCTGGAAGGGGATCTGGCTGGCACAGCAGAGCATTTAAAACATAAGCTAACTTACCATTAGAGAACCAAGGACAGAGATGGAGCCTGTTTGCTCTTTTGACATGAGCAGGAAAGAGAAGCCATTTTAAACTGCACAATTTCAGTTAAGGGCAAGGACACAAAGGAATGTATTTCCTTCAGATAAGTGCCATGATTTCATCATGGAAAAGAGTTAAGTAATTATATTCCCACCCTCTCTTGCATTGCAGACCACGGTAGAGGTGGTATGGTTAACAGTGAGACTTAGGAAGTGACCACAGGGAAATGTATTTTACAATTCAGTTGACCTTTTTCCATGTAGCAGTAAATCAGGAAGTTATCTTTTTTCTATCAAAAGCTAGAATAATCTTTATAATTTATAATTTAAGTTTCCAAGTTGTAAGTATCAATAATGTTTCAATTTAGTGAATCATGTATTAGTGCTATAACAACAAAATTCATTCATCATTTAAAAAGTATTGAAACATCTTTAAGTGCCAGGCAATTTTTAAGGCACTGAAGGAATAGAAATGAATAAAAAACACAACCCCCCTTTAGGGAGCTGATAGGTAGAAGAGTCTATGATTTGATTTTACAAGCTAATAAGTTAGTCTGTTACTCTTTTATGAAGTCTGGCAGAAGATGGAGACAAAGGGACTCTATTATTCACAATACAGCAAATGACATGGGACTCATGCTGGTGTCAGTTCTGTCCCCACAAAACCCACAGGGTTGATGTGCAAGTGCCCAGATAGATGGTGTGCACACAGAGAGTTTATACCACAGCAGCAGAACACAACCTGAGGAAACCACTGTTTTATAACAGGCAACATGCAAACCTGCCCTTTGGTCCAAAGGGAAACATTAACTCATCCCTCTAGCTTTCTCTCTGCAAATACAATCCTAAGAAGTGGTCAAATAAAGATCAATCAGGGCCTGGCATTATTGGCAAACCCAGCCAGCCACGAAGGGGCACAAGAGACCCCTGGAGGAGTGCTGCCCACAATAATATAATTGGAAAGCAAAGATGTTAACAAATAATTGCGATCAGCACAATACATCCTATAACACAGCAACTTAAACAGCAAAATGAATAAAACCTTCTACTTATAGCTTAAATTTTTAAACAAATCCATAAAGAGACTGAGGAATCCCTGCATTTACTGTATCAGACTTAATTCAAGGAAATGCTCAGATCATTAAGGAATGATATGGCTCCCCGGAAACCTCACCTTTGTGGAACAGTGGATGACACAAAAGGAGGCAAAAAACACCCAGGCTGTTCTTAACAATGTTTGACTTAGTGTTCCACCAATTCTTTTAGGAAATAAAAATTACAAAATTAACAGCAAAACCCCACTGCAGTTGTATTTTTGTAGGTCTTTAGTATATAAAAATATACATAAATTTTTATAATATACATAGTACACTGAGATGTTCAATTTTTTTTCAAATGATGCCTTCTGTTGTCATCATTTAGATACTAAGCTAACATAATTCCTTTAGAATTACTGAGTCATTACCCAACTGATAATTGTAGTAGTAAAATTCAGTTGGCAGGGAGGGCAGAAGAAGTAAAAATTCACCCTTAAAGAGCGGTATCTATATCAAGGTACCTGGTCAAAGGTACATAGTTATTGCAAAATTTACTAAAAACAGATGAAGGGAATTTGATATAAGGCCATAAGGGAAATAGGACTGACATTTTTGTTCATATCCCCAGCCTCTTCTTGCTGTTAACCTCTTCCTTACAGCTGAGGACCAACTGCTATCCTCTCTTCTGTCTTCTTTCTCAAAACAGGAAAACATCTGTCATTGATTTCACACTACTTACCTCTCATAGAAGTATTTGCATTTTAAACTTGCATCTGAAATGGTAGAAAGAAAGCCTTTGTGCTCTGCTTTAGGAATTTCATGCATCAGCAAAGTATGTGTGATATGACTGGGCAGGAGTAATTGATACAATTCTGCAGAAATCCCATGGAAACCCAGAAATTAAACTTAACTCAGTGGTTGTAAAGCACCTAGAAGTCAGGTTAGCTCAGAGGGGAGAGCATTCACGGTTGCACTGTCTCTAGACACAATATGATCATAAGCAGCTACTGTTTTAATGCTACTTCTGCTGCTGCCATTCTCCTACTTCAAGATTATGTCCTAAGAGCTTCTGATCACCTTGGACTAGGTTTCAGCGTCACTGCCTCCTTGGCACTTTCAACACAAAGCCTGGAGTGTATCTAGTCTTAGCACGGCTTGTCCCCTATAGGTCATTTTAACATGTGCTCTTTTGCTTACTCTTTCTTCCACTTAAAATGTATCTTATGATCTAGTGCCTACTCTTTCTTTTTAAGAAAAGGAAAAGGCAAAGTAGCTCGGTGTAATTTCATTGGCTTTGGGATAAAGTCGAGACCTGAGTTTGCATCCTGATGGAACTATGTGAATAATAGCCAGGTAAACTTGAACAGTAACCTGTTTCTAAAGCTTGATATACTGATCTATTAGTTAAAAAAAATCAGTATTTTGAAAAATGGTTGCAAAGATTATAAATAAGAAAAATTGACAGTGGCACATAGTAGGTTTTCACTGAATGATAGCTATCTAGAGCCAACTCACTTCTAGGTATATATTGGAAAGAAATAAAAACAGATGTCCATGTAAGAACTTGTACGTGGAGGCTTATGATAGCATTACTCATAATAGTCAAAAATCGGCAATGACCCAAATGTCTGTCAACCTCTGAAAGGCTAAATAAAATGTGATCTATGCATACACTGGAATATTATTCTGCAGTAAAAAGGGATGGAGTAGTGATGCATACTACAATACAGATAAGCCTTGAAGAGGCATTCTTAAAAAAGAAGCCAGTCAAAAACACCACATGTTACATCATTTGATAGATATTATTTCCAGAATAAGCAAATCTATGGAGAATGTTCTAAATGAAAATGTTCTCAAATTGTGGTGATGTTAGCACAACTGTGAAGATACTAAAAACCACAGAACTGTACCCTCCAAATGGATGAATTATCTGGAATGTGACTAATATCTCAATAAAGCTGTTAAAAATTTCAAAATTGTCTCTTTACACATCAAAAGCCAAGTTTCACGTTCAACATACAGATTGTAACTTTGATGTTAACGTACATTTCATATAAAGACATTAAGACTTCAGGAGGAAGTCAAGATAGTCACATCTTACTTGTGCACGTCTCCTGAGCTAGCTCAGCAGCACAAATCCCTAGTACCTGCTAGTGTATTGTTTTTCTGCTTAATTTGGTTTGGTTTGATTTTGTTTCTGTGTACATTTTGGTATCACCCAATATATTATATCACTGGAAACAATGGATCTAGAGGATCCCGAGGAAATTTACATACTGCCAAATATTTTTCCTATGCATATATTTTTAGTTATAAATGCATTTACAGAGCAGAAAATCTTTGTTATTCCACATGTCTTGATACAAAAATCCAATTTTGCTGTCAATCTGACTGATCTTATTACCAAGCTTTTTTACTGTGATTTTGCTTCATATTTTTAATTTTCTACCCCCCATTTCAGGTGGCTAGAAATACCAGAGCTAAAGGAATTATTTTAAAGTACCCATTCGTGTGGTTCAATTTACTCTGAACATACCTAAATTTCTCTCAGGCCAGACATATCAAGTCAATGGACGATTTAAAATACAATTACATGTGGAGCGCCTGGGTGGCTCAGTTGGTTAAACATCCAACTTTTGATTTCGGCTCAGGTCATGATCTCAAGGTTGTGAGACTGAGACCCAATTCTGGCTCTGTCCTGGGCATGGGAGCCCTCTTAAGAGTCTCTCTTTCCCTCTCCCTCTGCTCCTCCTCCTGCCTCTTGTTCTAAAAATACATATATAGTTACATATATTTCCTCTAAAACTTCCCACCTGTGGAAGAGATGAAAAACATGTCGCATCATATATAATTTCCACAGTTTGCATTCAAGAGCTTACATTTACATATATTTATGTGATCCAAGTCTATGAAACTATATTTATCATATACATATATATATATATTTACATACCTACCTGAAGAGGCAAGAACTACAGCTCCTGTTTGCCTCTGGGTTTGTGTTTTTGCTCTAGTATGGTGAGTCTACAAATGGAACCTAATTAAAAGGTGAGCGCCAGGAATTCACAAATTATGGAGAAGAATTACACATTAAGTATGATAGATCTTGACTAAAACTGACCTTTCTTATTATTTTGCAATTTTTTGATATTCCTTTTTAAAACATTACTTTGATGAAAACGTATGTGATTATTAAACCGCCATCTCCAGAGGATTATTCAGTGGGCCCCCACCTATTTATCTGTGTCTCTCAGTGACGCCAATGTCTTGTTCCACCCTTCTATCTCTTGCCTTTTTTCCTGCATTGCCTACCGTACTCTTCTCTCTAATTGCTATTCCTTGAGGAAATTCTTTTGTTGGGAAATTGGCTTAAAAGAATTAATGAAATAATTAATTACACAATCCACAATAGAGAACTATTATGTTTTTAAATTTCCAGTTAAGCCTTTAGACAAGTTACAACAATACATTCAATGCTGTCTTTGAAAATATATTGACGCCTAGCTGAAGAATTTCTCCTTTTACTCCTAACCTCTAACAACTATCAAATCCTCTTACTCTGAAACACTAACCAGATGTTTGCAGTTTGCCCTCAAGCCAAGACTAGAAGACACATATACTAAAACACAGAAAAGGGGTATTAAGTTTAAACATGTCAAACGAGAGAGTGGTTGATCAAGTTCCTCTTAGCAAGTTCTTTTTTAGCATAAGAAAGCTGGGGAAATTTTTGCTAGGTGTATATTCTCAAAGGAGGAGTGCTTCATTGCTGTTCTAGCACTTTCAATCCCATTCCTGAATGGCAGGAGCTATTTGGGGGTGGAAGTGACTCTGAAAACTACAGGAGAAAGAATAGGTCAGGGCAGGTCTTGCCTGCAGTTATGTGTGGCTGTAGAAGGCAAAGAAAGGACTGTGTCCTACATTAGTTTTAAAGGCCAGCAAAGCCAAGTTGAGGCCTGTGTGTGTGTGCGCACACATAAGCTTTAGAGAATGTTGGACAATTAGGAGAGCTGAAGAGTGATCCGGATTAATGTGCATAAATTCCAATATGGAATTCTGGAAACCCTAACAGAAAATGGTCCTCTCATTCTCTACTTTCTACCACGCTCCCCTCAGAAGGGCAGATCCATACATCATTATTAAAAGCCAAGAAGAATGTTTCACAGAGGCAAAGCACCCAATCCTTTTGGAGCAGATGGAAGAATAATTCTATGAATTGAATGAGTAGAGTTAGAAAATAAGGCAATTTCGCTAGTTAACTTCAGCCACAGGTCCAAATGAAGGAGGGATAAGGACATCTGTGCCCAAGTCCTGGAAATTCATAGGGCACCCTTCCACCAAACCTTAGGCACCCTCTTTGATCTTGTCATGAACGCTCTTCCCCCTCCTTTGAGGCTCCGAAGTTTTACCTGTTTACTTCCTTGCTTAAAGCCGCAACTAGTTACACAAATGTTCTCACTGATTTCTTTCTGCAAGAATGACTCTATTATTGGATATAATTTCCTTACTTAAAAGAAAATTGGTTTGTTTTCTTTAAATGCTCATATATAAAGGAGTTTATTACTAAATAGTGTGAAAGCAAAGAAAGATTCACAAAAATAACAAACACTAGAAGTCAAAAAAGGATCCAAGGATAGTGGAAAAGAGACCCCAAAAAAGTCTTTGATTTTCTAGTTTAGGGTTCTTTCCCAGGATTGTTGGTTAATTGGCTATTATAAACATCCACATAGGGGAAAAAAAAGTGAGGCTTTGGTGCAATTTACAACAAAGAGAAAAAAGGAAATTCATGAGAAAGATATTACAAAGTACATTAATGAAAATGCTGTCTTCTCATAAAAAGTTTGCCAAACATATATTAATTCTCAGATAAATAGAAATTGGCTAGCAAAAATTAAATATATTCGATTTACATATGTAACAAAGTGTGATATTTTTGACTTACAACACATATTTGTTATTCATCCCTGTTTCTATCACTGAGTTCCTAAACCCTTAGCATTTCCTAAATGCTCTTGAGAGCTAAAAGGTGTCTTTTGTTATGTTAAAAGTTACTTGGGGTCCCCACCTAAGAATGAAGGCTGATTGCCTTGAGAACCAACCAAGTGATTAG
Source organism: Callorhinus ursinus (assembly GCF_003265705.2). NCBI lineage: Eukaryota > Metazoa > Chordata > Mammalia > Carnivora > Otariidae > Callorhinus > Callorhinus ursinus. The sequence continues at coordinate 27,595,045 of NW_027397067.1, forward strand.
AGGGTTGGAATTTTCAATCCCATCCCCCGGACTTCTAGGGAGGAGAGAGCAGCTGGAGATTGAATGAATCACCAATGGCCTCGGATTTAGTCAATCTTGCCTATTTAGTGAAGCTTCCATAAAAATCCAATAGGACTGGGACTGGGAGAGCTCCTGGGATTGATTAACACATGGAGATTTGAGGAGTGGCATGCTCAAAGAGGGTATGGAAGCTCCATGCCCTTTCCATATACCTTGCTCTATGCATCTCTTCCACATGGCTAATGTAAACTGCCAACTTTGGGTGATAATGATGTATCAGTGCAGGTGAATAAGTAGTAACAAAAGTACCACCATGGTGCAGGATGTCCATAGTGGGGGAAATTGTACCTTGTGAGGATAGGAGGTGTATGGGAACTCTCTGTATTCATTTTTTGCTACGAACCTAAAACTGCTTTAAAAAAAAATCTATTAAAAAACAGAGAAAGGGAGTTGAACATTGTTCAAGCGTGTTAAGGTATTTGCATTTGTTTTTTCAAAGAAGGTAGAGAAACTGATAAATTTCAGATTTTGTAAAGTCAAGTAGGTAAGCTAAAGAAATGCAATACATGATTTCTCAACTAATGTTAAAAGGAGAAAATGAAGAAATATAGATTAATGCAATTTTAAATGATGGAGATAACCAGATATGTCTTTTTTTAATCAAAGTAGTTAAAGTATTTTATATATATGCCCCATTCTTGTAAGTACACAAAAATGTTAAAAATAAAAGGAGGAAGAAAGCTGTACTAGAAAAATAAAGAAAACCATTGCAGTTTATTTTAACTCATATTAACATACCTTTAAAGTAAAACCACTCTTAGGGGAAAAAAAAAAACATGTATAATACATAATGATAACAGTTTTGAGTTTGTTTGCCCCTAATAATATAGCTTAAAATATGTAAAGCAACAGTGACATAATTACAAGTGACATTTTCAACTCTATAATCATACTAAGATAGCTTTATAAACTTATTTCAGTAATTGATAGGTGAAGCAGACAAAAATTTAGTAAAGTTATAAAAGAATTCCACTGGACACATCAGGATTAACTCGGGAGGGATGAGCTAGGTGTATGTGTTGATGTTGCTCATATTAAAATTGTGCCCTAAACAGGACATAGACATTACTACACAAAAACCTTCTATAATTCACCTCTCCAATGAAAATATTTATAATGTCAATGAAAACCAATTACCAATTCTTTTTTTTTTTTTAATCACAGGACATCTCCATCTAACAATTCATGAATATTTAATTGAAATAAATGATAAACGTTTGGTTTATTATAGAAAACCTTGAGGTACTTATTTTTAATAGATCTCTATAAAATAATAGTTCACCATTTATAACCAGCACTTAGCAATAATTTTAAAGATGGACTAATTAAAAATGCATTCCTATGATATATAATAGATTCATTATAATTAAAAATACATCCATTCATATGAATAACTATGGAAAATGTCTTACAACCTACTCAAAATTACCCTTCTGGACAAAATTTTATCTGGAAAAATAAGAAAAATCATTGTTTCTTTGTGTAAATCAGGACAATCTGTTTCATACTCTAATATAAGTGGACACATGATATATCATAAAAGCTTAATATGATCATGCCTACTATTTTAGTAAAAGGAGAAAATAGTTGATATATTACATATAACTTGTATAATATATTTAATTTGAGATTACTATTTGTGTTAGTTTTCATGCTTATTCTGTATCCTGTAGAAGACATATAAATCCAAGTATAGTAAATTGTAGAATTTTTTTAAAGCAAGTTTGAATCAGAAGCCTTCTTGCCAGTTCTGTGTTTTAAAAGGCCTTTAGTTGATTTATGCAGAACCTGTCCTGAAAGAACTGTATCATATTACATCATTTTTTATTTAAAGATTTGATCCTACAACACTGGTGCTTCAAAATATTAAAAATCAAAGAGACTTCTATTCAAAGAATTTATGGAAAACAAATACTGTATTTTTTCCTTGCCTTAAAAGCTTAGAATTATTTGGTTTGCAATAAATCTGAAGCAAGTCAAAACGATAACTGAAATATTTTAAAACTTAAAAGGAGGAAAATAAACAACTTTTCAAAGCAAATTCTCAAAATCTAAGTTATCTTAAATTTGTAGAAAAGTGTTGGTCAAAAACCAAAATTAAGTACTTCAAAGTACTTATTCAAAGTAAAAAATGTGATATTTCCCTTATTAAAAAGAATTTTGTTATCATTCAGTATTCTGAGAAAGACAGTAGAATATTTATCCATTTTGTAAGTCTCAAAAATATAAAATAATTCTCACTTGTATACTTCCTGAATTAGTATTCTTTCCTAAAGGATATTTCACTCTTGATTTGAAGCCTCATATATGTACATTATACGTATTTTCAAAGTAGCAACAGTGTACTCTTACATAAAACACAAAATGTTATGCAAGACTGCTTGTTTTAATTTGAATATTATTTGTAATGAAATGAACCAACATTTACTAAGCACTTATGGAAGCACTATACTAGGAATCAAGCACCACTTTTAATCTGGGAGTTAGAAGCCATTAATTAGTAAAACTGTAGCAGTCCTAAAATATGCAATCACTGAAAAGACTTGATTCTCACATTCAAGGATTATTCAAGCTACTTAGGAAAACAATGGAATATTGAGAGACAAAGTTAGGTGTCAAAATATTTGCATATTTAAAGATACATTAAGTAGTTTATTGCTAGTTCCGAGCCTGGGCTGCTAGACACATTTTGCCCTCAATTACATTCTACCATTTTGCTCCTCTGTATAACTAGGCGGGGTCATTCTACATTTACAGGTCCTAAGGCCCATCAGGATTTATGCATTTTCTCCCATTCATAGCCCAGGACCCAGAGTTCTTATCAACTCACACTTAGTTTTAGCTCAGATAAAACAGAAGTTTAGGGGTGATAGCACTATGCTTATTTAATTCCAAATTCAAGATCAGTGTATGTTAAGTACAGAGGAGAACAATGAGGTATAAACAATAGTATTAGCAGGAAAAAACCCTATGTATAGAAGTTTAAATGCCTGCATTCTAAAATGAAGAGAGCTGTCTTTGTGTAAGAGCACCCTAAAACTTTAAAATACATTGAAGAAAAATTACTTTTAGTAGAAAAACAGTGAAAGAAGATAAAAAAGTATTGGGTTTTTTAGATCTTATCTATTTCATGAGCTATAAAAAGCCTAAGGATATCATAAAACAAAGAAAAGTGTCAATTTCTTTCCAATCTGGTTCTCATGCAGTACTTTAGAGTCAGTGTGGAGTCCTCCCAGTTTCTAAAGTTACAATGATTGTCATTCTCAGCTTATGTTGTTGTGAGCGTCTACCATTATCTTTGCCTCATCAGTATTTTATTGAGAGGTAGTGAGAAGTGGTAGTGATAACAGCTAGTCAAACATAACTTTAATTGTGTTATAAATCATCATAATGATACTTCAAAAAAACTCATTAGATCCTAAAATTTATGTGTAGATAAAGAGGTGAAATTCAGATGAATTAATTTCAGCACTAATGCTCATTACTATAACTTCCTTCACTGCTATACCATTGTGTCAGTGAGGTAAAAGTAAATATAAATATGGAAAACTAATTTCATATTTTGGAAGGACTTTAGTTTACTAGACACTAAGCTATATATTTTATTTTTAAATTTTATCTTCTGAAAATTATATAATGACTATTGATTTTTTTTGAAAAAATTTTGAATTTTTGATATGATTGAACTTTTGAATCATTGATAAAATGTTCAACAACTCGTTTAAAAAATGTTCCATGAATACCTACTATGAACTTACTGGTGCATGTATTTATTTATAAGCATTTATTACTTGCCTAGTATGTAGCAAGTTATTAAACTGGTTATTGAGGATCTAACACTGAACAAGAGAAAGAAAGATTATTTTTGCTTTTTTCAAGTTTATGGTCCATACAGACTCTAAACAAATAATTACACAGGTCTTTGTTTATTTACTATTGTAAGACAAAGAATATACATATTCTATCTCTAGGAAATACGTAATTGAATTAAATAAAATACATACCAACATTAACTTGTCATGTAGATCAGCATTATAAGTGGAATATCTGCTGTGGTGGACACAAAAGATGCACTGCCCAAATCCTCCTTTTCTCAGCAAGGACTGGTTGCCCTAGCCATCAGTGTAGCCTCCTTTTGTCAGCATTTTCATGGTTTGGTGCAGCTACTGAAAGCCATGTTATGTAAGGGCATGTCCTTCCTGTGATGACCCAAATTTAATGACTGATCAAGGCAGGGGGAAGAAAGCCTAGTCCCCACTAGAGCTGAAGGACCATTGTGGTGAGTCATATATACATCATAACTCCATGTGAGGTTGGTTAAAGCTTTATTGGTTGTTCTTTGTAGTTTGACTCCTCCCTCTAACCAATCCCTCATCTCTCACCTCTCTCTTTAACAGTTGTCATCTCCTAATAAATAGCCTGCATACCAAACTCCACCTCAATATCTGGTCTGATTTTGAAGAAACCAACCTGTGATATTTGGTGTTGGGAGTCATCCTAGAAAGCAGGTGATACAGCAGGATTTGAGAAGCTGTATCCCACATTGCCTTTGCTGGCAAGGAGAACCCCCACAAGCAGGAGGTCGAGCACAGATAGTCTCCTGGCACAAAATGGTGATCCAATTATTTAAAACTCACTGGTAGTGAACTGAGATGATTTACTCATAGAAGGCAATGCACTAACTGTTGTAATTCATCAGGCAGTCAAGAAGTTTGGAAGGAAAGAGTGAATTTAAGGATAATGAGTTTGGATGGCTATTACTAAGTACCATTGATAACCTATACAAATATAAGTATGAGATGCTAGTGATTAACAAGCAACTGAAAACCATGTATAAAATCCAGATAAACTTACTAGAAATTTACAAGTAAGCTCTCATCTCATGCCTCAAAAAAGAAGGCCGCAGAGAGAAAGGTGAAAATCAGGCCCAGAGCTTAATAATCAGACAATTCCAGACAACTCCAGAGGTTAAATGCCAACCAAGTCAGATCTGTTATGCCAAAGGCAGGACTGTGTTGGAAATAAACAGGACTCTGACAGTTGAGATGGAAACACTTAAGTGAATTCTCATGAAAATATTGAACCCACAGATACTCAGAACCCTTTATGCATGCAACAATGACACATTTCTTCCTTTTAAGAATTAATGCTCCACACTTACCTGAACAAAATTGTAGATGCCTTTTTGAGCAAGACAACATCTGCCTCCCCTTCTCTCCCTCCACTAGCCCTACAACTAGAGTTAAGTCATGACATAAACTAATTTGGTCTAATAAGGAAACAAACAGACAAACAAACAGATATATTGCCCAGCAATAGCAAGACCTAGCCAACATATACCAGCAGGAGCCAGGGAACAACGTATGGGACTAGATTCTGAGGATACTTAATCTAGGGGACTGGAACATAAAACTGGATCAAGGAGCATTTATTCATTTGGGAGCATTTTCCCAAGACATAGATTTAAATGCTCTAGCAATGACCCCATGAAATGTTGAGAACTCACTGCTAGCATGGCTTCCAGGGGCAGGAAAAAAGCAATGGCCCATGATAATTAAAATTAAAATGCCAGAGTTGTGTGGCAGACTGTGAAAAATGGGATTAAAAGGCTCAGTAACGTGAACATGCTGGAGTGAACAAACCGTGTAAAGCAGAAATACTCGCCACAGAGGGCATAGAGGTTATGCCATTACTAAGGTCTTAAGGAATGCACTAGTAGGAAAGGCAGTAGCAATACTGAAATTTTGATAGTGGTTCCCCTCTGTAAGGAGAGCTGACAATAGAAGAGACTCGCTAAGAGCAGCGGCAATGATAGGACCGTGAAACAATAGAGGCCAAGCAGCTGAGTTTAAACATTAGAAGCTAGAAGAATGAGCTTCAGGGTCAGAATGATAGCCAATGGTGCTTGATCCACAGAGTCATGGAGATTGTTAACAGAATATGGCATCCCTGCAAACAAAATAGATGGGCAGCTCACAAAGGCACTATCCAACTTGTACCATCAGAAGAAATCAAAGATAGGTGGTAGGATCTGGGCACTCATTTCAGTAAAGATCATAGTCCTTATTCCAAGTTTCTAGCCTTGAACCACCTTTCAAATCGAGAACCCAATGTCTTAAAAGGAGACCAGGTCCTCAAGAGGAAGGACTCTATAATACTATGGCAATTATAAACTATAATGATTCTCCTAGTCTTTCTTCAAAGGGATCTATAGTAATTTTCTTATATAGTTGTACACTGGGGAAAGGGAAATATTTTGAGGACCACTGTTGGATACAGAGACTAAAACAACATTGATACCTGAAATATAATGCTTTGTTAGAGTGGGGTACATGCATGCCAAGTAATAAATCAATTCTAGGCTTACTTTATATATATCCAATGGGTCTTATCCCTGAATGTTTGACTGAGATTGGCATACCTTGTACTTAAATAGTTGGCACAACCAGCACATTGAGTCCTTGGCCTATGGAATAAGAGAAAATATAATGAATGTACTAGTCAGAATTCTCCAGAGAAATGCAACCAAGTTCTACACACACACACACGCACACACACACACACACACACGTTATATATATACATATAAAATTATAAGTTATGTTATAAGCATATGTTACATATGCATGTAAAGATATATATATATGTGCTTATATATCTGAAGATCTTTATATTTTACATATATATGTCTTACATTTATATAAAGAGATTTATTATAAGGAATTGGCTCACATGATTATGGAGGTTGAGAAGTTGTAAGATCTGCAATTACTAAGCTAAAGACCCAGGAGAGCTGATGGTGTAAGTTTAGTCTGACTCTGAAGCCCTGAGAATTAGGAGAGTTGATGGTGTAAATTCCAATACAGAAGAGGCCGGGATTAAGTCCTAGGAAGAGCTGCTTTAATTAGACTCCGAAGTAAGACAATGTCTCAGTTCAAACAGTTAGGAAGGAGGGGTTTCTTGGGTCAAGAAGGTTCAGCCATTTTGTTCTCTGCTGGCTTTCATCTGATTGGATGAGATCCACCACTTTAGGGAGGGCAATCTACTTTACTCAGTCTACTAATTCAAATATTAATCTCATCCAAAATACCCACACAAACATACCCAGCATAATGTTTGACCAACTATCTGGGCATTCTGTGGCCCAGACAAATTGATACACAAAATAACCATCACAGTGAAGAAGATCAATGGAATCCTCTGAAACTAATCTTCCTACAAGATAGTTAAATAAATAAATAGATAAATAAATAAATAAATAAAAATTTTAGGAATGATCAAAAGTTGGTGCTATCCTTAAAGATCTAAAAGATACAGGATACAGATCTAAAAGATACAGGGATAAAGATCTAAAAGATACAGTCCCTATCACATCTTCATTTAATTTACCAATCTGGCCTTGTAGAAACCAGATGAATTCTAAAAGATTAGAGTAGATGACTACAAACTCATATGTGTAGTAACTTCAATTTTAGCCACTCTAACAGATGTAGTATCCTTATTAAAGTGTATTATTTTTGACTCAGTTACATGAAATATACCCTTTGATTTGATGATTATTTTATAATTTAGTCATACATGAGAAGAAAGTGTGCATTCAGATAAAATGGACAACTTTACAGCCAAGAAGGTGTTGCAAACCCATGACCATGAATCCACTGGCCATTTCCACACCACACCATATAAAACCTGCTGTCCTGATGGTGTGTTGAAATGGTCTGCTGACTTGCAGTTGAAGCACTAGGTTGGAGGTAATAAGAGAATCAGGTGTTATCATCTAGGATTCAGGACATGCATTGCATCAAACATCTTTACATGTTACTGTGTTCCCATTAGGAAAAATACATAGGTATGGAAAATAAGAGGTTAAAACAGAAAAAAATTCCACCTACTATCATTCCCAATGACCCACTAGAGCTCTTTGTCTTTACATCTGCACAACTCAGATTAGAGTTCTTGGTCCCCCTATTAGTCAGGGTTCTCCACAGAAACAGAACTAACATAGCAAGTGATTTTTTATAAGGAATTGGTACATGTGATTACGGAAGCTGGTAAGTACACAATATGTAGTATAAGCCAGCAGAATGGAGACCCAGGAGAAGTGATGGTGCAGCTCCAGTCCCAAGACCAGTGGACAGAAACCCAAGAATGTCAATGGTGCAGATGAGTCTAAGGCATTCTGTGGGAGAATTCTCTCTTGCTCAGGCAGGCTGGTCTTTTTCTTCTATTCAGGCCTTCAACTATGGATGAAGCCACCCATATTATGGAGGGCAATCTGTTTACTCAAAATTCACTAATTTAAATGTTAATCTCATCCAAAAATGTCCTCCAGGTTGGCACATAAAATTAGCCATCACAAATCTCCCTCTTTTCAACTGGATACCTATACTCACCTCCTTAAATTATATATAATTTCCAAATACAGACAATAACAAGGTTGTACCTCTACCTAACATGATACCTAACTATTCTGTATACAACAGAAAACGCACTAATACTTCTCCTGAAAGAAGAAGCAAAGTCCTTAGATAATGTTTACTCTCATTCATTATTACTTCAAATATTTCTTCTGTTCCTATCTCTCTTTCTTCTCCTGATATTCCATTGCATATGTTATACCTTTTGTACTTGTCCTACAATTCTTGGATATTCTGTTCTTTTTTTCTTTTTTCTATTTGTATTTGAATTTTGGAAGTTTATATTGATATCTTTTTAAACTCACTATTTATTCCCTCAGCCATATCTAGTCCACTGGTGAGCCCATCAAAGGCATTCTTCACTGCTGGTTTACAATGTGGGTTTGTTTTTGTTTTTCTCTTTCTTTTAGCATTTCCTTTCTTAGAGTTTTCATCTCTTTGCTTATATTACCTTTATGTTCTTGCATGTTGCCCACTTTTTCCATTAGCTCTTTCAGCATTTTGATCATAGTTGTTTTAAATTCCTAGTTTGATAATTCTAATATCTCTGTCATATCTAAGTCTGGTTCTGATGCTTGCTCTGTCTCTTCAAATTGTGATTTTTTTGTCTTTTAGTATGTCTTTTAATATTTGGTTGAAAGCAGAATGTGATATACTGGGTAAAAGGAACTAGGGTAAATAGGTCTTTAGTGTTTTGTGTTTATCTGACTAGAAGCTAGGCTGTATTTACTGTTTAATATAGCTGTAGGTGTCAGGGGCTTCAGTTTCTTCCATTACCCTGTTCTTGTTGTCTCCTCGATGTCTTTGGGTTTCCCTAGAGATTTCTTCTTTTTTTTTTTTTTAAGAGATTTCTTCTTAAATAAGGTTTGAGACTTGCAGCCTGTAATCACCTGTTGTTATATAGGTGCTCTACTGATGTGGTGGTAAGGTATGGGGGGAAGGAAGGGAAACATTCCATAATCTTATGATTTGGTCTCAGTCCTTTAGTAAGCCTCTATCCCTAGGTCGTGACCTCCCAAGTGCTTCTCAGTCTATTTCCCCACCCTGTTAGGTGAGACTGGAAGGCTAGAGGGAAATGGAGTTTTATATTTACCTTTCCTCAGATCAGTTAGCCTCTAGTTAAACTCAGCTCAGCTAGATTCTGATAAAGTAGTTTCTCTTGAAAGCAGGCATTGTTGAGAAAAATAGAATTATCTGGATGTATTTTTAAAAAGGTTAGTTTTCCCCTCCCTCTGTCAGAAGCATTGGTTCTTCTCCAATCTTCACTGTGAGAACCTGTATTTCTTTCGTGGAGGTAAACAATTTTCAAGAGTTTGGGGGCCCCTTTAAGACTGCCCCTCCTAAGTATTTTTTTTTTATCTCTCAAATTTATCCACAATGAGCCTCTAGCAATCTGTCAATTACAGTTTAGGTTTCTTACACCAGTACTGGTTCCCATGGAAGTTCTGCTTCTTGGCCGTGCCCTGATAAGCTGTGATTCTCTGTATCCACCTGTCAGTCTCTCCGATTCTGGAGGCAAAAGTTGGCCCTGTGACCTGGACTCTCAGATGGATCTGAGAAGAGATGTTAATTTTCAGTTTGGTCAGCATTTATCTTGCTGTGAGGTTTGGAGTGATGACTACCAAGCCTGATTTTACACGTGTTTTTTTTTTTTTTTTTTTTTGAAATCAAAGGACTGGATTTTGTGTTTGAGGCAGTCTCTACAATGGCTAGTGCCATAGCAGTGTGTTGATCAGGCAAGGCTCCCATATGTCCCCAAAATGTGTCTATGATTACCTGTAATGTCAATTGTTTTTTATAGATGCTAAAAATGTATTGGATTGAATTTAGCCTTCATTTATAAAGACAACTATTAGAATAAGAACAGGATAATTTCCTAACATGATAAAGGATATCTGTATAAAGTATTAGCAAACATTATGTATAATAGTAAAATTGGAAGAGTAATTCCACTGTAATGAGTTCCAAAACAATGATGTCTATTCTTGTGTCCATAATTCAATCCTGTTTTAAAAGTTTAATCCAAAGGAATCAGAAAATAAAATATGAGTTATAAATATTGGCAGGGAGGAAAACAAATATTCATTAGTTGCATGTTCCCTTGGGATGGAAAACAAGAGAAGCAATGTAAAAAAAAAATTAAAACCCTCATGAGAATTCAGAAAATATGTCTTTTATTAAATAAATATGCAGAATTAAATTGCATTAGAGAGTATTTGCAAAAATCAAGCTGAAAACAATGTCAGGATATAATTTACAACAAAAATAACAATAATAAAACATCTTAGCACAAACTTAATAAAAAATACTTATTTTTTAAACAAACAAAAATTATAGGAGAGTAGAAAAAATACGAATAAATGAAGATCCATAGCATTATTCTTGGTGCCAAACTCTGATATTATAAAGGTGTTCAGTTTCTCCTAAGTAAATTATAAAATTAATTTAGGTTCAATAAAAATGTAGTGGTCACACCTTGGATAACTAAAGCCATCTAAATATTAATCTTTTTGTACATTCTCCAAAAGCCATTCAATCCCATAAGGGGAACATATAAAATTACTCATATCCCAAAGAAACAAGGATGCTAAAAAAATTTAATGATGTGTGTGTAGGGAAATAAACATTCTGAAACCATTACAGCCAGTCCTAGAGTACACAACAGAATTGAGTCAGACAAATAAAATGAAAGAGGTCAGTGGTGTCATACCAGTAGCTGAAGAAAGGCAAAATTAAACCTGACCCCCCCCAAAAAAATTCTACGCTATGTGGGGAAATGTTTAAAACAAACCCAAACCTGATTCAATCAGAAAATTGCTTGATGGGGAAACAAAGGAAGTTTCCCCATCCCCCAACTTGACAGTTTATAGGAATAGAAATAACAGTCTAGTATGGCATCATTTCTAGGAGGGGATAAGTTAACTTAGGACAGATAGACAACTCTTAGAAGTAAAAGAAAAGAAGGCAGTAACAGGTATTAACGATCCTACAGAAACAAGATGATCATGAAACCAGAAGATAGAACCATCTCCCACACCCACCCCCCCTACACACACACACACACACACACACACACACACACACACACACACACACAC
>NW_027397067.1:27606650-27682796 GCF_003265705.2 Callorhinus ursinus
CACACACACACACACACACACACACACACACACACACACACACACACGATTCAGTAATGAAACTGCTATTCTGTAATTCGCTATGTGGGAGGCAATTCTCCATGAGGTTTTATATTTCTGCTCATACTTGGGAAAGAAATACCAATAGCCCCTTTTCTGACCCTTTTAATGGAGATTGCATCGCTAACAATTTGTAAGATGGAGAAAAATACCTTCCTCTGGGCAATGGTCTGGCAGTTTACATGGAAGCCCGTTTTGAAAGATTTGGATTGCCCAAGGTTTGGACTCCCAAGGTGTTATACAAACCCCCTAGATGCAAAGGTATCTCCCTGGGCCATTCCATGTTACCCCCATGGGACTTTGGGAGCAAGTAAAACTGACATGACAAGGAAGCATATGATGTTTTATGGGTTGTGAATAGTAAAGCTTTTTGTTTCTATATTTTGCTAACATCTATGAAACAATAGCAGGCTCAGTGGCTGATTTGCAAGTATTGTGAAATCTCTAATTCTTCTCTGTACTTACCTCCTTGCAATAGAGAGGTTTTGAAATAAAAATATACCTTTTGATGTTGCTGGTTCTGAAAACTGAGACATTTTAAAAAGAACTGAAAAAGGGGGACAATATCTATACAAAGCCTCTATAAGAATAAAACAGAAAATGTTAATTGAAACATGTTAATTGATGGAGATGCTCACCAATAAACAACCACAAATCAAGGAATCTTGTAAAGCTCCTGAAAAAAAGGCACTACCAGAAACTTAAAGACTCACAATGGAAACAGACAAAAAAAAAATAAAAAGAAATAGATAGAACTTAGAAAATGAAGAAAAGTAATAAAATCATTGCCAAACGAAGTCTAAATATAAGGTGTCCACAAGAAAATAATTTTGTCCGAAAACTTAAAAAGGAATTGAGAAAAGAAATAAAAGTTGCCAAGAAAATGAAGATCAAAAAAAGAAAGTTTTTAAATAATTCAAGAATTATGTGCATTATAATCAACCCTGAATTGTAAAGTGCAAAGAAAACTAAAAGTTTTGTCCTGTTAATAGACTTAATTTTGACTCATTGTTTTCTAGTTGATTTAAAAAAATAGTAAAATATTTTGAATTAACTTAATTACCTGTCACACATATTCTCTAGGAGTCAGCCTCTGAGAGAAAGCATAGACAGATTTGAATGCACAGGCAGTTTACTGGGGAGCATCTTTGGGAGCAGCACCTGTGGAAGGGAGGGGAGGCTCTTGGATTGGAAATGGTCTGTCCAATGATTATCCCACTTTGAGCCAAAATGGCTTGAGTTTCATATTCCTCCACTTCCATCAGTCACTGGATTGCCTAGGGAGGATTGGATGAGGAAGCTCTATGCAGCTGAGTCAATTCTTAAGGGGCTAACAGCTGAAGGTTATTGCATTCCACACAGTTACATTCCAAACAAGTGGGAAAACAAGCCCTTCATTGAATGGAGATCATGGGTGGTACATCTCAAATCTACCATACCAGCAAAATATTTCTTCTCTGAATAAAAGTTAATTTTGTTCTTTTTCCAATCATTTCTTTTTTTTTAAGATTTTATTTATTTATTTGACAGAGAGCTACACAGCGAGAGAGGGAACACAAGCAGGGGGAGTGGGAGAGGGAGAAGCAGGCTCTGGCAGAACAGGGAGCCCGATGTGGGGCTCAATCCCAGGACCCTGGGACCATGACCTGAGCCGAAGGCAGACACTTAACCATCTGAGCCACCCAGGCGCCCCTGCCAATCATTTCTAACAAAAATTTTCACACATATAGCAAAACTGAAAGAATTTTATAATTATCCACATTTCCACCCCACAAATGTTATCATTGACATTTTATTATACTGCTGTATCGCATATTCATCTGCCTATCTCTGTCAATCTGTCAGTATGCTCCCACCAAAACATTTCTGATGAATATCATTACCTATGATATCATTACTTGTTTAAAGTTTCATGCAAAATTTACATAAAATGAAATACACAAATCCTGAGTGTATATTGGCTGAATGTTCACAAATGCATACATGTATGAAACCCAAACCTCTATAAAAACACAGAGGATTGCTATCAACCCTGAGAGTTCCTTCATTTCCCTTCCCAGTTAATCCTCCCACCCACTAAGAAGAAACCACTGCCCTGACATTTTGTGACCATAGTTAAGTTTTTTTTTCTGTTCTAGAATTTTGTATAAATGAAATCCTATAGTGTATACTCTTTTGTGTAAGTTCTTTTGCCCTTTAGTATAATTTTGAGTTTCGTGGATATTGTATGGTTATCAGTAAGTAGTCTGTTTAGTTTGTGTTACAGATTACAATTCTATTGTATCAAGTTTGTTAATGATTTTCCTGTTGGTAAATATATGGCCTGTTTCCAATTTTTAGCTTTATGAATAAAGCTGCTAAGAACATTCATGTACAAATCTTTTTCTGAGTGTTTTTTTTTCCCCATGGAAAAATACCTATGAGTGGAAATGTGGGGTCACAGAAGAGGTTTATGCTTGGTTTTTTAAGAAACAGCCAGGTGTTTTTTTAAAGTAATTCTATCATTTTATATTCTGATAAAAATTGAGTTTCATTTTTTTCACATGCCTGTCAACATTTGTAATTGTCAATCTTTTTAATTTTAGATGTTCTGGTACTTGTGTAATGTTATAATGTTTTAATTTAAATATCCATGATAACTAATGTTGAGGGGCACTTGGGTGGCTCAGTCGGTTGGGCGTCTACCTTCAGCTTGGGTTGTGATCCCAGAGTCCTGGGATGGAGGCCCGCGTTGGGCTCCTTGCTCAGCAGGGAGCCTGCTTCTCCCTTCCCCTCTGCCTGACGCGCCCCCTGCTTGTGCGCTGTCACGCTCTCTCTCTGTCAAATAAATAAAACTTTAAAAAAATGACTCATGTTGAGTACTTTTCTATGTGCTTATTGATTCTTAGCATATTTTCTTTTGTAAGATAATTATTCAAATGTTTACCCAATTTTTGTTTTTTTTTTACTGTTACATTATAAGAATTATTCATAATTTTGGATACATATTTTGTCAGATACATATTTTGTGAATAATTTCACCAGTCTGTGGTCTGCCCACTTCTTTTCTAAATTGTGGTCTTGGATAAATAGAAGTTTTTAATTTTGATGACTTTCATTATTTTTGTGATTATTAATTTATGCGATGTGTCCAAGAAAATTCCTGTTGTTGGTCAAGTGTTTCATTTCAGTTTATTGTTTTTTAAAAAGAAAACTTTTTTACACTTAAATCACAAAAATATTCTCCAATGTTTTTCTTTAAACAGTTATGGTTTTAGCTCTTACATTTAGATCTATGTTTCAACTATAATATTTATATATAGTGTGAGGAAAGGTTTGATTTTGCTCTATATGTATATGAAAATATTCTAAAATTTTTGTATACCCTTGTATTTCTTCCATTTTATTGTTTGGGCACTTTTGCAAAATCAAATGACTATGTAAGTGTGAGCCTCTTTCTGATCTATTTTGTTCTATTATTCTATTCATGACAATTTCATGTTCCTTTGATTACCATTATTTTATAATAATTCCTCAAGACAGGTAGTCAAATTTTCCAATTTTGTTCTCTTTTACAGACTGCTTTGGATGTTCTAGTTATTTGTGATTCAATATACATTTTAGTACCATCTTGATGATTTCTATTAATATGACTGTGAAATTATCGTCAGAATTGTGTTGCATCTATAGAGCAATTTGAAGAAAAATAACATCTTAAGAATACGGAGCTTTGTAATCCATGAACATGGTTTGTCGCTGCATTGATTTGGGTTTTCTTTAATTTCTCTCAGCAATGTCTTGTTTCAGTGTAGAAGTCTTACATGGCTATTTATTTTTATTTTTATATTTATTCATTTATTTTTGACATAGAAAATTGTATATATTTGAGGTGTACATTCTGTTCTGATATAGATATGCATTGTGAAATGATTACCACAATCAAACTAACATATCCATCACCTCCCACAGTTGCTTTTTTTTTTTTTTTCTTTTTCGACTCAGCAATCTCATTTCTGGGTATGCATCCAAAGGAATTAAAATCACTATCTCAAAGAGATATCTGTACTTTCATTTTCATTGCAGCATTATTCACAGTAACCAAGATATGCTAAAAATCTCTGTCAGATGAATGGATAAAGAAAATGTGGTAGGTATATGCATGTATGCAATTTACATATAATATATGAATTATATATATAGTATATACATATTGTATTCTACCATGTATGGGTATATATACACACACACACACATAATGGGATTATATTACCCTTAAAAAATAAGGATTTCTTCCCATTTGTGACAACAGAGGTGAACGTGGAGGACATTATGCCAAGTAAAATAAGCCAGACATAGAAAGAGAAATATCATATAATCTCACTTATATGTATGTAGTTTCTTAAAAAAAAAAAAAAGACTCACAGTAACAGAAGGTAGACGGTGTTTACCAGAGGCTGTGGGTGGGGGAAAAGGTAGATATTGATCAAATAGTATAAACTTTCAGTTATAAGATGAAGAATTCTGAAGACATAATGTATAGCATGATGACTATAGTTAATAATAATGTATTGTACACTGGACATTTGCTAAGGGGGTAGATATCAAGAGTTCTCACTAACAAAATAGGTAACTATTTTTACTGTACACATCAACTATACTTCAATTTTAAAAGGTAACTATTTTTATTTTTATTTTTTTTAAAGATTTTATTTATTCATGAGAGACAGAGGAAGACAGAGAGAGAGGAGAGAGAGAGAGAGAAGCAGAGGGAGAAGCAGGCTCCCAAGGAGCAGGGAGCCCGATGCAGGACTCGATCCCAGGACCCCGGGATCATGACCTGAGCCGAAGGCAGACGCTTAACCATCTGAGCCACCCAGGCACCCAAAAGGTAACTATTTTTAAATATAGTGCTAAATATTTTGTTTTTGATGCCATGATAGAATTCATACATTTATTATCTAATTTTTTGCTGCTAGTATAGAAAAATATCATTAACTTTTATACAGCATGTGCTCTGCTAACTTACTAACTTCAATTTTTAGTTTTTTTATACTAGTTTTTGTTGTTGTTGTTTTTAAAGATTTATTTATTTATTTGAGAGAGAAGAAAAGTGCATGCAGAAGCGCACATGTGCTAGCTGGTGGGAGGGAGAGAATCTCAAGCAGACTCCCCACTGAGCAGGATCCTGATGCTGGGGCTAAAGCTCATGACCCTGAGATCATGACCCGAATTGAAATCAAAAGTTGGTCGCTTAACCGACTGAGCCATCCAGGCGCCCTGTACTAGGTTTTTATAGATCCTTTAAAATAGTCATTTTTCATAGATTCTTTAGGATTTCTATATACATAATAAATTGTTATCTTATTTCATTCATAAATTATTTAGAAGTATATTGTTACTTTCCAAATATTTATTTTCCCTAGGTATTTCATTATTATTAATTTCTGCCTTAATTCCATATTGGTCAGAGAATATATTCTAATTTCAATCTTTTTAAATTTATTAAGACTTGTTTAATGGCTAGCCTATGGCATGTCTTGGTGATCAAACCATGTACATGTGAAAAGTGTGTGTGTTCCACAACTATTACACGTGGGGTTTTTTTTAACTTTTTTTTAAAAGATTTTATTTATTTATTTGACAGAGAGAGACACAGAGAGAGAGGGAACACAAGCAGGGGGAGTGGGAGAGGGAGAAGCAGGCTTCCTGTGGAGCAGGGAGCCCGATGCGGGGCTCGATCCCAGGACCCTGGGATCATGACCTGAGCTGAAGGCAGACGCTTAACCGACTAAGCCACCCAAGCACCCTTACACGTGGTTGTTTAAATAAAATTTCACCAAGGTGGTTGATAGTGTTGATCATATCTTTTATGTCTTTAGTGATTTTTGTCAAATGATTGTTAGTTGCCAAGAGTGGGGTGTTAAACTCCCTATATGTAATTGTGGAACTTCCTATGTTAATAGAAATATTTTAAATTTCTGTGTTTGATATTCTATCAGTTATTGGTTCATCTGTTTTGCTGCTTAAATGTAAGGTACATAAAGATTTATATCATGTCTTTCTGATGAACTTTCATTCCTTCCTTTGGGTTTTTGTGATATTTTTTGAGGAGGGAAATTATACTTCTTTGCATTAAGGGCTGTCCTAGAAATTATATTATATATTTTTAATTTTCACATTCTATGTAGAATTACTATTGTACCGCTTTGCTTTTACAAAGAGCCACATTATTCTCCTTCATTATGGTCTAAAGAGAGGAAACACTGACAGTGGTGAAGCAGTAGTTTTCCAAACTGTGTATGTGTTAGAAATGTTCTTTCAAATAGAATCTTATGAGGTTCACTCTAAAAAACAGATTAACTTAGGGCATCTAACTGAAGTACTACCTCAGGCACATCAGGGGAACCACCTCTGGGGCTCTTTTGAACTATTTGAGATCCACTAATGTAGAGATTTGATTTAGTAATCATAAGAACTCCTTTCAATTCTGAAATTATTTTACATTATCGTATGTGTATGTAGAGTCTGACATGGTGATATGCAAGTTTTAGGAATAGGAGAGTGGGCATTTGAAGGTCATGGTTGAGGAGTTATGTAATCCTGCTATCAGTTTCTTCAGAATTATTTCTTTTATCAGTGCCCAGGGGTGATCAGGCCCCACAAATGTGCATACCATGCTTAAGACACCCATGGTTCTCAATTTATTAATTTTTAGTGAGACATCATTGCCATGGAAACTGTAAAACTCAACGTTTAAGTGATTAAAGACATTCTCTCCTATAACAGAGATGAACAAATTGCCAAATTGTAATCTGACAGTTTACTACTCTACAAAGTGTAGAATTAAAGTCAAAGTGATAGAAACATTCTAACAAGAAGTCCTTAAGCTAAGATTGCTTGAGACTCTGTTTCCTGATACAGCGAAAATCTTTTCAAGGGACTGGAATTTTTGAAATCTGAGTCAGGTTTCTACTTGGTTAGTGCTAAATGCACCCTAACCAATTTCTGCCTTTAATCTTCAGGGTTGTGTCATCTTTAGGTGATAAGTTTTTTTTTTTTTTCTGTATCTTCACATGTGCTGTATTAATTTCCTAGGGCTGCTGGAACAAATTATCATAAACTTGGTAACTTAAAGCAACAGCAGTTTATTCTCTCACAGTCCTGGAGGCTAGAAGACCAAAATGAAGGTGTTGGCTGAGTCTTGCTCTGTCTTTGAAGGCTCTAGGGAAGACTCCTTTCTTCCTCTCCCTAGATTGTGGTGACTGCTGGCAATCCTTGGCATTTGTTGACCTGAAGCTGCATCTCTCCAGTTTCTGCCTCCTGTTCACATGGTGTTCTTCCCTGAGTGTGCGTCTGTGCTTTCAAGTAGCATTCTCCTCTCTAATGTCTGGGTCTCACTATCCAAATTTCCCTCTTCTTATAAAGACATCAATTACGTTGAATTTAGGGTCCACCTTAATTCAATATGACCTCATATTAATTTGATTACCTCTGCAAATACACTATTTCCAAAAAAGATCATATTCCGAGGTTCCAAATGGACATGAATTTGGGTATGACACCATTCAACCAATACATATGCCTGTCGCATTGTCTAGTCAAACTTTAATGCATGTACATATAATATTTTGCCTTACTCTACACTCTGATTCAAGGCAACTTTTTGGACACCAATTTACAAGTTATTTTGAGTGTGTACATTCCCCATTTTCCGTTATTTCCTTTCCCATGTCCTACCTCATTATGAACATCCTCCTCACCCTGACCTCATGTTCTCATGCTTCTTTTTACCTGTCTTGTTTCTCAAATGCAGTTATCTCTACCACAACCGACTTCTAAATTTCCTCATTCTGCCAGTGACATGTTTCTCTTCTCTTTCTGCTCTCCACTTCTTTCTAGAGTGGGATTGATTGATTTTTAATGTTTAATTTAGATTATGACTTGTTTAAAATGTTCAAATGGAGAAGTGTACCAGGCATGAAATAAGGAGAAGGTCCCATGAGAGATCATGTACATATTTCCAGAAGTTCAGATAATCTGAAAAAGCATGTCACAAAATAATTATTGTTTTACTTTTGCTTTTTAGTAGTCACATGATATGATTTATTATAAGGTTTTAAATTAATATAAAGATGGATATGATAAGTATCTGTTTATCAAAAGTAAGCATGGATTTTAAAAGATTGAGAAACATTAACAATATATTGTTTCCTTCAAATGTATTTCCCCCTGAAAGGGCTGGTAAATTTTTTGCTTAAAGTGTAAAGTTAACAAATATTAAGAGACAACTGAAATAAAAACATTGGCTATAAAACCTATGATACTCTTGCACAAATGTGTGAAAGTTATCCAAATCAATTAAGTAAACTTAAATATAACTATCTTCAGGTTAAAATTTGTTTTTCTTTAATATCTATACTGAATAATCTGCTCATAATAATGAAGAACTTCGGTAGCTTGCTGTAAGGGACTGATGGAATAGCCAAGATTTTCAGCAATTTATAGTCCATGGTGCACTTGCTATACTACTCAATATGATATACTGTCTATACTGCCCATTTCCTATACAGTTACAGGAACTCTTTCGATTCACTGAGACTGAGCAGTCGTGGCCTCAGATTTTAGTTTTTCTCTTGGTCTTTAACTGGTCTCTGACAAACAGTCAAAAAACTCTTGGCATTTGTAGTTTGACATTACTGATTTCAATTCTTTCAGGGTATAGGAAAAGTACAAATTTAATCAAGTTCTCCTTAGACGGGGCTAAATCTCTTCACTAATAAAGAGAACCTAAGAACCATCCAACCTTCACATATGAACGTGGCTTTGTTGTTCTCCACTCATCACCTTAAAGACATAATTGTCATTAAATGCATGAAGCAGTTCCATAACATGTTCCCATTATTCTCTATTTAATCTTATAAAATGAATAATACACTTTTATAGCATTTGTAATATGGAAAATTGGCAAAGACCTCAACAGTATCCCTTGGGAAGATCAAATATCTATGCTCTTTATCTATGTTTACTTCACATTAAGAAAATAGATTATCTTCATGGGCTACTACAAATCACTCTGCAATAAGTACCCATCACAATGAGACTCCTGAAGACAAAGGGAACTCTTGTTTACTATCTCTGCTCTCCTCACCTACCCTCTGGCCAAATCCCACCCTATTCTAAATAAAAGTGATCCAGAACAGGAATGATGCACTACTGTGGTGAAGATTAATCACTGTTAGAGGACCTGGGCTTCAATCAGCATTGGTAGATTGCTTGCTAGACTATCTTGGGCAAGTTTCATGGTTTCTTGAAGCCTTAGTTTCTGAAGCTCTATACCAGGCATGACAGCAATACCATCTCAGGTTTACATTAAAAATAAAAATGAAATATTGCCTTCATGTCTTTCAGCACCCTCAAGAAAGCTTAGCTATTATTTATTTATTTTTCTTTTTTTAGAATTCTTCTGCACTTACAAGGTATAAGATGCAAACAGTCCATGAGTAAAGATTAGAGAAAAGGTGATTCTACTTACACTTAAGCTAAAGTATGTTATGATACTCACAAAAAATTAAGCACAGTCAAAGATAGCATATACCAATAACCACTCAAGTGGATCCACACAGAATTAAGTATTGATTTAATGACACAAACGTTGTCCACAGTGGATGGCAGTAGTGGTGGTGGTAGGCATGACGATGTGAGCATCCAATCCCAGCATGTACAATGTATCTGAACAGAATTACATCTCCAAATAAAGTCTTGAGAGATTTCAGTGAGACTCATCAAACTTTCCTGGGATTGAACGTGGAAATAACTCATATCGAGATTTTAGGTAGGCTAGTCCATGATATTGCCAACTCAGCATCCATTTTGTTTGGCCAAGCAGCCTGTGGGGGTCTTAAACCGACCCTGGTCTCCTTGTGCAAGTGCTTGGCCTAGAGAACAGCCCTTGGAGCCACAAGCAAATGTGAGTTCTGATAGGACTTCCCCAACAGTCTCCCCTGCCTCCCAGGGCCTTCTCCTTATGCTGCCGTTTAGATAAAACCCCCTTGCAGATGACCGAACCCTGCTCTTTTTGGGTTTGAATTGACCAATCTGGCCATAGACCAGGAACTTTAAAACACTCCACACACAGACCCTAATAAAGCATGTGCCCCAGCTCCTGCCTCTCTTTCTGCCTGCTCCCTGCCTCGACCTTCCCTTGTGGTCCTGTGAACAGAGCATGTACCTCCTCCAGGACTTCTGAGTAATAAACTTCTCTATCTTAATTCCTCTTGTGGTCCATTGTTGAACCATTGGATAGTGGCTCCCCACCTATAGCACCCTGTGCTCCCTTAACAAATGTTAGTTTGGGGCACCTGGGTGGCTCGGTTGGTTAAGGATTAGACTGTGATTTTGGCTCAGGTAATGGTCTCAGGGTCATGAGATCGAGCCTTGCATCAGGCTCTGTGCTGAGCATGGCATCTGCTTAAGATTCTCTGTCTCCCTCTCCCTCTGTCCCTTCCCCCCTGGCTCACTGCTTCTTTCTCTTAAAAAAAAAAAAAAAGAGTTAACAAAGTCATAATACCTCAACAAAACCATGACTCCAACTGCATTTGGTTCACTATGAAGGAATAGAAAGAACAAAAACTTGCAGAAAACCTATGCAGCATCAGACCAGCTTGAAAAAATGGCAGACATAGTTTTAGAGATGAGACTTTAAAAAGTGTTTTCTCTTGAGTATGTGTGGATTATTTGGTGTTATCTAAATCTCTACATTTTTTTCCAAATTGAGTGTTCCCATTTTAAAGATATGATAGCCAAGAGATGCAATATATCCTGATTTAAC
This sequence comes from Callorhinus ursinus, assembly GCF_003265705.2. Taxonomy (NCBI): domain Eukaryota; kingdom Metazoa; phylum Chordata; class Mammalia; order Carnivora; family Otariidae; genus Callorhinus; species Callorhinus ursinus. Next base: position 27,617,518 of record NW_027397067.1, read on the forward strand.
TACAAAAGCCACTTCTGTATTTGAGAGCAACTGCTTTTCCTTTAGTTTCTCTTGGGTATTATATGTAATATTACAATATGAACTATAAAAAAGGTTGAAATGAGGAAGAGCCAAATAACTGCTAGCAAACAACTAAAGGAGAAAATAATAGGGAAAAAGACAAAGATTCTTCAGAGATGACACTATATAAGAAAACAAGTCTCAGAGCTTCTCAGAGAGCATGGTTTTGATTTTTAATGCTTTTGCCATAAAACTGTAACTTCCCCTAAGAAACTATTCTTATCCTATTGATATTAAAGCAATATAATACTTAGCTTAAAATTACTCAGCTGGGTCCTGTACTCATTCTATATCTTGAAAGGGATAAATACTTACTTCCTTTGTTGAATAGAAATAAAAATATGGAGTACAATTCAGGCCACAAGGTGCTGTCTTGAAGAGTTTGAAGCATCTGTTTTTTCTTCCATCATTCAATGAAAACATTTTTGCACAGCTATAATTTGTGACATGTACCCTTATATTATATATAACATTTTAATTTTATAATGATTTTTTAAATTTATATTCAAAGGTGCTCTTATGTCATTCAGAATAATAGGAACCCATGTTCTGCTTCCCCTGATCCTGATAAGGTATGGGGAGAGGGCAAGAATTCTATAGTTCTATGATTTAGTCTATCTTTGGGTATCTGGGAGACAATAGGTGGATTCTAATGGATTAGTGAAGTGTCAAAATGGGTAGGCCAAACTGCATTCCCAAGACTTCCCTTTCTGCTAGGTTTCCAGTTAGGGTAAATTATAGGGGGGGTTTCCTCAGTGAAAATTGAAAAATGTAGGGAGAAAGCAGCTAGTTATAACATACACACACGTTCTCGAAGTTATTCCATCAAACATTAAATGTTGCTGTAAGGGAATTTTGCTGATGCAATTACACTTCCAAATTAGTTGATTTTGAATTAAGCAAAAGGGAGATTATCCTGGTTGGACCTGAATAAATCCGGTGTGAGTCTTTTAAAAAGGAAATAGGCCCTTCCTGAAATTTAGGGGCTCTGAGTCACAGCTGCGACTGTAATTTCTCTCCCTTGGATTCCCTGGATCTTTCCATCTTGACTGCTTGCTTGTGAACCTCGGGTTAACTTTGCTTGCAACCTGGCTTCCTTACAAATACTTCATGTGGACAGGATAGGAAGGATCAGCTATCCAAGACATCTGCATGAGAACAGTGATGCAAAGAAACAGATGCCATGGAGATTCTTCTCTAGCAAGGACACTGGCCACAGTGTTCTAGCAGGTGCCAGAGCATGCATGTTGCATCCAGTGCCCTTTTAAATGATGGCGTAGCCTGCAGCTTCACGAGTCTGGTAGTGATACCTGGGAGTCTTCAGAGGAATAGCTCTGTGCTGTGATTATATCTGCACCCACTTTTTTTTCTGACCATTTTCTACCTCAGTACTCCAGAACTCCCAAGGCATCTGTGAGCTGCATGGTACACTTTCAGCATTTTTCTTTTCTGATTAAAGAAGCCACCAGTTTCTGTTGCTTACGACTACTTTTCACCTAGACTCATCTCCCTGAGATCAGGAACTTAATAAAAAGTTTCTCTTCTGTTTCTCTTCTGTTGCTTTCTAGCATTACCCAAGAAGTATTTCTTACTGGTATCTGTAACTATATGAATGTGGTTCTCTCAGTTGTTGCCATATTCCCAACCAATTTGGCTTGTCTGCTGATCCTTTTTGTTTTGTTTGTTTTGTTCATTCTTCCCTATTTTATTTATTTATTTTTTTTAGTAGAGTGGTTAAATGTAGTCTCTAAAATCAAACTAAATGGATTTGAAGACTGGCTATAATTTTACTGGCTTTGTGACCTTAGGCACAACATTAAAACTCCATATGGCTTTTCATATTAAAAATTGGCATGATTCTAGGATCTAATACAAAGGGTAAGCAGTAATTAAATTTTAATCAGATAATACAAATAAATGACTTATTTGCTATTTTTGTTGCTGTTTTTACAATCATTTAGAGCACCTGCCAGGTTTTTTTTTGTATTTTTATATTTTCATAATAAAACTTTATAAGGGAAATTTTATTATGTAATTATACTAAACCAAAATGTCTAATAAGCTATAATTATCCATAAAGTAAATTTTGTTTATGTGGTATTTTTAGATCCTAAAAAGTAAACTAATTTGTGTAAAATCTGTAAATAAGAGACTATTTCCATCCCTTCCTTGGGTGGGATTTTTTTTTTTTTTCTTTTCCTATTTGAGAGCAGTGTGGGATCATTATACGGAGACACTCAGTAGAGGATTTAATGATATCATTATGTAAGCTTGTCTTCACTACTATTTGCAGTAGTTGTTCACAGGTTTAAATATTAAATTTATCCACAAAGCATTTTGATGGGGAGCAATAAAATAATCCATGCAAACAAATATAACATTTGCAGAAAGCCTAAAATTAAATATGGCCACCGCTTAAAAAAATGTAATGCAGAAGCATAAAATACGTATGAAATTATGTAAATAGGGTGGAAAAAGTATTCCAACTAAACTTGACTACTAGTTTTCTGAAGGCTTGCCAAACTCCAAATAAAAGCTGCATTGAGTAGAATGTTTAGACATCTGGATACTTTTTCTTTAAATTCCAGGAAAATATTCTGCATTTAGTTTGAAATGTGGCTACCTAAGTCGCTATTTCCACTACAGTCAAAATAGTTATTCTTTGTAATTTCCTGTTTGTCATATTACTTCTTTTCAACCAGCTGATGATCAAAGATACTCACAATATTTTTTTAAACTGTTTTTCCTGCCTAATTTTCTAGTTAGTGTTTTAACAGGCTTGCATTGGCAAGCCAACTTTTCCTTTGACCTATTCAGGCTTTCAATCTTTAGACTTCACTCTGCTGCCAGAGCTATGCAATTTATTAAAATTAAATTGAACACTGCAAAAAATATTAACAAAGTTCAGCAGTTCACCAAATTTAATGTTGAAAATTATTTTTCCAGTCATGTTCATGTTGCAGGAAATTCTTTGAATACTGAATCTATCTTGGGCAATTGCAATCTATAACAAAACCAGGAAGTAGGCCTTATATTATTCTGTGACTTTCTTCTTCAAAATCCTGTATGTTAACCTCTGGAAAACTAAATGTGTTTAGTTTAGTTCTGTTACATAAACCACATTTGGTGTCCTTATTATTTCACTAAGAATCTCCCAGTCTGAGCCCTAGCTCAGTCAACATTTACTTAATCACATATTAATAAAATGCAGACAGTTAGGGCGGTATTCGAGACATGGCTTTACACAGTTAATCCAACTTCTGAATAAAGAAATTGGAATTCACACAAGTTAAACATATGTTCAGTGGAAAATAACGTGTCTTCACAATGTGTTCAATCTACTTCAATGTTATTTCTCACTTATTTCTCAATGGCAATCAACATGTGCACAAAAACAACATGGCAGACATAAAAGAAGGCTCCATCTGAAAATAGAAATATTTTTTGCTCACCTTTAGAAACTATTCAAGATGTGAATTTACAAATTACCTATGTCTGCTGGCACATAAAGGGTGTGCTTATCCTTTATTATATCACTTAGTGCTTTCTGAGTATAGTCTCCTTGGGAAATCTTAAGCCCCATACATTGCTTTTTGTCACAATATGTCATCATCAAAGAAATGAGCTGTTTTCTTTTTATTTTTGTTTATGAATACATAAAAACCATAATTCTTTGAGAGGTTTATCATTGTGGCAGAGAACTAGTCCTACATTTAATAAGAAATATATATATCTATAAATACCCAAACTAATTCTGTGGATACTCTTGAAATAAGAATGTATTCCTTGTTCCTTATATGATATGTCTCTTTTAATCTTATTTAAATTACTTTGTTTTCCATATATAGGAAGAAAATAATTAGAACAAAGAATTTTCATAAATGGTTAACAATCAAAGGATGACGTTTAATATAGATAGAACTTATTACTAAATATGTATATATAAGAAACTCTTTAATGAACATTTCATCAGAAGCTTATTATTACCATAATGTGTGAAAATTAAGCTCACATAGATAATCATTGACATGGAATTCACCTGAAAATTGGAGATTTTTAAACTAATAATCTGAATGCTAGTAAAAACTATTTAATGTCTATTTAAGTAGGTACCTCCTTGTGAAAAAATAATAGTGGCCTAGATTTTGTATAATGTTTTAGAGTGTTACTTAAATTTAATCATTCTGAAGTCAACAGAATGACCACTGTTGCCCCACTTTGATGTGTATTTCTGTCTTCTCTGTGTTACAATTAGTCATACATGTGATTGTGTCCCATTTAGGGTATCTTTGTATTCCACTCTGCCAACTTAAGTTTGAATAAAACCGAATTTTAAAAAGCAAATATGTTTTCTTTGCATAATTCCAATACCAAAATATAGAGGGACCTGTGAAGTAATTAATGGACTGGTTCTAAATATTTTATTTATGATACCAGCCAATGAAAAGACTTGAGAGGAAGTATAAGAGAGGAAGGATTTTAAAATGGAGGCACAGGGGCACTTGGGTGGTTCAGTCAGTTAGGCGTCTGACTCTTAGTTTCAGCTCAGGTCATGATTTCAGGGTCATGAGATTGAGCCCCACATCTGGCTCCATGCTCAGTGTAGAGTCTGTTTGAGACTCTGTCTCTCTCTCTGTCCCTCGCCTCCTTTCCAATAAGTAAATAAATCTTAAATCAACCAATCAATCAATCAATAAATAAAATGTAAGCCCAAGTGTATAATGACTGTTCTCAGCATAATACATTTACCTTAGATTAGAACACTTTATTTACAGAAGAAATAGCTATTTGCCATGATTTTTTAAAATAATAAAACATTTAAGTATTAATTTCATGCACTGAAGATGGAATATAGTTAGAAAAGACAGAATAGTTTTATGTTTGTTCAGTGTTAGAAAAGAGATGATTATAAAACCAGATAAGTTTTTCACCTAAACCAGGAGGTCTTTTTTCAGGTTGTTGTTAGTTTTATGAATTTCTATCACCACAATAGAAATTAGCATTTCTCTTTCATAAACTACATTTTTTCTGGAGATTTGATTTGGGGCTAAGATGCATTTATCTTGTCACAGAATAATGGTAGAGTTAAAACAACTTAGACAATCCAGGTACATTATTTTTTAATTATGTTTGAGGATATTGGTGAGCTGCCAAGTCAATCAGAACTTGAGGGGCTAAGATCTTGGAAAATAAAAATGTAGAAAGAGGAGAACCTATAGATCAGAAGCCAATTTTCTCCTGGCATAATTGCTAATTATTGGCATTACACTAAATCCCAAGAAGTGAAAAAAAGCCTACAAATAAGAGTCATGGAAGGTTTTAACAAAAGCAGAAAATTTGGGAACTATATAGGGCTGGTATAGCAGAAAATAGAGTCAGGGCCATCAAAGCAGCCAAAACATGTTGATTGAAAAATGAAGTTCAAAGAAGTGAACTCTATATTCAACAATTTTGTTTCTTAGCATTAGACAAATTCTTAAACTGCAACATAAAAAGAGGTTCAAAATTGAAGTAAAAATCCTCTGAAGAGCAGGGTAGAACTTTGTACAATCTCAAGAAAAGAGAAAAAAATAATTAGTTCAGGAGCTGCTAAAAGGGAAAGTCCTTAGTAAGCAAAACACCATCTCATTTGGGATCCCTGGAGAGTTGTGTTCTAAGAGCCAGAGTAAACCAGAGATGAGTGAAACCTTATAAAAAGTCTAATCCAACTTTTAATCAGATGATTAGTCACTGAATTAAGGTAATTTCCACCTAACTTTATCAGCCCATCAGAGGAAAGAATAAATCCTCTCTGGAGGAAGATCACATCATATAAACAGAGTTAGAATTAGCAGTCATTTAATTTAAAAGAGCTATAATAAATATGTTCAAAAAAGATGAAAAATTTCACCAAAAATTAAAACTTATAAAAAAATAAATGGGGCATCTATAAATTTAAAAATGAAATTATAAAATTATGAAAGAGTTGGCAGAAGATTGGACATAGCAGAAGAGAAAATTAGTGAACTGAAAGATAAATGGAATGAAAGTATCCAGGTCAATGCTCAGAGAGCACAAAGAAAAGAAAATACATGAAAGTGTAAGAAATAATATGTGTCATTGGAGCCTTAGAAGACAAGGAAAGAGAAACTAAAGCAGAAACTATATTTGAATATATACTAGTGGATAATTTGCAAAACAATGAAAAATATGCAGCCATATGTTCAAAAATCTGTGTGAACCTAAAAACAAAACCAAAGAATACATTTAAAAAGCAGATAGAGCCTCATAAAATGAGTTTGGAAGTTTTCTTTCCATTTCTATTTTTTGGAACAGTTTCAGAAGAATAGGTATTAATTCTTCTTTAAATGTTTGGTAGAATTCCCCTGGGAAGCCAGCTGGCCCTGGTCTTTGTTTATTGGGAGATTTTTGATAACTGCTTCAATTTCCTTAGTGATTATAGGTCTGTTCAGGTTTTCCATTTCTTCCTGGTTCAGTTTTGGTAGTTTATACATCTCTAAGAATGCATCCATTTCTTCCAGATTATCTAATTTGCTGGCGTATAGTTGCTCATAATATGTTCTTATAACTGTTTGTATTTCTTTGGTGTTGGTTTTGATCTCTCCTCTTTCATTCATGATTTTATTTATTTGGGTCATTTATCTTTTCTTTTTGATAAGTCTGGCCAGGGGTTTATCAATATTGTTAATTCCTTCAAAGAACCAGCTCCCAGTTTTGTTGATCTGTTCTACTGTTCTTTTGGTTTCTATTTCATTGATTTCTGCTCTGATCTTTATTATTTCTCTTCTCCTGCTACAAATGTAGGGATCTGAAGGGGTACGTGCACCCCAATATTTATAGCAGCCATGTCCACAACAGCTAAACTATGGAAAGAGCCAAGATGTCCATCGACAGATGAATGGATAAAGAAGGTGTGGTATATATATATACACACACACACACACACACACACACACACACACACACACACACACACTGGAATATTATGCAGCCATCAAAAGGAATGAAATTTGCCATTTGCAACGACGTGGATGGAACTGGAGGGTATTATGCTGAGTGAAATAAGTCAGTCAGAGAAAGACACGTATCAGATGACCTCACTGATATGAGGAATTCTTAATCTCAGGAAACAAACTGAGGGTTGCTGGAGTGGTGGGGGGTGGGAGGGATGGGGTGGCTGGGTGATAGACATCGGGGAGGGTGTGTGCTATGTATGGTGAGCCCTGTGGACTGTGTAAGACTGATGAATCACAGATCTGTACCTCTGAAACAAATAATACATTATATGTTAGAAAAAAAAAAAAGAAGAAGAAGATAGCAGTAGGGGAAGAATGAAGGGGGGAAATCGGAGGGGGAGACAAACCATGAGAGACTATGGACTCTGAGAAACAAGCTGAGAGTTCTAAAGGGGAGGGGGTGGGGGAATGGGTTAGCCTGGTGATGGGTATTAAAGAGGGTACATACTGCACGGAGCACTGGGTGTTATACTCAAACAATGAATCATGGAACACTGCATCAAAAACTATTGATGTATGGTGATTAACATAACATAATAAAAATAAATAAATATATAGCAGATAGAGGAATAAAATTGCATCACTTTTAAAGCAGCAGCAGTAAGACAAGTAGCTCTCCTCTGAAGACTAATAATGTAAAATAGTAAACAGGATCATGTTGCCTTTTAACTGCTGAAAAAAAATAACTGACAACCTAGAATTATATGCTCAGCAAGAGTTTCTCTCAAAATTGAAGAAGAAATTAAAAAGAAGTCCATAATGGCAAAACTTAGAGGCAAACTACATCTTTTTGATGAAGGAGTGTCTGGGTGTCTCAGTCTTTTGGGTGTCTGCCTTCAGCTCAGGTCATGAACTCAGGGTCCTGGAATTGAGCCCCACATCAGGCTCCTGACTCATTGGAGAGTCAGCTTCTCTCTCTCCCTCTGCACCTCCCCCTCCACTACTCCTTCTCTCACACTCTCTTTCTCAAATAAATGAGATCTTAAAAAAAAGAATGAAGGTGCTAACAATCTTAGAAACATGAAAATGTTGAAAGGAATGAAGAGCAATGGAGATGATAAAACATGCATCAATTTAAATGAATGCTGAATATAATAAATAATAATAAAACAATAATGTCTTTAGGGTATAAAATGTAGAGTTAAAATACATGGCATGTTAATATAAAAGAGAGAAAAAAGACATGCAATTAAAATGGTCTAAATACTAACATTGCTTGTAAAGTAGTAGACTATGATATGGTAAGGATGCATTTGGTAATCTCCAAAAAAAATGTAGAAGAAAGGTAAGAGAAAGGATAATTTACAAGTTAATAGAAGTGGAAAATAGGGGGGCACCTGGGTGGCTCAGTAGGTTAAATGGCTGCCTTTTGCTCAGGTCACAATCCTAGGACCCTGGGATCAAGCCCCACATCAAGTTCCCTGCTCAGCGGGGAGCCTTCTTTCTCTCTCCCTCTGCTACCTCCCCCCCAACTCATGTTCTCACTCACTCTGTTATCTGTCTCTCTCTCTCTCTCTCTCTCAAATAAATAAATAAATAAGTAGAAAATAGGCTAATACAAATACCTGGGGGGGAAAGGTGAGATAAGTAGAAAACAAATGATGTAATTTTATATATTTATTCACAACTATATATAAAATTATTTATATTAAATATAAATGAACTAAATGTTCCAATTAAGATATCAGCATAATGGTTAAAAATAAATGCTTGTTGCAACAGATACATTTTAAATATAAGGACACAAAAAAAATGAAAATAAAAAGTTAAAGACATGTATGAAAACACTAATCAAAGGAATCTAGTGTAGTTTAATCCATATTAGACAATATAGACTTAAGGACATGATGCATAATGCCTGATACCCGCTGGAACAGGTAATGAATCATTGCATTTAGGAAAATATAGCTGATCTTCTAGTCATCAAATCAAATTGGTCAGAATTGAACAACACTAAAAATAACTGGTTAAACTTTGACAGAATCTGATCAGCTTCTGAGTGAAGGTGGTGGTAGATACGTAGAACATAGTATTTAAGAATGGATAGGCCAGAAAAACTAAGAAATAGAATGATATTCTCATGTTTCTAGTTTCCTAGATCTATGGCATGAATTTTCTAAATAACAAGTTTGCATAAATTGTTAACCCTGTACAGAAAGTATTTAAGGACACAAATTGTGAAATTAGACCCAGATTTAAAGTCCAGACCACTGCTTGTCTCTGTGGCCTTGGCAAATGAGTTATCCACTGGAAGCTGCAGATAATTTCAGGGACCCAAACCGTCTAGAAGGGAGTTCTGGCCTCTGGGTGGGCATGTCCCATTAAGTGGCTAAAACTTTGCCCTCATGGGGACAGGTGATGCTAGAGACCATGTTAAAGGGATCTTTAAAGCAAGATGATCATGGGGGTCTTCCAGGTTTAAGGTGCCACTGTTCATTTACAATATGTCAAGTTTTAGTATTTAATATTTATCATATTTATCATCTCCCTTTCATTTCTTATAGCCTGAGGACAATTTATGACCCTTTGTAAATGATTTACACTGACACTAACAAGGAACAGATAAAGGTAGAGATGAATTTCTGAGATGCTAAGAAAATGATTTCCAGTTCTTTAGATTTGCTTCATGCCCTGCTGTCATATCATCATTCTAAAAATTTGATTTGATTGTTTAATGGGAAATAATTTCAGAAGTGGTATTAATAGCAAAGTCATACATACCTATTTGATTCCTGTACTATTATTACAAGGATTCTCACATGCCCTTCACTAGACATTCATGCTCACATAGAGTTTCTCTTAAATTAATCCAAGATGATGACAAGTTTAAAATTCTGGGAGTTTTTACACTAAAGAAATATAACACTAACATAAGAAAACATACAAAGAAATATTTTATTCAAATCTAAATGAAATGGTAGGATTATTTTGTCAGTGTCTTTATTTTACCAAAACTTGATTATACAGTCAACACTTGATAATCTGTGGGCACTTTTTATTATTTTAATTAATCTGAGCTACAGTTTGTCCTCTCTTTCTTTTTGGTATTGCTATCAAATTTCATTGAAATCCCCTGTTAACTCTCCCCAACTTTTATTCATGACCATTTTTAGCCCTGCACTAAAGAAATGCTATTTATTGCACACTTTGAAAACCCAAGTACATAATTATCTTCCCCCCCACTGTCCTCCTCAAACCTCATCAAGGATAGATGTAAAAAACAAATGGGAATCTTAGGGAGAAGTCACATTAAATCTTACTCTTTTGGGGAGGTGACAATGGAGATACAAAGAATGGGACAAATAAATGGTATTAGGAAATTACATAACTTTTCCCATCTTTCCCATTCAATCTTCCAAAGTGTGGTTTATCATAGTGTCTAGTAGAGAGCCAGTGCATAGTAGGTATTCAGTATTTTTGTGTTGATCTATACCTATATCATCTATACCTAAATAGATCTATAACTATATCAGTATCCATGTCTATATCTGAAACCAAACTCCCAAAAGTGTGGCAGTCTTTGCTAGTTTTCATTGCTATTGCTTTAGTTCTTTCCATCAAATTTCAAAAAATTTGTTCTGCTCTAGCAGCCACTGAACTGAACTGGAGAGATGAGACGACAGTGAAATGCAGAACACAAAAAAGGTGTGCCTGACTGCAATGACCAGGTTGCCTTAGTAGTTTATGATTTAGTGAAATGTAACCTGTGTCTCAAGAATACAGATTATATCTGTTTTGTGATATAGGCATTGGACCACTCTAAAAGCAATGGAGGAAAATAACCACTAGAATTTTATTCTCATAAACATCATCGAAACTACTATATGACTGGGTGTTATCCTTTATCTCTATCCATCTCTCTCTTTCTGCAAATACATATCCATTTGTATATGTTCATGCTTATGCATTTATATGTATATATATGTGCGTATGTATATATGAGAGAGAGAGAGTAATAAGCACATTAGGAATTAAAAGGGTGAGGCCAATTAAAAGGACCAGAGATAATTTACATAAACTCTTCATTTTTTGAAGCTTATGAAACACTTTCAGGAAGATATGGATTCATAATTATCCAAACTTGACAAAGAAGGGGGCTGGGTTTTGGTAAATAAAGTTCAGTAAATTAAAAAAAATCAACACGAATTTAATATAAAAAAGATAAATTTCAGAAACCTCAAAATGAATTTAAAAAAAGCAAAATAAATTGTGTAAATATTGTATTCTTTCACTCATAAACAATGAACTCTAATCAACTGAATATATATATGTTGTTATGTTTTAATCAATTCTAAATGAAGAATATTAAATTATTTCATATGCTAAAGGCTACTTTTCTTTAAGTAACTTCAAAAAAATAGGTTGCGCTACCGACTGAACTATACCATCACTGATTAAAAAAAAATATATATTGATTCCAACAAACTATTTCATTCACTTGCCTCTGGAAGTAGTATCTTTTCTTCTCTATGTGCAAGCATTTTTGTGTGTTTTAAATATGGAATTTGTGATTACACAAACAAAATATGTCATAGAAAGCAACTGAAGCAAATGGAACTTATATTATTTTTTGTTATCATGGCTGCGGTCTAATAAACTAACTTCATCTAGTCTCTAGGAAACCACTTAGCACCATGAAAGGGGTTACTTGTACGTAAGACCCATTGCTCATAAAGAGTTAATCTAGTCCCTGTGGTGAAGCACTTTACTGTCAGAAAGCTCTTTCTCTTCACTCCTGTTCACCATAGGAACAGGCCAATTGATAATAATATACATCTCTGAAACTGCTGTGATGAATAAACATCTCTCCAAATTACTCAAATTAATTTCAGCAGGTTGCAACATTTTCTAGTATGGATTTTTTTTTTAAGTCCATCTTTGTTCAAATGAGTTTTTCACAGACAAAACAGTTTCTCAGACCTGCATGCCAAAACATGGGCAAACCTACAAAGCTATGGCATTTAAACATCATAAAATAGGCCATTAGGCATGGCACAAATATTTTGGCTAGTAGTCTTTAGTTTCAGTCTTCATTCCTATTTCCATCTGAACCCTCTATGCACAAATGCCATAATTAAATACCACTGACTTGCTCTTCCTATTGACCTCTGATGCATGTAAACAGGCTCTCAGGAAGGAAGGTGGGTCTTCTATAATTCTGAGAGCCTTTATTGTTCTTATTAGTTGTTGTTGTTGTTTTTTACCATTTTTTCAGTGTTCCAAAACTTTCCTGAAATACTATCTTATGTTTATTTAGCTATTCTTCTTAAAGTATTAAGAATATAACATTCAGCCACCTTCAGTGTGAAGGTGGAAACACAACTTTTCCTTTTACAGAAGACAAGCCTGGTGGAAATTTAATACCAAGGGTTTTGTTACCTGCACTCTCACCAATTGAATTAAAGGTTTGCATAATAATCAGAATTGAGGCAGAAAAAAATAGTGTATTTTTTAAAAAGGGCTCCATGACTGTGTTTTAATAGTACAAAAAAATACCCCAGGTTATTCTGAAGTTCTCTGCTTGTAACATAAAGTTCATTTTATTCATAGCTTTAAACAAATGAAGATATGGGGCGCCTGGGTGGCTCAGTCGTTGGGTGTCTGCCTTCGGCTTGGGTCATGATCCCGGGGTCCTGGGATCGAGCCCCGCATCGGGCTCCCTGCTCGGTGGGAGGCCTGCTTCTCCCTCTCCCACTCCCCCTGCTTGTGTTCCCTCTCTCGCTGTCTCTCTCTCTCTCTCTCTGTCAATTAAATAAATAAATAAAATCTTTAAAAAAAAAGGAACAAAGATACCGTTTAAAAAAAATCAAATAAAGATATGTCTAAGAATCTTAAGATGTGAATAATAGAAAATGCTGCACTCTGCTTTCTCCATTTCTCAAGGTTTTGGGTTTTCATGGAAACTTGGATATTTGTGTTCTTCTAATGTGTTTGTGGGGAGGTTAAAATCCTTGTGGATGTTGGAGATTGGCATTTTATAAGGAAACTATAACATAAGTTTAATAATGTCTTAAAACTCTTCGTGTGATTGCTTAACTATGGACAGTCTGTGAGCAATCATATATTTTAGAATGCAAAGTTGCCACACAGTTTCAGGGTAAGAGAACATTTAGTAATCTTTCTTTTCAATTTCATTAAATGTTATTTGATGCTAAAAGCATCAGTACCTAGGAACACATACACAGCCATATTGCTCTTAGGTTCTGTGACAGTGATATAAATGTGACATTTGCAATAAAGGTAAAGGCAATATTCTACAGAATATTCATTTATTTTCTTCTTCATTTGATCAAAAAATGTTTATTAAGTGCCTTCTAGACTTAGAGAATATTCTAGGGGCTGGTACATAATAGTGAACAAGACAGATGAGATCCTTGAAACTGAAGGTACATTCTATGTGGCTATAGTGTCAGAAATATGGATCTACATAAAGAAAAGAAGAGCATAAGAGGAGGAATAAGCGAAGTTAAAATAAAAATTTTTATTTTTCTTGTTCCTTATTTTTTTTTATTTTTTTTAAAGATTTTATTTATTTATTTGAGAGAGAGAGAATGAGAGAGAGAGAGCACGAGAGGGAAGAGGGTCAGAGGGAGAAGCAGACTCCCTGCTGAGCAGGGAGCCCGATGTGGGACTCAATCCCGGGACTCCAGGATCATGACCTGAGCCGAAGGCAGTCGCTTAACCAACTGAGCCACCCAGGTGCCCTTCTTGTTCCTTATTAATCTAACAAATAACAATTTGTTCAAAATGAGAATCACAAAACTGTTATTAACTATGTATGCTTATGTATGTTATATATTTGTGTATATATATATATATGTTTATGTTTGTTCATGTGCAATTGAAATTAATGGCAGTAAAAATACATAAGGCAAGGGGAAATAATTAGAACTACTTTGTTATTATAAAGTACTCACATTACCTGTGAATGGTATAGTGTTATTTGAAATGAACTTGCATTTGTTGTGAGTATTGCAAACTCTAGGTCAACTGCTAAAAAGAGTAAAAAAAAAAGAAGTATAACTACATGCTAAAGAAGGAGAGAAAAAGGAATCATATAAAATGCTTAAATAAAATCACAAAAAGTAGAAAAACAAAGAACTGGGGCAATAAATAGAGAAGAATAATATGATAAATATTAATCCAAATATATAAAAATCACTTTGAAATCAATGATTTAAATGTACAAATTAAAAGACAAGGATTGTCAGAGTGGACCAAAAAACAAGAACCAGACTATATGTTATCTATGAGAAACCCACTTTAAATATAAAGACATATAGATTAAAAGTAAATGTATAAAGAAAGCTATACCATGCTAATAGTAATCAAAAGAAATCAGTAGTATCTATATTAATTTTGGAAAAATCAGACTTCAGAGTAAAAAAGATATCAGGGATGAAAAACAGCATTACATGATGATAAAGGGTTCAATTATCCTACAAGACATATGATCCTTAGTGTGCGTGTGCCTAACAACAGAGCATCAAAATATGTGAGGCAAAACTGATAGAACTGTAAGAAGAAATAGATGAATCTGCTATTACAGTTGGAGACTTCAGCCTCCCTCTATCAGAAATGTACAGACCAGCAGACAGAAAATCAGTAAGGATACAGCTGAACTCAACAATACCATCAATCAACTTGATCTAATGGATATCTATAGACTACTTTATCCAACAACAGCAGAATACATATTCTTCCTAAGCTAACATGAAATATTCACCAAGATAGATTATATTCTTTACAAACTTTAACAATATTAGAAGAACATGAATCATACAATGTATACTCTCAGAAATAAATAACAGAAAGATAGCTGGAAAATTCCCAAATAGTTTGAGATTAAAAACCAAACTTCTAAATACCACATGGATCAAAGAGAAATCTCAAGAAAAATTTAAAAATATTTTGAACTGAGTGAAAATGAAACAACTTATCAAAATTTGTGGGACATACAAAAGCAGTGCTTAGAGGAAAATTAATAGCATTGAATGCATTTATCAGAAAAAAAGAAAGGTCTAAATCAGTAACCTAATATTACACCATAGGAAGCTAGAAAAGGGGAGGGGGGAGGCAAATTAAATCCAAAGTAAGGAGAAGAAAAGAATAATAAAATTTACAGCAGAAATCAATTAAACTGAAAACAGGAAATCGCTAGAGAAAACCAACTAAACAAAAAGCTGGTTCTTTGAAAAGATGAATAAAACTGATAAACCTCTAGAGAGGCTCGGAAGAAAAGAGCAAGAATATATATTATTAATATCAGGAATGACAGAGGGGACATCACTACAGATCCCATGGACATTAAAAGGATGATAAAGGAGTACTGTGAACAACTCTATGTTCACAAAGTTCATAACCTAGGTGAATTAGACTGATTCCTTGAAAGGCACAATCTACCAAATCTCACAGGACAAGAAATAGGCAATCTAAATAAGTCTGTATCTATGAACGAATGTATAAAGAACTCCTAAAAATCAACAATAAGAAAATAAACAATCCAATTAGAAAATAAGCCAAAACCTTAACCAACACCTCACAAAAGAAGATTTATAGATGACAAATAAGCATATGAAAAGATACTCCATGTCATATGTCATCAGGGGTATGCAAATTAAAACAACAATGAGATAGCACTACATATCCATTAGAATGGCAAAAATCCAGAACACTGACAGTACCATGTCCTGGTGAGGAAGTAGAACAAGAACTCTCATTCACTGTGGGTGTAAATGAAAAATAGTACGGCCATTTTGGAGCATAGTTTGCCAGTTTCTTACAAAACTCAATACACTTTTATCATACAATCCTGCATTCATGCCCCTTGGTATTTACCCAAAGGAGTTGGAAACTTATGTCCACATAAAAACTGACACACAGATGTTATAGCAGGTGTATTCGTAATTGCCAAAACTGGAATCAGCCAAAAAGATGTCCTTCATTAGGTAAATGTATAAATAAACTGTGGTACATCCAGACAAGGAAATATTCAGTGCTATAAAGTCATGAAGAGACAAGGAAGAAACTTAAATGGATATTGCTAAATAAAGGAAGCAAATCTGGAAAAGCTACATATTGTATGTTTCTGACTATCTGGCATTTTGGAAAAGGAAATATCATATAGAGACAAGGAAAAAGATCAATAGTCTTTTTAGGTGTTGAGGGGGAAGGAGAGACGGATACACGGAGCACAGGCAATTTTTAGTGAGTGAAACTGTTCTGTATGAAACTATAATGATGGAAACATATCATCATACATTTTTCAAAACTCATAGGATGAACTACCCCCAAGAATTAACTCTAATATAAACTATGAACTTTAGATGATTATGATGCATCAATATAAGCTCATCAATTTTAACAATCATACTTCTCTGGTGGGGGAATGTTAATGAGAGCAGCTATGCATGTGTGGAGGCAGAGAGTATATGAGAAATCTCTTATTTTCTGTTCAATATTGCTGTGATCTTAAAACTGCTATAAAATATAAAGTCTATTTTAAAATAGAACACAAAGAAAGAACCTTATACAAAGAACAGAAACTCAACTATACATACTAAGAAATCCCCCCAAAATTAGGCAAAAAGTATTGGAAACAGAAGTCAAACATAAAAATGCTTTTGCTGGAGAAAATCTGCAGTATAAAAGGGCTCACCCTTTTCCATGCAAATGGGACCCTGGTACAATATTTGTGCTGAGATCATGGCATCACTGTAGGTTTGGCGTCCTTCAGAAAGTGCTTCCTTCACTGCAAACAAGCAGATCTTTGCTACCTCGTAGGCAAATAGGACAAATAGCAGTGATCTTAGCAGACAGTATCATTCTAGTATTCATCAGCAACACTTCATGATGGCAAAGAGCAATGGCAGGAATAACAGTTGAAGAATGCAATAAACCAGAGCCCTACGCTTCTAGTCACAGTCAGATAGTCCTTCTGGCTGAAATTTGTGTGTGTCTCTGGTTGCTTGGACAAAACACAGTATAAGAATTCCACAAGAATAATGTGGAAGGAAGAAGAGTGAAACCATCAATGTGACCAGTGTACACTTGAACAGCTTAATTTGCAGACTCCAAGAAGATATAATCCTTCTTGATTAAAAGTCCATATTACATTGGTAGAATCAGCCCATTGCTTTTTGTTTTGCTTTGTCACTGAGTTTAGATGTGTGGGATTTTAAGTCTGTTTTGAATACATAGAAAAGTAATTGCCAGGAGCTTCTGGGTGGCTCAGTCCGTTAAGTGTCCAACTCTTGATTTGGGCTCAGATCATGATCTCAAGATTATGGGATCCAGTGGGAAGTCTGCTTGAGGTTCTCTCCCTCTCCTTTGCCCTTCCCCCAGGTTGTACACACTCCCTCTCTCTCCTTCTCTCCCTCTCTCAAATAAATAAACAAATCTTAAAAAAATAACATGGAAAAGTAATTGCCAGTAGGCTGAGCCACTAATCATATATTTACCTTTAATACAGAAATCAAAAATTAAATAAATAAAATCCAGAAAACAAAACAAAACAAAATATCAAGGAGACACTTAAAATGGAAACATAAAACAAAAATATAGAAGATATTAGAAGATATAGAAGTCATAGAAGTGGTAACAACCCAATCCAAATGTATGGTAATAAGTGAAATCAGTCAAAATCTAAACATATACTGATTTAAGTACCTAAAATAAAATAAAAAGACAAAAAAGGACAATGGTAAGAGATATGTCAAACAAAGGCAAACAAAATTAAAGCAAGGTATAAGGGATAGTAAAATTTCAGATCAAAAGAATTAGTGAAACAAGAAGTTTATTTTCTATTGATGAACATTTAATGCATGTAATTTATATAGAATATGATAGCATTGAACTTATATGTGCTAAATACCACTGCATCACTATTATAAAATAGGGAAATACTAGGAGAAATTATATAAGTAAAAATTTTGTGGTAGAATTTTAATATCATGTACTCACTTTCTAGTAGACTGAACGGACAAATATAATTAAAGACAGAAATGAATGATGTCATTGTTAAGGCATAACACATATATATAAAACATTTTATCTGCAAAACCTATATAAGTGATAAACTTTTACAAAACCAATCAGATGCTAGACCGTGGAGAACACTTCAATTAATTTCAAAAGTTATAAATGGCAAGGGTTACATTTTCTGCAAACACAACAAAATATGACACAACAAAACAAAAAGATTTATTTAACCTCTAAGTGTTTTCAAGCAGCAGGGGTACCCTTGGTTGGTTAACATATGCAGCTCATTTGGGAGACTAGCTCAAAAGGCTTTAAACTGAAAAAGTAATTATTGCATACATGCGTTTACTAAATACCTGGAAGTCAAATCCTTATGAATAATTTCTACACTTTTCTTTTTATGTGTCTGTCCTTATCAAACGTCTTACTACCTGTCCTTAATGTATTTTTAATGCTTGCTTTCTAGCATAATATCTATTCTCTTCCATCCCAGATAATTTAACGTATACTCATATTGTCAGGATGGTTTTATATCTGTTATCTATATGCCTCAGTCTAGATTTAGTCACCAAGTGTACTGATTGTCCTTTTCTATCAGGCACAGTGCTAAATAGTTTGTTAAAGAAACGAATAAAACATGGGCCAATTCAAGAGGTGCAGAATGCCATGGACAATATCTTCCTGAAATATTGTAACAGAAGCATATGCCCTGAGTCTTGTGGGATTTGGGAGGTTGTCTGAGTATTGTGAACCAGTGGTCACGGACTTGAGGAAGCAAGAAAAATGCCAAACAAGAGACAATGGATGGATTGAGGGTCACAAAGTAAGAAGAACTAATGTAGCTTGGGAAAAGGAGCTAGGCACAGGGGGACGGTATGTTCAAAAGCAGGGAGGGTAGGTGGCTTTATACCATTACTACCTTCAAACACAGGATGCCCCCAGGAGAACAGCAATGGACGGAATTTGACTGAAACTCTTCAGGAACATTCCTGATAACACTCTGCCTTAGCATAATATACTTTGGATATAAAGTAGCAACCTAATACATCCTTTTGTTAAATAGTAGTAATTGCAAATGTCATTCAGTCTTTATCATGATTCCAAGTTCAATTTTGGCTTTTTATTTTACCCTTTTGCAACTGCACATTTTCAAATTTCTGTGTTCACCCATTTGTGTGGTTATTCATTTACTCACTCATTTAGTAAACAATTGGTGAAGCATTTCCCGTGGAACAAGAATTGAGCCAGGCTTTTGATTTTTTGAAGGTGAATACAAACTGACACTTCTCCAGCATTCTGTTTCTGTTTTTAGTCTATTCATTTATTGTCTGAAGTCTTCCCAACAAGTTTCAAACCCTGCATAGTTAGTAGCAAATGAAGTAACTTCTATACAATTAATTAAGAAAACAAATCCCAAATAAAACATTATTAGGGCAGGTGAGGGGGGGCGGGAAACAGCAGAATTTTCAGTATTTCTTGCTAGTTTATGTATCACTAGTCTAGGCCTAAATTGCCATATGAATAAAGTCTTTCTTTTCTTCATATTAGTTATTACATATCATTATTGCCCAATGACTCTGTTTACTCACGTTAGTTAAGCAACAGAACACATTTAGATTAAAAAAGAATTTTTGCTGTTGCTTCTGAGGCAATACATTCAAATATTTACCACCTCTCACTGCACCTAGTGAAGTGAAGGCATCAGATATAGGGTATTACCTGAGTAAAGGTTTCTTGCATCTGGAGAAGCATAGAGCAGAACCGCAAATACTAATAGGTTCTTCAGAAAACAGCCTTCAACATATTGAGAAGACAAAAGACGGAGTGGGGCTCAGGAAAAGCTTTATGTTCAACAGGACATATGAGGAAGTTGGTGCCAATATCATCAAAAATGAAGCAATACACAGAGTGAGAATTGGATTTCATGTTCCCCAAATTAACCGAGTTATTAGAACATATACTACCACAATGCTTTTCACAATCATTATCTTTGGATATGTATTTAGCTGTATGAGACAATTAGAATGATCTCTCATCTCCAAATATCCCATGTATGCTAATGTTCTAAAAAAAAAAAAACAAAAGGCAGCCACTCTTCTGTGTCTTACTCAGAGAAGCCTTGCTGTACGATTAATTGGAGGTGCAGTATACTCAGATTGCTTCACCAGATGACTTACCACCTCCTGCTTTTTATTTGGAGTGTGCTTAAATTCTGTCCATGGCATAAGGCCTTGCAAATTGTAAACCTACCCAAAAGAAAATATTGGAGCCCAATTTATAACTACACCTTAAAGAATACCGTTGTTTATCTCTTCTCCTTTTCCCCCAGGCTTTTCACAACTATTTTCAAGATTCGAATTCTCAATATTTTTTTTCTATTTTTTTAAAAGATTTTATTTATTTATTTGAGAGAGAGAGAATGAGAGATAGAGAGCACGAGAGGGAAGAGGGTCAGAGGGAGAAGGAGACTCCCTGCTGAGCAGGGAGCCCGATGTGGGACTCGATCCCGGGACTCCAGGATCATGACCTGAGCCGAAGGCAGTCGCTTAACCAACTGAGCCACCCAGGGGCCCCAAATTCTCAATATTCTTCCAAAGGATTTAGGATCATTTGAGGCTCCCTCATAGGGGGTATTCAAGCAAGATATATCTAGATAGATAGATAGATAGATAGATAGATAGATAGATAGATAGATAGATAGATAGATCGATCGATCTTATCATGGATGACGTATCATATAGGGGCCAAGTGTGCTACCTCTCCTGGGAAAGGATACTTTTCTGTAGTATTTAGCCAGTGTGCTACATATCTGGGCACAATGCAGCTAAAAATTCTTACTCTCAAGGGGAGGAGAGAGAGACAGAGAGAGAGAGAGTCATTCCCAATCAAGGATCGTTAAATTTTCTACCTTGGGATTGTCAAGATCATGCTACAATGAACAACTACACATGGCAAATCACATTTACCATACTCTGTATCTTAGAGTTTTATAGTTCCTAAGTCATCATTTCTTGTTGTTGTTGTTGTTGTTGTTACACTATCAAATGTCCATTTATGATTAAGATGGCATTAGCAATGCATTCAGAAGTTGCAGATAATTAAGTACAATGGAGATGGAAATTGGAAGTGGAAAATACTCAAGCCAAGATCTTAGTCCGGGTATTGTAGAAATGGCTTGATCTGAGTATGTAGAGTCAATATTCACTGAACTGTCATATTAGTGTCCCACGCTGCTTACCATTTCTGAAAAACTTAATCCCGTCAGAAATCTTAAAGTGGAGGGGAGGTTAATTGTCTCCTGAAAGTCTGGTACCTTTCACTCGCACGTAAGACAGCCATGATGATTTTCTTTTAAACCAGCAAGAGAGACAGAGGAAGAAAATCAGCCAGAAGTATTTGTCGGCAAGATTCCTTAATGTCCGTTTCAAAAGTCACAGATTACGGTTTAAAATGGAAGTCCCCTTTTGAACAAAGAAGGAAAGGTTATGAGAAAATACGGTTTGTCATTACTGGTGTACCAAGCCAGCTCCGATTGCCTCTGTCCTGTAGCTCCCCCACATGCACCACTTGGATATTGCCTAAATCTCTGGAAATGAAAGAGAGGAGCTTCTGTCGGCACGCTCCCAGCTGCTGCTGAGAACCCAGCTTGCCGTGCATCACACGCAACCTGCTTTTCTCATCGCACGTACTTTATGGACTTCTTGTCAGGTGGTCTCTGTGTGGTTTGCTCGGCTAATCCTGGAAACATGTAAAAGTCATACAAATTATAATTTAAGAAAAGGAAATAAAGTCAATTGACCATTGATTGTTCCTTCCTCTTACCCCAGAACCTGGTAAGAGCATCCAAGTGTAATGATTGTGAACTCAAAGAATTTCTGTCTCACCGCACTTTATCTTTGCTGGTAATGAAGTTAGTGGTTTCAACTTTAGTCTCTCTCTCTCTTTCTCTCTCTCCAAAGGCCACCTCCATGAAAGACAAAACAGTAATTATACAGTTTTAGCCCAATAGTCTGCCTTCTTTCCATCCTTATCACTTAATAAATGAGGGAAAGCATTAAGGAAACAGAGGCAATCTATTTATAGAGCAAAATCTATAATTTCACTTGAAAAAGTGTCAATATAAAGAACAAAGTAGACCTGAGTTTTGTGAATATAATCATTTCCTGATTATCTGTTGCTCATAACAGAGTAGTGTTTAGATTTCATGTCCTAGCTTTTCCCAGTTGGTGATTAACTACCTCCTATACCTGCACCCTTCTCTCTTTGGGTAGCAGCATAATATTAACTTGTTTGAAATGTCCTGCCCTTAGACTGTTAAGAGACATGGGCAGCTTCCTCCAGTATTCTGTGCTGGACACTGGCACGGATGGCTTGAGAAGAAGCCTTTGCTTTTATATAGATTTCTCCAGCCCCTTTTCTTCTGTGTGTCACTATTCATTCCTAAGCATACTTATCTACATTTTAATTGTAATTTAAAATTCCATCTTAAAAGATGTACATTTATACTATAGTAATTTTGAAGGCAAGCTGTTATTTCATTGGGTTGTCACTCTTTCCAGAAATCAAACCCTCCCTGTCACATATAAATAGATTGCTTGATATACATGCAATATCCTGTTGGTGTCATGCACCCTTTTCTTTAATCTGACTGACATGGCACATAATAAAATGCTCACTTCAATATATGTCTGTTGCATTTTGCCTAATTCTGGGCTTAGCTTAATATTAGTCATGAATATTTCCTCTAACTAGACAGGAATTTGAATATATATAAGCCACAGTTTATGTTCATACTAAAGCACAAGCTTCAACCTTATTTTTTATTGCTGACTCTGTTTGTGATGAATTAAGTCATCTCAAGGAAAGACCTGAAAGCAACAGGGACCAGAACTGTTATCTTTATCCACGAGTCAGGTGGAGGGTGAAGGGGTGAAATTCAGCTGCCGTGCTTTACTTTCCCTGAGCATCAGAGCTGAGAGTCGGAGGGGGCGGCTCAGTGGGAGGAAAATAACGGATGAAACCATATTATGTCTCTGGATTCCTTTTAGGCTAAGAAGCCACAATAGTCTCTAATGCCCCAGTAATGTCATATCCATTTCATATTCCTCTCTATCATAAGTAGGGACGAGTTCATCATCATTTCTTATTTGTATTTTACGTATCTTTAAATTTAATTAATGAAAGAAGAAAAGTCATTACGACGACACATATGTGAGTGTGTGTATAAGTGTACATATGTCCCCACACCCAAAACATGCACACATACACATTTGCATATGCAGATGCAGTGGTGCCAATATGATTTTATCAATTCAGGTTCTAGTAACTTGGGAACATTTTCCTCCTGGATTAAAATAATTGTAAAATATTTTGAAATTTTACTTGAGCCTCACAAATTTATCAAGAAAAATAATTTGTGCTCCTTTTCTCTGTTACCTTCCATTTCTTAATAATGTATCACATGTTAACAGCTATGATAGTGGGTTGATATTCCTTATTTGTTTGCATCCTATAATGTCCTCTGTTTCAAGACGGCAATGCCCCAATGCCGTATTTAATAGGAGAATCCACAGGTCAGTTGGCTTGTATATGGGGCTGTGATCTTCCTACCTAGGAAGAGTCTCTAAATAGAAAGATATCTAAGTAGAAAGCTATCCTGCAAAAATCCCATTATAAAGTGACTTTCCATCATAAGGATTTAAAAATCTTACAGGGCAAAACATGTTCCTCATGAACACCGTAATGTATATTAAGTATACCTCTGCAAATAGCAAAGAGAGGTTTCAAACAGTGCTGCCCACCCCTCTAAACTTAGAACAGATTTTTTTTTGTTTGTGTCGCTCTATCTGACACGTGTATGGGTCTGTGCACATATCTGTCTTGCTTTTGGACACCTCTCCTTAGCAGTTTTGCTGTTGTATATTTTTTCATGTGGCTCTATGAAACATTTTATTTCATATTCCATCTTGGAAACAAAAATTGACGCCATTTCTACAAAGAAAGAGAGCACACATTGTTTATATGATGGGCAGCGTGGACTCCCAATGGATGGAGACAATAGATGAAATGAACTACTGGCTAAAACAGATTAGACGCCAAACTCAGTTAGTCCTTGCCTAATTCTATAAAAGTATGTCAGTTAGGGACTTACTTGACCTAAGGAAAAAACAAATCTCGAAACAATATCCGAGCTGATTACTTATTCAAACTGATTATGCTGCCGCCACTGCTCTGTTGGAACAAAATGCAGTCATGTAAATGTAGCCCATTCCCTTGGCCAGCCTGCATAGAGAAACTGCCATTACAAGGTATTTTATTCAATGACACCGGCAACATAGAGCGGATTAATTATAAAACAGAACAGTGAAACAAATTATATCCTAGTTACAGCCACTTCTGTAAGAATTTTGCATTGTTCTCATTGAGCGCTCCTGCTATGCTGGAAGAGCTTCGTGACACGATTGTTCTGAAAATCTTGGGACCATCTATAGCTATTAGCTTCATACCGGGCGTTTTATTAGATAATTACTTCTGACACCTAAATGCTAGGAGAGGGGACGGAACTAAAAAGTCAAATATTGGAGAGAAAATGGAAAACAGACATCCAGGAGTCTGAGGAACTAGGTCCTGGTGCAAGAAACACTGACCACGCATGCTGGAATCGCTGCTCCACGGGTAGACGCGATCACGCTCAAATCAGATGATCCAATGGGGATGAGAGCCGAGTTTAGCATTGGAAACGGTCCTTCACTGAATGATCCTGGGTCAAGTACGGTATGCCCACTAACGTGAGTATGGAGTATAATATAGCAACTTGTATTTTGAAAAGCCAGGCACAGTCTTGGGTAAACCTATTGTTCCCCAAAGGCCATTCGCAGTTACTGTTAACACACTTCCCTGCTTTCAGCAGAGCCTTCAGGAGCGGTGACAGTGCTTGCAAATGTGATGCTCCTGACAAGTCTGTCTGCTTCTAAAGCATGTCAAGAAAGCTGAACACTATTAATAATACTAATGGAGAGATTACCTTTAGTTCTGATTTTTTTTTCTCCTTCGAAAATAAAAGTGGGAGGTTTGTTTTAACACCCTGCCCTTTTCATAAAGGTTGTGGGGAGCAATCGAGGCTTTCTGCAGAAGCCTTCCTTTTCATGTTTCCGCTTAATTAAAACACTGCATTTACTTGGTTACGAGTGAACTCTTCTCAAGGATATTTTGAAGCTGCAAAACACAATAGTAATAAAATTAGCAGTAACCCTTTGTCAGAAGAAGAGCATATTTGTTAGACTCTATGGACAAAGGGACAATTATATACTTTTAAAGTACCCATTAAAGAGGCAACACTGTGCCAGGGATTCCTTATTACAGACGTCTCTTCGGCCATGATACCATAAAGGCTGCAGACTAGCCAATTAGATAGAATTAATGTACAAATTTCTGCAGAAAAATATGTAAGCAAAATATTTAAAACCATTCAGGAGTGGGAAAAAAATCAAATTGCTAAGACAAAATAAATAAGCTGGAGCTTTGATATGCCACTGTGTACCCCTGCTAAGCTGATAGGTTGTGTTCAATGTAAACATGTTACGTACGTGACAAAAAAGACACTACTCAAGCGAAGGTCCTTTCTTAAAAATGAGTTCCCAAAGTGCTCCATACCCATTTCAATTAAGTATTGAAGATGGAAATGTTTTTCATATTTTCATGAAATGTGGCATTACACAGAATACATATTTCAAGAACTTCATAATTCTTTGGCAGACCCACCTCCCTGAGCACTTACAGTAAAACTCACATTCCCCACTGCACAAGAGCCATTTCATGCTCTTTATCTCTTTTCTTCTTTTTTTAAAGCTACAAGTTAAGCAAATCATTTTATAAGACAAAAGTAGGAAGGTCAAATTGTTTTCCTTTATCTGGAATGGTTACTGAACCCTGGTGTTTGTCTTCTACACATGTTGGCATTCTGCCTGCCTTTTTCTTTTGTCATGGATTTTCAGCTATAAAGTGTGTTCGTCTTTAAAACTAAGCCTCAGTGTGTCATATGTTCAACCCTGCTCCATACAACCCAACACAACTTATCACACTCTGACAGCTAATATTTAAAAGAGAACACACACGTATTTTGAGGTTTGATAACTGCTATCAATCTCGATAATGGGTATCCAATCCAAAATTGTGACAGATATCTATCTAGTGGATTGAGCATCTACCATGAGCAGCTAATGCTGAAGTAAATGAATCAGTGAGGCAGCTACTTCACACCTATAATTAAAAATAAAACAAATAAATGCCACACAAATAAGGAAGCCTGAGAAATCTGTGCCATAGCTGCAAAATGCACCAAAGGGTGAAACTTAGGGACACCAGTTTCTGAGTTAGCTTTCTTGTCCTTTGATTTTCTTAAAATAGAATAGTGTGAGTTTTTTCTAAAGATTTTTTTTTCAATGGTTAAAATTTCAGGATTTCCAGTTCAATTTGTCATTGCACCTTGTTTTCACAGAAGCTGCCAGCGGAGATATAGTGGGCCCTGAAACAGCATGACTTTGATGCTTAGAAAATGCTCTCTTTTAACAAAGTAAATCAAGGTACAGTGACCTCCAAAAGCCAAATTGCAGAACAGAGCATAATGGGTAATGGTATGTAAATTGCCATGCATGCAATTGGGATGTCATTGCAGCCAGACCAAATGGTGGTAGCTAATGACCTCGACGTTTGATTTCTAGGTGCATTTTATTTTATTTTTCCTGATTTGGAAATATATCTATCTGAGACAGTAGCTTTAGCACACTGATGAGCCTGAATAAAGAGTGTGAATTCCTCCATACTGACTATTGTGCCTTAAATCAACCAAATTTGAAGATAGTGGCTGAGTAGCCCTCAAATCACCCTAATGGATATGTATATAATTTGTACAATATTAATTCTCATTTTCAACTTGAAGGTAAATTTTCTTATAAAATTATCCTCCTAAGGAAAAGGTAAGGCATAAATATTTCGTGTTGGCCTTGAAATTATTTAGACACAAAAAAGAGAAAAGGGTATAAGCGTAAATATTCGTGTTCTGGCCTCAGAATGTCCATCCCACGTTTAGTAGTAAATTATTTGGGGATTGAAAGGACTACACCATGTATCCTTAATAGCCATTTGTTCTAGGAAGTTCAGTTATTGAATATTGCGGCATCATTTCTCTACTTCAAATGAGTTTCACTATACAGCTGGTGCATTTTTGTTGAGGTGAAAATAAAATGGAAATGTTTCACTATGAAGTCTTCCCATAACTCTGGTTAGGATTTTAAAAATAAATCATAACAAGAGCTCCAAGAAAATATTTATTGCTTTTCCCAAGCATTAGGAGAAATGCTTGCTCTGGACCTGTCATTCAGAACAAATCAAGACACTACTGTTCACACATTGCTAGAAGAATCACTAAAGCATTGTCAAGAATAACAGACCTGAAGAAAAGATCCAATTGTCTCTTAATTTATTAACAATTTGAAGTATTTAGAACTGACTGATACAAGGAAGCACAAAGTAATTTTTATTGTGCTGAATTTTAGAGAAGTTCAAAATAGCTTTAAATCAGTTTTCCGTTAAGTGATATGATTTCTTAAATGATCAGATTACTTATGTCACCCTGGACCATATCTCCAAAAATGACATTGAGATTTGTGTTGATTACTCAAATATCTGTGTTTCTGTGTTTCTGCCACATAACTACTTTTTCAGAAATCGATGTCCTAGAGGAAATATATGTGCACACACACACACACACGCACACACACACCCGCACACACACCCACACACACACTCCATTTTAGGTATTCTTGCTTTTATTTTATGGCAGGTGATCAAATTGCTTACGAGGTCAACAAAAATACTACTAAGGGTTTTTTTCTTGTTAAATTGCCATTGGAGCAAAATGTTACTTTCTTTTTTAATAATTGTAATCCATAGGTAAATTTTTATAGATGGCAAGAATGTCCATATCCTATACTGACTTCTATGCCTCATGTATGCTCACTTGGATTTATTTTATATCCCATTATTGGTTTAGTTCAAGACAAAATAAATTAAACAATGAATAGGCTACAGATATTTCCCATGGGGTAGGGGCACTTGATTTTATTTTCCCCTCTTCCTACATAATATTGCAATAAGTGTCTTTTGAAACTTATGGCAAGCAGTCCATGTTACTGCTATTTCTTTTATTCCAAAATATAGCATATGCATAAGTAGTGTCGGACATGAAGACTTTTTCATTAAACATGTTTGCACATTAAAATTACTTGGGTAAAATTTTAAACACATTTTGGTTAACATAACCCATGTGTATTCCTGCAGCACAGATAATCCCCCTGCACACTTTCTCAGAGAGACTGTAACAAAGGAGCAGCAATACAAACCAGAGAACAATCCTGCTTGATTTTCCTTTGCAGTCATTTTATCAGGGACAAGGAATATTCCACAGTGGTGCCCAGATGAAGGCTGCATGCATTCCCGAGCATTGCATTGTAGAAGAAAATGAAAAACCTAATAGCATTTTGACGTATTCCAGTTAGGTTTTCCATTAAGAGAAAAAGGTGATATGTTCACACCATTTGTCAGGAAAAGGAGAAATGAAGAAAATGTTGACAATTTCATTACACTCTGGTTATGGGGTGATCTGAACTTACCTATTACAAGATAAAAAAAAAAAAAACTGTTCCAGATATTATTAGTTGAAAACATTATTGTTTATAGTTACTTTAACATGTGCCACAACTATAGAGTTGATATAACTGTATAAGCTCAGATTTAAAAGGAGATATTTTATATCATTTACAACCTTGCTCAAAAATTTGTATCCTTTTGAATGCCAGAGCATCACACCAAGTCACGCACTGCCGGACATTTCGCTGATAAATCCAGCCCTGAAAAGAGGATGTATGGATACTATAAAAATGCTTCTAAGTATATCATTCTTTTCTTGACCTATGTATTTATTCAGAAGATATTTTGCCCATTTCTCATATTTTTTTCTTGTATTATTGACTATAGGACTCCTGGATTTTCTGCTGAGAATATTTCCCTAGGGAGAACAGGTGCTGTCCATTTAAAACCAAAGTTAAAAAAGTGAATATTTTTTCTAGGGTGCCAGAGAGACCACTGTGCATTCAATCTGTTCAACTGGAAATTGAGGATTACACACACAGCATTAGCTTTATTTATACTTTCTTTATTAATTATCACTAGCTGTAACATTAAAGCATTTCATACTAAAACACATTTGCTGCGTATATGCTAAAGCGTATTTACTCAAACAGTATTTAATTCTGTGGTTTTGGAAAGAAAATTTATTTAAAATGTCTCAATTGTAATATCAGGAGTATAAAGATGGGTAAACAGAAGAACTTTTTATCTCATTTTTAATAAATTGACTAAGTGCTTTTACCTGAGGATAGCCAAGTGTATTAATCATCTCCCACACACGCACAAAATGTCTAACAAATATTGCAGCATGCATGTACAAGGCCTGGAGCCCTGACCAGTGCAGAGAACACAGAATGGTCTATGTGTACGATGATTAGAGAGAAGAGGCTGATAGACGACCTGGAAAGAGCAGGGATGAAAAGAGCCATCAGAGGATGAGGCCTGGCAGGAAACTCAGGTGACACGGAGCTCATTTCCCCATCACTATGGACTGTCATATTCACTAGCACTAGTATCATCTTCTTTCAGTTTCATCACATTTGTGCAGCAAATCGTGTTCTCTTATTTACATTATACTGGGGACTCATTTGCTGAAGGCAATGATCAGACTCCACAGATTTCCTATCAAGAGGGGAACTCGGAAGTCCATCTGGTTCGTTTGTAGCTTGAGGTGGGCTTCATGAGCCCCAGTCCGAAACCAAGTTCTGTGCCTGAAAAGCCTGCTCTGAAATAAACCATCGGTCTTGTTTTCTAACCAATTGTGGAATGAATTTTAAAATATTAACTTTGTCCCAAAGTAAAACATCATTATTTCAAGCTAGTGTCAATTAACAGTGTTATATTACACCAGTTTAAAAACATATGTTTTAGCATATAGAAACTAGGAAGTTCATATTTTGAGACTGTGATAGGAATAATATGCACCCCATATATAAATTAAATCCCTTGCTCCACATCATAAGGGTGGTATATGTTGATGTCTTGTCTTCAAGTCAAGCTGACCAGCTTTCTGATAGTGGCCAGTACATTTCATTTCCTCCCACGGCATGATCTAGATTCCAATTTGTAAAAATGTAAACAAGCTTAGAAAAATTACTTTTTTTCTAATAAGCAATTATAATGAAGCATCTGTGGCAAAACTTATTTAAATATCTCTTAAACGTATTCAATTAATGTCTGCAACATTCTTTTTTGTTTTTGTCTTCTACCTCTCTTTTGTCCGAGTTTGCATGAGAGTCAAGTGAAGCAATTAAAAGAAAACAAAAAAGGAAGGGGAGTAGGCAAGTTAAAGGAGGTTGGCATAAAGAAGGTCAAAGGTCAAATATTTATCACACATTAGCATCATTGATGTGGCGGGAGACAGAGTGTGTCAGGCTCCATGACGCAACTTGAGGATTTTAATGTGCCCCTTTTTCCAAAACATTCAGCTAAAATGTTGCACAGTCAGGACAAAATCCCATCATTGTGACAACCTCTACAATGTCCTTTTCTGGTTTCTCGGCTGGATTTACAGAGCTCTTATTATTTTGAAAGTTAGATTGTGGGGATCTCAATGGCTAATTTGAACATCTATTTAATTTACAACACTTTTAGTTGAATTTGCTATGGTGCAATGCTGCACTTGAACAGAGAGCCTTGGAAATAATTGTTAAATCCAGTGCTATTGCAAAAAGCTTGCTTTCAGCCTATTCTAACTCTTGATGCAAAGAAAGCACTGAGAAAAAGCTAATGAAAAAGATTTCTCACAATCTGTGATTTTGTTTTCAGAAAATAAATTTATTATTGTTCTGCTCTCAAACAGAGAGTCAGGGAAACAGAGAAGGAAAGAGATAGATACAAGGAAATGATACATCCTAGAAAGCCTCTCGATCCTTTCTGCAAAGAGAAATAAACAGCCAGTTCAAATAAACTAACTTCACGTTAGAGAATAAAATATGAGATCTAAATGTGGTCTGTGACATTACTGAGGATGTGCCATTGCAAGTGGGTAGTCTTCAGAGCTTTCTAGCTTCTGCCAGTTATCTCATCCATGGACAAAGGGAAAGTGAATTAAAGATGCCAGAGCCACAAGGGCAGGATAAGCTCTTTCCACACTCACCAGCACAACCAGCGTTGGAGGGATGGCTGCGGAGGACAGTTGGAACTCCCCGACTAGACACAGCAATGGTCTCCACGATCCCCTCCCTCATATCAGTGCTGCAGAGACAAGAGCATTTTACACAAGCTAGCAAAGGGATCTGTGACAGTCATCATTAACGAGAACTGGTATTTATGCAGCATTCTGAAGTGTGTATGAAGGGTTTTTCTTAAACAGTATCTCTTTCTTTTCCTCTCTGATAAAAAGGTCAATATTACTATCATTATTTTGCAGATGACCATATTGAGTGTCAAAGAATTTAAGGGAACCCAAGTCTAAATTCGAAACTTTTCCCATCACATTGCCTGGATACGCAATTGTTCTGATCGCCTGGCGTCGTGTGTACTGAAATCTAGGGAAGTCTATGCCCTGTTGCTACTATCGATGAGATGTAATATAGTTCATGGAAAATTATCTTAAGTGAATAGTACTTACTCAAATAAAAAATTTTGTGGAGAACCATGGGAAGCAATACATTGAAAAGCAATTGTATGAAAGAGAGAAAAATTTGTTGTATATCTATCTTGTGGCAGACTGTTCTTCCCCATAATGTGCGAGCATCAGAATTTACATAGTCAATGTCTGTTGAGCTCCAGCTGATTTAAATATTTTTCTTTAGCAATATCTGAAGGGTTATTTAACTCCAGATTGTTTTTTTTAAAGACAACGAAGATTTACCGAAAATGCTCTATCTAAATAGCATCATTAAAAAACTTTCTTCTTCACTAAAAAGTAATGGGGCCCAGGGTGGCTCAGATGGTTAAGTGCCTGCCTTTGGCTCAGGTCATGATCCCAGGGCCCTGGGATTGAGCCCAGCATCCGGTTTGCTGCTGAGCAGGGAGCCTGCTTCTCCCTCTCCCTCTGTCCCTCCATCCTTCTCATGCTATCTCCCTACATTTCTCTCTCAAATAAGTAAACAAAATCTTTAAAAAATAACTACATAGATCAAACATAATAAAGTTGTAACCAGCACTAGGTAACATGAAATCTTAACCTCCAGCTCCTTCTCACTTAGTAACTAGTGAAAACTGTAGCTAGAAATGGGCACAGGATGTGGTCCTGTTTAAAATTTTTTAATTAAAGTTTTCTGGATCATTATCAGTAAAAGAAAAAAAAATCTTGTAAAGTCATTATCATTATCAGTAAAAAAAAAAATCTTGTAAAGTCATGAAAGAGAAACAGCGGTCACAGCAGAAATTTTCAAAAGAAAGAACTAGCTGGTATATACCACCAAGGGAGATAATAAGCCCAAAAAGTATACTATTATTTACCACGACTGTCACATCATTCCATGGTGGTGAGAGGCAGACACATAAGGCACTGTCCTTGATTGTCTTGCATAATCTGCAAAGTACAAGATATTGAAATATACATGATGTAGATATGGATATAAATATTGATATTAGACATAAGCACATATACAAAAAGTACATGAGGCTCTTGAGGCTTTCACTAATCTGCATAATATGTTCCTGTGCATCACAGGTAAAGAGGCCATAGATCCAGTTTATGCTGATTATTCTATTGCCCCATTAGTTAATGGCTTCTTTTTTTCTCAAAGGTGTCATAGATCAGATAAAATAATATATACACACTCTGTTCGTGGGAATTGAAGAAAATAATCAGGCACTTGGAGCTTAAAGAGCTGTTTATCAACTTTATTGTAAAAACTTTTGCAACACAAAAGCATCAGGAG
This sequence comes from Callorhinus ursinus, assembly GCF_003265705.2. Taxonomy (NCBI): domain Eukaryota; kingdom Metazoa; phylum Chordata; class Mammalia; order Carnivora; family Otariidae; genus Callorhinus; species Callorhinus ursinus. The sequence continues at coordinate 27,650,594 of NW_027397067.1, forward strand.
TTGTGCAGATAATTGGTGAATCAAGTCAGGATAGAAACAAACTCCAAACGAAAATTTGGATTGCACATGGACTAAAACAGATCATCTGTGCTGGAGTTCCTTGGGTATCTAAATATAACAGACAACTAATCATGTAGAAAAGCTTCAAGTTGTCATCCTGTGCAGGAATTTTTAAGGCAAGAAGCCGAATCTAGTACTATAACTTTGTGTGAAGTTGGAAAATGTTTGACTAAATCAGTAGATACTGGCCCAATTTTCTCCGCTTAATGATCAGAACATCTAAGACAACTGTGTGGGTCAGTGAGTAGGATCAGCAACTCACTCATTTACAAGTATATTTCACTGAACGAGCGGTAAACAGACCTTTCAGAGACATATACATATTTGGAAATATAAATAATAAATCACTTCTAAGAACTAAATTGAGTTTCACACATACTTGGAGAGTGTCAGCCTGGGTATTGAGATTTATAACAGTTGTCTATTTGCGTAACATGCCCAATGTGCGTTTAAAGCAAACTCAGGATAATCTCGATGCCAAGAACTGAGTCTATCATCCCGTAAGGACCGATGACCAGTTATGTTCTGAGGTAAATGAAAGGTTAAACTGAGACACAGGTCACCTAAAAGAAGTTCATTGGGATAAAAAGAAAATACCCATCACCGGGCTAACCCATCCCCGCCCCCCCAAGAACCCTCAGTTTGTTTCTCAGAGTCCAAAGTCTCTCATGGTTCATCTCCCCGCTCCAGTTCCCCCCCCTTCATTCTTCCTGCTATCTTATTCTTTTTTTTTTTAACATATAATGTATTATTTGTTTCAGATGGGTATTAAAGAGGGCACGTTCTGCATGGAGCACTGGGTGTTACACACAATGAATCATGGAACACTACATCAAAAACTAATGATGTGATGTATGGTAATTAACATAGCATAATAATTTAAAATAAATAAATAAATATAAAATCTGAATGTAGCGCATATGTCTATGGTCTCAAAAACATCTACCCATTTAAAATAGTGTCTAAGCCCCTCTCCACAAGTATTTGCTTAGTCGTTTCTGGGAGTTCTCAAAATCTCTTTGCAGTCAACGTGTCGGTTGCTTGCTGTGTTCTCCGTCTCCTGCTCTGTCTGCATACTCCATAAACAAAGCCACTCACAGAGCCCCAGATGCTGCCACCGTACATCTTGGGGTCATCTGTGTATCAACCTAGTTGTTATATAACGTATCTCATTTTATTGTTTTGGGGGTTTTTTTGTTGTTTTTTTAAGATTATTTATTTATTTTTGCAAGAGAGATAAAGAGAGAGAGCACCAGCGGGGGTGAGTGGCAGGCAGAGGGAGAAGCAAGCTCTCCCGGAGGAGAGCTTGGAGAGCAAGGAGCCCGATGTGGGACTTGATCCCCAGGACCCTGGGATCAGGACCTGAGCCGAAGGCAGACACTTAATCGACTGAGACACCCAGGCACCCTATTGTGTTTTGTTATATTGCACTTTGCAGGTACTGCCTTTTTCTTACAAAATTGAAGGTCTGTAGCAACCTTGTGTTGAGCAAGTCTATCCCTGCCCTTTTCCCAACAGCATTGTTCATTTCATGTCTCTTTGGTATATCTTGGCAATTCATATAAAATTTCAAATTTTTTCATTTTTATTATATTATGGTTTTCATTATTATTATGTTTGTCTGTGATCAGTGGTCTTTGATGTTGCTATTGTTCATTGTTTTGGGGCACCACCAGCTGCACCCATCCAAGACAGCAAGCTTAATAAGTATTCTATGAGTTGTGACTGCTCGACTGGTTCTTCCCCCATCTCTCTCTCTCCTCGAGCCTCCCTATTTCATAAGACACAATAAAATTAGGCCAATTACTAATGCCACAATGGCCTCTAAGTGTTTTGATGAAATAGAGTTGTGAGTCTTTCACTTTAAATCAAAAGCTGGAAATGATTGAACTGACGGAGGAAAGCATGTCCGAAGCTGAGACAGGTCGAAAGCTAGGCCTCTTGTGCCAAGCAGTTGGCCAAGTTGTGAATGCAAGGAAAAGCTCCTGAAGGAGATTAAAAGTATTACTCCAGTGAACACACAAGTGGTAAGAAAGCGAAAGGCCCTTATTGCCGATGTGGACAAAGTCTGAGTGGTCTGGAGAGAAGATCAAACCAGCCACAGCAGTCCCTTAGGCCAAAATCTAATCCAGAGCAAGGCCCTGACTCTCTTCAATTTTATGAAGGCTGAGGGAGGTGAGGAAGATGCTGAAGAAAAGTGTGAATCTGGCAGAGGCTGGTTCATGAGGTTTAAGAAAAGAAATTGTCACCATAACATCAAGGTGCAAGGTGAAGCAGCAAGTGCTGATATGAAGGCCACAGCAAGTTCTCCAGAAGATCCAGCTAAGGTAACTAGCAAGGGTGGCTGCACTAAACAATAGATTTTTTTTTTTAGCAACAGATTTTCAATGTAACTACTACCTGTAAGATAAGAAGTAGAAGTTGTCTCTAATTTGGTCTCTGCTGGATTCCTTTTGAAAGGGTCAGTTTTACTAAATAGTCATGGCTTTTAGTCAGTTCCAAACAACAGAAAACAGAATCAAAACTGCTGAGTCCGTTTTCATTAAAGTTTTTATTCAGAGACATACGGGTTAGAAGCTCTCTCCATGGTTACCTTTACATTAAATTAACAGAAGAGATGATAGTGTAAGTATATCAAAAAGCAATGACTGAAAAGAGAGGTATTTGAATAACACACTGGCACACATCATGTCAAGCAATTAAAAGTCCACAGATCCCAAAGCATAATAATAATAATGCTTAGGCTAAGAGTTAGCTTAATTACATGTCAGCTGTTAACACCTAGAAGCCTCAGCTGAGGTATTTTTCATCTGTTATTCTCCTGATTTTTCATATTTGCTTCCAGGATTTTTTATTTATGTATAATAGTCACATTATTAAATATGGGCATTGGGAAAAACCTTTGGGTTAACAAAACAGAAACATAATTTGAAGCTAGGAGTTAGGTAGCCATATTGGATTGTCACTATTGTGAACCTGGCACGATTTTTATGACATTTGCTTTCCCCTGAGGAGTTAAAATGTCTGAGGAGGAGATGCCATGTAATGTTTCGTGACAATAGCATTCTTTGGGTTGTATTGGGTATAAGGCCTTATATTTCAGATATGGAAATCTTTCCATCTAAAGAAATTGAGAGCATTGTACAGAAAGGCATGAAAGCAAGATTTCATCAACACAAATACCTCTGCACAGAGTCTACAATTAAGAGAATCCCAGGGCACACATTTCCATCCTATAAATGCCTCTATGCACATATTCTGAGACTTTTTAATTAAATCAGACTTTTTGGAGGTACCTAAAGTAACATTAAGGAAAACTCCCTATCTCTGGATTTATACCATGCCAATGACATCTTTAGCACCTATATTCACTGTCCATATTGTGTATTTTTGTATTTATGGAAGTAAGTATTAGTCCATTGTGTTTCAAAAAAATGTGATAGAATGGAGAACACAATGTAATTTTATGGTTGCTGATACTAATAATATAATTAAAGAAAATTCTTAGGTTGGATCATTCCTGCCTCGATTACTTAGAAAATGTATCACACTTGATTGGACAAAGGCCTAGGATATCTAGAAATGTTTCTCATATTCAGAGTCTGAGTTCCCTACTGAATGACATATCAAGTGTCGCACCTGCTTTTATCATCTTGAACGCCTTAGGGATTTTCTCTAATAGATTTTTTCAAATTATTATTGTAAATTTCTGATGTGATTTATAAGCTTATTTAGCACATTTTCCTATTTGAAGGAAATATTTGTAAGAGCAGTGATATGGTTTATAGGGCTTCTAAAAGAGACAGGATGAAACTTTTTTCGCTCTCTCTTTTAAATGTATCGATCAATTTACCTTTCCTTAAAATTTTTATTTATTTGTTTGTCTGTTTATTTGTTTGTTTATTTTTGGTGAAAATGTACCTGAGAACGTATGAGAGAGGAAGACAAGCAAGTGGTATCTGTTTCTCATTGTAGCATGGAAGCTTATTTGTATTAAATGAAAAGAGGAGTTTGGATGTGCAAAATTACTTGTGAGAATGCTGCTCAGTGAAAGCAGTGATATTCTGGGGCCCAAGAGACTGAAGGCTTTATTCAACAGACAAGTCTCCCCGCCCCGCCCCTGTTTCTGTGCTTTCAGGATGACCAAGCCATATCATGTTCTATGAGAATTGAAGAAGCTCATCCATACCTACAAGCAGGACTTTTCTGAGGGTCATTGAATTTGGCCACAGGGGATGGGAGACTTTTGTCGAGCAACCCAGAAAAAGCTCCTAAGGTTGGTTTTCAGAGAACATATTAGTCCCTGCACTCGATTCATTTTCCCAGTCTTATGTATTTGTTTCACAAACAAGCTCTCTGTGTGACCTATCTGAATTCTAAATTAAAAGCTATCTGTTTTAATATTATAGCACATTTATTTCATAATATTTATCATGAAACTTGTGGTTCCATGTAGTCAGAGATCATTTCTAATAGCTTTACACCTGTCTAAACAGCGACAAGCCCGTTTTACTACTTAGATGTCCCTCTTAGATGCTCAAAAAAAATTTTTTTACATACTAATTGGCTAAGTGGATGAATTACTGAATGAATGAATAAAATAGCCCCCGTGTTTCCTCCACTTAGCAAAATTGTAGCAATCTTTCAAATCCTGGCTAAAGTACCCTCTTTCCACTCCAATCCCAAACTAATTAATCAGTTCAAAACACTTCACCCTGTAACAGTAGCAAAGATACTAGGTAATGTACACTAGACTCATTTATCTCACTTATATTTTTGCGTTAATCATTTATTGGTTTCTCTTAATTCCTTCTTACATATGGCTTATATCTGTACTTAAAATTATTAAATGCTAGAGTATATAGTCTGAATCTTATAAGGAACCAAATATTTATATGTCGACTACCTTGTTATTTAGTGAAGAAATTTTTCCCCAGGAATATGTCACTAGCTTCACTTGTACTCATCATTTCCCTTGAATTACCACATCCCCATTGCATTATGTGGGGTCCTTATTTTCAGTCGCATCTCCTCTTGTGTGTGAACATTTCCATATGTGGAGAGGGGCGTGGCTAAGAAATTTGGGACTAAGAAAGAACGGATACAGGTACAACCAGTTTTGCTCTATTTTATCGACAGCAAGTAAGAGTCAGGGTGTTGGCCAGAAAATAAAATGTATTTTTTTTTTTATTTCGAAAGCATGCTTAGTCTATGAAATGTTGTCTTTCTAATCTAATCTCACAAACTTCTATATTTTTTATCTCATTAATCAAGGCAACTGTCTTCATTTAGACAAATTACTCTCTCTGCAAAGAGCCATCAGTTGGCCCAATTCCAAGAGAATCCCTTTCATTAGTTGTGGTGTGTAAATAGCAGCCATTTAACCTTCCCCCTACACGAGCCTGCCCCTGTGTAGACGAGAGCATGAGGGGGATCCACGATGGAATTAAAAGCCTTGCTTTGGAGAAAGAAACTCACATAAATCCCAGTCTGTGAGTTTTCACACCTTTTTCTTGGCTTCTACAACACTTTCACACAGATATATTCACAATGTATAATTCACCATTTTGTAGCTATTTGATTACAAATCATCTTCAATGTAATCGATTTATAATGTTATCTTCTCAGAGTCCATCCCAGCTCTTGGCACATAGTAGGTATTAAATAACCATCTAAATATCTTACCCATCATAGGAATTACCAACCAGCATTATGTATCTGTCTGCATCGTATATAAACATATATATCCCCAGGTTTTTTTTTAAGATTTTTATGTATTTATTTGAGAGAGAGGCAGAGACAGGGAGAGAGAACATGAGCAGGGAGGAGAAGGAGAAGCATGCTCCCCGCTGAGCAGGGAGCCCAATGTGGGCCTCGACCCCAGGACCCCAGGATCATGATCTGCACCAAAGGAAAGCAGATGCTTAACTGACTGAACCACCCAGGTGCCCCAATATCCCTAGATTTTTTAAAATTCTAACTATAACTAAAACCCAGACAAAAAAGCAGCCCTTATAACCAATTAAATATCCCCAGGGGTTATAAAGACTTATTTAAATTAAATAATTAACAATTTAATGCAGTGTAATAATGTGAAGAAGCCTCCATAAAATCCCAATGCACTCGAATTGCTTCTTGGCTGGCGAACACATCCACGCTGAGAATGGCCTAGCCCAACTCTACAGGACCCTCCAGACCTCACCCTATGTGTCTCTTCATCTCTATCCTTTGTCATATCCTTCACTAAACTGGTAAACATAAGAATTTCCCTGAGTTCTGTGGGCCACTCTAACAACTCAGTTGAAGCTGAGGATGGGGTCCCGAGAACCTCTGATTTGTAGCCAAATCAGAGAGAAGTTGTGAGCAACCTGAGGATCTACTCCTTGTGACTGGCATCTGAAGTTGGGGGAGGCGGGTGGTCTTGTGAGACAGAGCCATTAACCTGTAGGATCTGACACCATGTCCAGGTACTGTTAAAATTGACTTAGGGCGCCTGGGTAGCTCAGATGGTTAAGCGTCTGCCTTCGGCTCAGGTCATGATCCCAGGGTCCTGGGATCGAGTCCCACATCGGGCTCCCTGCTCCTTGGGAGCCTGCTTCTCCCTCTGCTTCTCTCTCTCTCTCTCTCTCTCCCTCCCTCTCTCTCTCCCTCTGTCTCTCATGAATAAATAAATAAAATCTTAAAAAAAATAAAATAAAATAAAATTGACTTAAATTATAGGACACCCAGCCAATGTCTCAGACAATCACTTGTTGTGGGGAAAAAAGGCCCATACATTTGGTGGTGCAGAAGTGCAAAAAATGAAGTGTTCTTATGAGTAGTAAAGGAAACACACGTGAAGATTGAACTGAGATTTTTCCCTACAATGGGAGAGAAAGAAAGACTGGGTTATTAATTTTAACTACAGATATGTGTGTGTAAATATATATATTCTTTTTTTAAACTATTGAAATTCAAGTTAGTTAATATATAGTGTATTACTAGTTTCAGAGGTAGAGTTTAGTGATTCATCAGTTGCATGTAACACCGAGTGCTCATTACATGGTGTGCCCTCCTTAACACCCATTACCCAGTTATCCCTTCTCCCAACCCACCTCCCCTCCAGCAATCCTTCATTTGTTTCCTAGAGTTAAGAGTCTCTTATTATTTGTTTCCCTCTCTGATTTCATCTTATTTTATTTTTCCCTCCCTTCCCCTATGATCCTCTCTTTTGTTTCTTGAAATCCACACAGGAGTGAAATCATATGGTCTTTGTCTTTCTCTGACTGACTTATCTTGCTTAGCATAATGCCCTCTAGTTTCATCCACGTCATTGCAAATGGTGAGATTTCATTCTTTTTGATGGCTGCATAATATTCCATTGTAGATCTACCACATCTTATTTATCCAAAAACCCAGTCAAGAAATGGGCAGAAGATATGAACAGACATTTCTCCAAAGAAGACATACAAATGGCCAACAGATACATGAAAAAATGCTCAACATCACTCAGCATCAGGGAAATACATCAAAACTACAATGAGGTACCACCTCACACCAGTCAAAATAGCTAAAATTAACAAGTCAGGAAACAACAGATGTTGGCGAGGATGTGGAGAAAGGGGAACCTTCTTACACTCTTGGTGGGAATGCCAACTGGTGCAGCCACTCTGGAAAACAGTATGGAGGTTCTTCAAAAAGTTAAAAATACAGTTACCTATGACCCAGCAATTGCACTACTAGATATTTAACCAAAGGATAAAAACATAGTGATTTGAAGGGGTAAATATATATATTCTTAAAACATATACTATTTTTATCATTTCAGAGTGACATAAAAGATATCAAATTCTATCTAAGATATCAAATTCTATATATGTTTTAGTATCTTGGACAAATATACAATCTAGGTCAATTTTAAAATAAATAAACACACAATACAAAAATATATATATATATATTTTTGTATTGTGTGTGTGTATGTGTGTGTGTGTGTGTGTATATATATATATATATATAAAACTGTATAAGTGTTCCCCCCAAAAAGACAAGTATTATAGTAAGAACTCATTTATAAACATTTTGTACTAAGCAATATTCTAAATGTATTACATGAATTTCCTCCATATTCCTCACAATAAACTTAAAAGGTAAACACTATAAATTTCCCAATTTACAAAAAAGTAAAAAGATAGAATTAGAAGTTAGTATTTGTCCGTGGTCACTTGTGGCAGACCTAAGATTCAAATCTTAGGAGACAGACTCCAGAACGTTCTCTGTAAACCACATTACTATACATGAAGTTTGATTTTGTGAACTACCAAATATTTGTTCTTATTTAGAGACTGATGTAACAGACTGTATAGTACTTCTAAGAAAAAAAGGGAACTTATGAAAATTGAGTTCTATGCCCTTGATCTTTAATGTTTCTTAGATACTAGAACCTTTGAAAATCTGGCAAGTACTATGGGCTTTACCTTCAGAGATTTGGGTGTAAATACATGTGTATGTATACATACATGTATAAATGTACATTAATTTGTGTTTTATTTTAGAGTTTCCTCAGACAGCCTAAACACCAATTTATGAAAGTAGAATTAAATAAGCATTATGTATGGGGTGCCTGGGTCACTCAGTCAATTAGGTGTCTGAATCTTGATTTTGGCTCAGGTCATGATATCAGGGTCCTGGGATCGAGCCCTACAGAAGGGCTCTGTGCCGGGCATAAAGCCTGCTTGGGATTCTCCCTCTGCCTCTCTCCAGCTCCCCTCCCTCTCCTAAAAAAATATGTATATTAGTCCATTCTCAATACTTCTTTATTCATTTTAATCAATTTTAGTTTTAGCTACAAAATATTTTTAGATAGATTTATTGATCTATTTTTTAGTAACTTTGTTTTTTTAAAACACAGAACTTAATTTTCTATGAGCAAGATTGTATAAATAGTTTAGGTAACTCTCAAAGGCTAGTCAACTTGCTGTGTGGTTTAATTCCAATATAAATATCCCTAAGAGCATAGAAATAAGAAAGGCAACCCAAGTATTTTAGGACTGAGGATGTTTTTGTGGGCTAGCTTGAAAATGTTTCTATTTTCAATAACATTTTCTTTTTGAAGAAAGGCTGATCACATTAAATCACATTAAATCAATATGCAATAGTTCTCTCCCTTGCCTCAATTATAATGGCTACAAACTCCCTAAGGATTTAAAAAAAAAAAAATGGAACAGATTCTTGCAGGAGACCCTGGCCTCTTTAGAGAAAGGCTCACTAAAGAATATGTAGATAATAATATATTGAGAGCCAGAAGTAAGTTAGAGTAATAATCTTCATATCAAAGTTGAGGGAGATTCTATAAATATCATTTTAATAGATACGGTGACTACTAGGCCAAACCATTTCTAGTGGTGAGTGATAAAAAAAAAATCCAATGCATATTAAATAGGGTAGCTGAACACAACTGAAAAGTCTAAAACTAATCTGTCTTCAGACGTGGTTTGACCAGTGATCCTAACCAATTTTTCAGCAATTTTTTTCTACCCTCCTCTGTAGCAGTTTCACCTGTAAGCCAGATTCCATCTTGATGGACAGAAATGTCTGCTGCACCTGGGTTACATAGCTTTCTTTTTTAATACAGGAAGAGACTATTTCCTACAACCAATAAATAAGAGTCTATTTTTCCCTCTGATTGGACCATCCTTGAACAAATCACTGCCACCAGGGGAGTAGCATATACTTGTATATATATGAGTTACATAGAGCAATACCATACATTTCAAGGGTCAAAAATATTTAATAATATTTGTTGTTGCTTTTTTTTGAAAGGCATGTATTTGAGTGTTATTAGTATGACAATTATGGGTCCTTGGCTTCACTAATCTACCTCAGATCTTATATTACCAAGTTTCTCTGTGATTCTTGGTATTCAGCTACGAACTGGAAATCTTCTACTTGCCCCCCAGTCACTATTTTGTTCATTGTAAGGATGGAAGTCAAAGAGTAACATGACAATGGCCACTTAGTTTTAGATTTGTAATGTGTGGATCCTTAGCAGAATAAGCAAATATCAGTTGTTGAGTATCTTTTGGAAAATGCATTTAACCATAGACATAGAACCTTCTAGGATCCTTTTGAAGACCTCATTCCCTGCTATTTGAAGGCAACTAAAATGGTCATAATGGAGTTAAAAACCCAGACCATGCCCTCAAAATGTGTAATTGTGCTTTAGCCATAGTCACTTATTAAAGTTTTGTTACATTTTGAAAGTAAAACACTGCATTTATCAAGGGCACTCTTTCTTACTTACAAACATTTTGAAGCCTGTAGCAGCAACACAGGAGGAGGAGCAGAGAGAGAGAGAGAGAGAAGTTTAAGCAGGCTCCACATCCAGCATAGAGCCCGATATGGGGCTCAATCTTATTACCCTGAGATCATGACCTGAACCAAAATCAAAAGTTGGCCACTTAACCAACTGAGCCACCCAGGTGCCCCTGGACAGTTCTTGATAATAGATTTGAAAGTGAGGGTTAATGGAGTTGTCATAACTAGTCAATCAATCAATCAATCATTCTCTTTTTAACCAAAGTAGTATTTCTGTGGCAGTAATAGAAAAAGTATATTATCCCCCCAAAACATTGTATCCACCAGTCAAGTTTTAGAAATAAAGTTCTTCCACTGATATTTATACACTTCTAATATAAGTGTTTATGGGTTCAATTAAGAAAACATTATCACTTTCTATGTCTGTAAATTGGGAAGAGGTATAACTGGTGTAAGTACTTCCTGGAGTTTTTGTGAGAAAGTAGCTGGTTCAGAACCAGGTACTAACTCAGTATTCAATAAAATAGACTAACATTATTTTGTTGCTATTATTATTTTTACCTTTCAGTTTGTGCTTTTGTGGCATAACCAATCTATATTTCCAGTTTTATTGAGATGTAATTGATATACAGCACAGCATATATTTAAGATGTATAGCATAATAATTTGATTTACATATATCATGAAATAATTACCACAAGTTTAGTTAACATCCATTATCTCAGATAGTTACAAAAAATTATTTTCCTTGTGATAAGAACTCAGGATTTACTCTCTTAACTTTCATTTATACCAAAAATATGGAACATGTCACAAAATTGTGTGTCATCGATGTAAGAAGTCATGCTGATCTTCTCTGTATTGTTCCAATTTTAGTATATGTGCTGCCAAAGTGATATTGTACTGTTTACAATATATACAAATATTGTATATATATGTTATATATAAGATGCTTATTTCAGTAGACCTTCCATCTTTGTCGGACAAAGCAATTCTTTTCAAGAAATTATTTCCTAACACTGAATTAGGTGGTGAGGAAGTGAAATTACGTGGTGTATTTTAGCAATCAACAAAAGACGAGAGTCTTTCTGAAATATTTATTTTAGGTCCTAGAATTTAAACATTGGACATTTACTCCTCCTGATCATGTTTTAAGATCAGACAATAAACAATTTGATTTGACATATTTCCTCCTTCGTGTTTCATACATCTCTTAAAACATAACAAACAAAACATAACAAACAGGGGTAGCACTTAATGAGAATCTGGAGAAGGATGTATATAAATAAACTGAATTTCAACTTGAAAGTTATTAATTGTTCCTTGGTATTAAAATAGATGTAACATATTTATTATAGGATCTTTCTGCCAAATAAATGCAGCCTATTTCAAATAATGGCTTCACAATCACAATAATATCTTAGTTAAGAAAGCCACATCATAGCCTAAGTGTATCCATATCACTATTTTACTAAAAATGTATCTAGTTTATTAAATGTTAAATATTTCTAAATTTTTAAGACTAAATTTAATTATGCATGGAGGCAAAATTTTCCCCCAAATAATGTTATTTTTGAAGTAGTTAACCTTTAACATAGGACCAGCTTCTTCTTAGCTCAAGGGCTTTTTCCTAGTTCTTTTCAGCATACTTTATATTTACCTATTTTCCGTTCAAATAAGTGCACTTAAGCGGATATATTGTTTTCCCAGCCTACAATAGAGATAGTAATCATCTACTTCTACTAATTTGCTTACCAAAAAAAAATCTTTCAGCCAGATATTAATAGGTTTTAATACACCGAGGACTCATATTGACCCTTAAAACAGCAACAGTAATATAGTAAAGCATCCACCTTAGTTACAAACTCCAAGTATTTTAATTGCCTCCATGATAGGTATAGTTGACTCCAGTTTCAAATGTCATTGCTGGTCAGGGTAGTTAATAAGCTTTTTTCCCCCCTTGATTATTTCCTAAGTGATTCAGGGTTTGGGATCTGAACACTCCTACTCAGAGCAAACATAAAATAAATAGATAAAGCCTAATGAGGGCAAAGCTGGGTCAAAATGATTTCATTATAAATGTTATATCACTGTAGCTATCCTCATTCTCACTTTTAGAAAGTTTTTATAAAGCAATAAGCAAATTTTTATCATTTCTGAAATTAAATCAGTCATATAGTCAACAAGTATTTGCTGCGGAATTACCGTGTCAGACACTTTTTTAAAGCAAGCAGTGTTGGGGTGCCTGGGTGCCTCAGTCATTGAGTGTCTGCCTTCAGCTCAGGTCATGATCCCAGGGTCCTGGGATCAAGCCCCGCATCGGGCTCCCTGCTTGGCGGGAAGTCTGCTTCTCCCTCTCCCATTCCACCTGCTTGTGTTCCCACTCTCACTGTGTCTCTGTCTGTCGAATAAATAAATAAAATCTTTAAAAAATAAAAATAAAAAAATAAAGCAAGCAGTGGACAGGCAGGCAAGGACCTTGCTTTAGGGGTGCTTACATTCTGGAGAGAATCTTAGATGGATTTCAGATTGAATAGTCAGAAAAATAAAGAAAACCAATATATTATTAAACAAGATAACTTAGAGAAGTGATAGTGTTACTAAAAAGAAAAAAAATACTTTTGTGACGCACTGAGGGGTTATCTTTTAGATTTGGTGGTTCAAGAAACTCTTCTCGAGGGGACATATTGGAAATGATATCCGAATTATGCAAAGTACTTGTCTGTGTGACCAACTGGAAGCAGAGCGTTGCAAGCAAAGGGAATAAAAAATAGGAAAGAAATGATGGAATATTTATATTTCATTAAAATGTGAACCACAGAAGTTCAATGACATTTTAATTTTTGAAATGTCTGAAAATATACCAACACAGTGTTTCCCAAAACAATACTATGTGTGATGAACTCTTGACATTTTCTATCATTTCATTTTTCAAACAGGCTGATTACAACCTACTAAATTGATTTTTTAACCCACCAATGGGTTTCACCTGAAGATTAGAAATCTTGTTCTAAAAGTCATTCAGCGGGGCGCCTGGGTGGCTCAGTCGGTTAAGCGACTGCCTTCGGCTCAGGTCATGATCCTGGAGTCCCGGGATCGAGTCCCACATCGGGCTCCCTGTTCAGCAGGGAGTCTGCTTCTCCCTCTGACCCTCTTCCCTCTCGTGCTCTCTATCTCTTTCTCTCTCTCTCAAATAAATAAATCTTTAAAAATAAAAAAAAATAAAAGTCATTCAGCAATTGACATTGCCTAATCTATACATCGAAAGCAAAAACAACTAGGCCAATTTCTATAGGCTAATTAAAGTTATTTATCCATTCAGGAAAAAAAAAAAAGGTAGTATAGTTCTTCAATGTTTTTCACAAACACTAAATTGAGAACAAAAACGAAGAAGATATAACCAGAATTATTCTTTTCTTTGCCTGACAGCATGGTAATTTTTTGTTTGCAAGGAAGGCAATGCTTATATTTAATGGGGTAGTAGAAAGATTTCCATACTTATAAGAGAAGCTCATTTTCTTTCTGGTCACTCCTGGCACCAAGTATTGGTCTCAATTATCCCTTAAATGCAGAAAGGAAGCATCGAAGAATTTAACAGTAGAGAACTCTTAAGAGAATTATAGTAGAAAATCAAAATGATATTGGTTTAAAAACTTTGTAACAGCGATCTAATATTTACAAAATAAACTTTTAACAGTAATACTTGAAATTTTTGCTTTAATTTATCCTTAAAATTTTAACTATCTCAAGTAGAAATGTCACATAGTAAGTTATTCCAAAACACAGTTTCACACAAATTTTGGCTTCAGAATACATATTTACACAAATATTTGATGTTTTGGAATCTACCCACAATCCACAATAACAAAAGTAAAGTCATACTTTGAGTATATGGGTTTCAACAGACTGAAAGCCTGCCTTTATGCTGCCTTCCTTCTCAACTCTGACCCTAAGATGCCTTATGTTTCTCATTTGTTACACTGAAATAATTTTTAAAAATTTGTTACACATACCTTGTAAAAATAATATTGTATAAACCAGAAAGTCTAATAAGTGCTTCAAATTTATGTAGGAAGCATGCAGACCCTGGCATTTATCATAGGCAAATCCTGGAGCCTTGCAAGATGTCTGTTAATTCCCTGTGAGCGGGCCCAGTAGTCTGACTCCTGTGCCGTTCTAACTCCTTCTTGTCTACTCTGGGTCACCCTGAGCCAAGCCACCAACTCTGCTATAAACCTTTACAGACTTTAGTGTAGACTTAGAAGGTTATGTGGCCGGGTCCCATCAGGAATCCCACAAACTTCCCCCATCGGCTGATTCCACCTGGCTTATTGCATCTAAATTTCCAAATTCCTTCCTATGGAATCCACAAGCTGCTGCCCTTGCCTTCAGTGGAATCATTTTACCACACTCCAGGCCTCTTGAATATAAGATATTCCCCACCACATGGCTTACCTTGAAGTTCACTGACAACAGGAAATCTCTTCTGTAACAGAAATTCTCAAACACTACTATATATATATATATATACACACATGTATTGAGAGCAGCTTCTGCAGATCTGAGAAGGTGCTGGATAGATTGGATAGATGTCCTTTCACTTTTCTCCAAGGTAACCTTCACTTTTCTCCAAGGTAACCTCTACTTTAAGCTCTGGTTGAATTGCAGACTGCAAGCACTTCAGTACTTAAGGAGGTGAAACTTTCAATGAGTCTATAAGGCTCGTTTTAGTGGCATAAGGAAGAAGTATCCAAATACTTCCACGGTGGGCCTCGAGAGCAGAAATCTACCCTGGTAAACTGTTTTGTTTTGTTCAAATCAACTTGGTTGAGGTACAATTTATATTGAATAAACCACATCAATTTTGAATATACAGTTTCATGTGTTTTGACACATTTATATGCCTGTGTAACTACCAATATAATCAAGATCAGAACATTTACATCACCCAGAAAAGTTTTCTTTTGTCATTCTACCAAGTAAATTTTGAAAAACATCCTGAGGTGTTTTTTTTTTATTGTGTTATTTTAACATAATTTAGAAGAGAAAGAAAAAAGGATTTACTTATTTATATTCAACAAATTCTCAAAAATTTCCTCTTAAGTTCTTACTTTATTTCCAGCAAACAGTTCTGCAGTTTTTAAAAATGAGGGGTTCCATTTAACTCAGGACCACTCAGCAATGGTAACTGAGTGTGGTCTCACATTCCCAGAACTCAGTGCATTTTATAATTGAATTTCTATTTTTTCCTTGAACAGTCTACAATGCCCTTGTTTTTTCCTCACAGATTACAATTCAGCATGTTTCAGCATTCTGCTACATGAGTAACAAAGTATAAAGCCCTTGATCTGAGGAAGCAGCTAAGTAAATATCAGTTGGTTTCCAAAAACTAGTCATATGACATATTAAAATAAACCAAATGCCCAGCCTCTGGTTCATCTTAATTCAAGTATTCCATAAATTGGCAACGGTCAAAGGCATAGTTACAAAAAAAAATCAGAAGATTTAAAACTTTTTCTCTCATCTCTTGCAGTGAACCTGACTTGCAGACTTCTCAGCACAAAGTACATTTAATAAAACTTGCCTTTTGAATTGAAAAAAGTGTTAAAAACACATATTTCTACATTATTTCATTACAGGAGTGTATTTGTGGCAAATCAAGCCCAGCTTTTTCATGTTTAGAACAAATATGTAGAATTCCTTCCTGGAGAGTAGTTAAATCCTCCTGGGGAATGTAATCTAGAAAGTGGAGACAGTGTGGTTCATATATTGGATATTCCTCAGTACAGGGATAGACTTAAATCAGAGAAGAGAATCAAGAAGTAGTTGGAAATATGAATCTGAAAAGAATCAGGGACAATTAAAAGTTCTCAACATGGAAGCAACACGTGTCCATCAGTAGACAAATGGATTAGGAAAATATAGTAGATAGACCTAATGGAATATTATACAGCCATAAAAAAGGATGAGGTCGTGCTATTTGTGACAACATGGATGGACCTAGAGGGGATCATGTGAAGTGAAATATGTCAGACTGAGAAAGGAAATACCATATTATTCCATTCATAAATGGGATCTAAAAACTGAATAAACAAACCAAAAGCAAAATCAGAGCTATATAGAAAAAAACTGATAGTTGTCAGAGGGTAGGCAGGTGAAGAGTTGGGCAAAATGGGTGAAGGGGTGAGGGAGACACAGGCCTCCAGTTATGGAATGAGTATGTCATGGGAATAAAAAGTAGAGCATAACGAATACAGTCAATGATATCGTAATAACAATGTAATGGAACAAATGGTAGTTATACTCGTGGTGAGTACAGCATAATGTTTAAACTTGTCAAATCACTAAGCTGTACACCTGAAACTAATGTAACATTGTGTGCCAACTATATTCAAATTAAAAAGAAATAAATAAATAAAAAGAAAAGAAATAAATAAATAAACCTCCTCACCCAGGTAGAGGGAACTAATGTTATATTGATCACTTCACACTTTTAAACACTTTTAGGAATAGGTAGACTCCATCACCCTACATGCTTTCACTCCTTTAGAACTCTTAATCAGGCACATTCCAAACCTGGCTCTAACAAAATCCTGGACAAACCATTTTAATTGTAAAGCTTTTCAAAGAAAGAAAACACAGGAGTATTAAAGACTTTAGGAATCAAGCACATGCTTTTGTTTGTCGTATTTTTAAAGATTCATTCTGCATGCAGCTATCCATTCTTCCCAGTTTCAAGCTACCTACAAATTTGTTAAAAGTGCCTTGCAATTTTCCATCCAAATTATTCATATATTGTGAAGAGAAGGGAGGAGGAGAAAGCCCTGTGACTCACAATTGGATTCTTCTTTCTGGATTGCTAATGGTCAGCAGCTTTGAACAAAGTCATTTTGCTACATCCAATCTATCAAATTTATAAGCATGGAGTCAAGGTTTTTCATCACAAGAGACCTTGCCAAATGTTATTACTATACTCTAATCTTTTCATCTAATAATGCTGTCGAGAAAGAAATGAAATTTGCCCAAAATTGTTATTCTTAGTGAACCCATGCTGGTTTCTAGTTATCATCATTTCTTTTTCTAGTTGCATGGAATGACTATAATTTCTCTAGGTAATTTTATGAGAAAATGTGAATTCTGAAATCCCTCCTAAAAGTTTTCTTCATCTCATGTGTCACTTACAGAGAAGACACCCTTAAAGAATCTCCTTGTTTTCCTACTATTTGTGTCTGTATGTCTTTTGCTCATGAGAATGGGGGAAGTACAGCTCTTACCAGACCAACTTCTCCACTCTTGCTTCTAGACCCTGTCATATCCTTCTTATTATCGTGGGAGCCAGGGTGGCTAAAGCAGAATGAGAGAGGAAAGTGGTGGAAATGAAGTTGGAGGGACATACAGAAACCAAGCCCCCAAAGGGACCAATGTTTTAAGAGTCGTAAGAGATTTTTTTAAAGAATTCAAGCAAGTGATGGTATAATCTAATTTTATCTGGTTGCCTGAGAAAAGCAAATTTACTATATTCAGGAACTGCATTTTCCTATTACCATGACTTGGTTTTATAAGATTGCCCAGCTGGAGAAGGTTGCAGGAGAAAGGTAGAATCCAGAAGACCTACAATGGCCTTTACCATCCTTTTGCATGAAGCTCAGTCAATGGGAGTTTAAAAATTCCTGTCTCATTCTTGCCCCCTCTTTATTCCAAATGTGCTTTGTATTCTATATGATACTTAATATGTGCATTGCTTTCACAGAAAAGGAAACAAATAGGAAACAAATTTAGACTAGAGAAGCTGTACCCAGGCACATCCTCCTAATGCAGGCGTCCTGTCTCATCTGACCCCAAGAGAGAATTCTAATAATGTTATCGTTTGATTCCCATTTCAGGCACTTTGCATTTTTATATATGCTAAAGAATTCAGTAAGTCATCCAACTGGCATTAGCAATAGGAAAACTTCCTTTATAGCACAGGTGTACAAGCAAACAAATTCTTTCTGTGCTTGAAAATTGATCCTTCAATGTAGCAAACTTCTCAGCAGCATGCTGAACTGGCAAGAAAAGGGAGAAGAGAGCACATCTGTCAGGTAGAGGGAACAGAGGGCGATCACTTCTTCTCCCCTTCCAGCACAGTCAGGAACAGGTAGTGTCACCCTGCACTGCCTTTTCCCAACCATGCTATGAATTTGGATTTGTTAATAGCAGCAATAAGGCACTGTCTGTGTGCGTGTGTATGTGTGTGTGTGTGTGTGTGTGTGTGTGTTGTTAGGAAAGAGAGACAGAGAGGGAGGGAGGAAGGAAGGAAGGAAGGAAGGAAGGAAGGAAGGAAGGAAGGAAGGAAGGGCAAGAAAAGCAAGCAGTGGGTATTAAATTCTGTGGCTAGGGTTCGACACATGTAACTAGCGGGTTAGCTCTTGATATCCTGGAAAGATAACCTCATGTCACTGAGGCCATAGAAGGTGCCCATGGGTTGTAAATCCCTTTGAATAGCAAACAGTGCCAGGAATATACCCCAGTAGTATTAAAGTGAATAGTTAAACATCATGCCAATGGCCAAACTCAGGCTATAAATGTATCCCTGGAACCTGGCTGGAAGTCCTGATATGGAAAGAACTCTCTTTTGCAACCACCTCCAGGCCTGGTTATGCTTTGTTCTGCCAATGAGTCACCAAAGCTCAGATTCCATATTTAGAAATTAAATCATCACCTTCCTCTTAAAGCCCACATTTTTCAAATGTTGTCAAAACCCGAAGCATAACTGAGTTACATCAAACAGAGGTTAATAACACAATTTTGCTAAAATGGAACAGATTATCTGGCATCTAAGCCCCTTCAACCCACAGTTCTTTATAGCATATCTCTCTGTTCTCATAAACCGTGGACCTTAAACAAAAATCTTGTGGTAGATGATCCCTTTGATGCTGATTTGTCAACCATTTTCAACATTTAATGCTTTCTTCAGCCAAATATCAGTGCTGCAAAACTGTAACTGAACGCAGTGTAGCTACTTTGCTTTTCTTTCAAATATTAGTATTACGCAGCAGAAGCCAAGCAAACAAGCCCAGACAGCTCTCCAGCCTCTCTGTTTTGCAGACCTCTCTGACCCCTTCTGTTGTACTGTCTGTATTTTTATGTATTTTCTAAGTGTGGACAGTCAGAGGACTGCCCCCAACCCCCACCCTTCACCTCACCAATTCTTTCAAGCTAAGACATCTTCAGGGTTTGGTGGTGATAAATTTAAGACATCCCAAGCTTTAATCAACATTCCTCTGTAATCCTTCCACTAAGAGCCCCACATATTAAACACCATTTCAAATCAGGCATGTGTTAGCCCCTAACCTGGTCTTGAAAGCTGAGTAACAATATTGGCTCTTACAACACAACCAAATTAAATTTTATGTTGATAATAGCTAACATGTTATCATTTTTAAAGCCTCTTCACTGACGACATTTCTATCTAAACTTTTGTTGCCAGAAAAGTGAAAATGTCCGATTTAACCTAACCCCACAACATTCAGTAAATACAGCATATGCATTTTAGTTAGGTTTATCAATATGAATCTGCTATTCTCTTCCTCTGGATATTTTTTTTTTGCCATTTAAAGAAGAGATAGCAAATGTTTTAAAGTAAATTTTGGCTCAGCAGTATTTTCAGGTGTAAATAGAGATTGTTTCTTTTACAGGCATTGTACGTTAAAGTAAATTCTGCTGCATTTGAAAACCTGTCGGCTTTATTTTGCACTGGTATTCAGAACCCTCTCTTTTTGACCATTATATAAAGTTCCTCTGGGAAGATAATGTGCATGATTGCAGGCTCGCCTTGTTAAAACCCATGGCTTTTTTATGCAGTCATGTTTTCACCTATGAATTATGCATGAAAAAGTATCTCATTACATTTCATTTTCTTTACAGCAGCGTCCTCTCTTCTAGACGTACTCGGGTTGCCATCAGCCGAGCTCCCCTTGCCCTGCAGCTTGGCTCCATCTTGATGCCTTCACAGTATTTTAGACAAAATGGGCGTGTTTAACTTGTCACCTCATGCCTGGTATAAATTATTCACTGGAGCTTTGCACAGATTTGTGAGATAACCAGCCTGGACTCAAGGAAACTTCACAGGCTGCGTGTGGGAATCTGACAGAGATGTGGAAGGCCGTTTCTCTAGCAGTTGTCCAAGGCAGAGGGAAAAAATTGCATTGACTCTAAAACTTAGACTCATTTTAAAACTTAAAAATCTCTCTCTTGCCTTCAACAAAATAGAAGTTAGCTATAAAAGTTTGCCATTTAGATGTATGTATTTCAGTGTTTTAGTATTTTTCTCAGAACTAAAGGTCAAGGAACAAAGCCTTGTGCTTTTTTTTTTTTTTTTTTTGAAATGAAGCCATTGGTCTTCCATACCTGACAAGATGAATTAAATGTGGAGAAAAGATCACAGAATTTAATCAGTACAGTCATTCAGTGTATGTGGTTGGGAACAATCACTCAAAGAAGCATATGGAAAACTAGGTTAGTATGTTGTTTGTGTGTGTGTGTGTGTGTGTGTGTGTGTGTGAGAGAGAGAGAGAGACAGAGACAGAGACAGAGACAGAGAGACAGAGAGAGAAAGAGAGAAAGAGAGAGAAAAAGAGAGAGACAGAAAGACAGAGAGAGAGAGTTATGATGATTCTTAACTAAGCCTATAGCTCTGATTCCAAACATTTCCTTATAAGAAAATCCAGCTAGAATAAAGATGAACTTTGTCTATGTCAAATTATGACATTCACTATAATAGAGGCACATTATAAAAAGGGGTCACTCCAAAGTAGCAAAGAAAATAACTCCCAAAGAATCAAAGTTAATATCAAAAGTATGATTAACAAATCAGCTTCTTATTTTTCTTGTCCAATAATATTTCTTAGAATCAATCACAATTATACAGATAACCGAGAGCCACTTTTTATGGGTCTGGAAAAGGTAAAAGTTGCATGGAAGTCTATTTCTAGGCTAATAAGTCTTATTCAACTTTCTCTAGTTTTTCTTCCAAGAATGTGGTCATGGTGACAAAAACTTTCAGATCTCAACTGTCATATATTCTTTCTGACTAAGAATTGAAACCTTCTTAAAATGAAACCCAATGAAATGATGCATAAGTTTGTTGCTCTAAGAATAATTGCAGTAAGGCTTATGGTTCTGACAATATGCTTTCAAAATATATCCTCTAAATGCGGAATTTTCTGATATGTGAGTTCATTACAAAAGTTTCACACTTTGTAATGCAGATATTTTGCTTTCTTATTCCCATTTTCCTAATAATTATGTGTGTATACATACTTATACATATAAAATATATTTCTAGAGCTTTCATTATATATACTCCTATACTCAATGCTCAAATATGTTGCAAAGAGATAGTGATGTGACTTATGAAGAATATAAGTAATATTTCAAAAGTCTTTGGTCCAGTTACCATTATCAGTTGTTAAACTCCGGGAAATCATGGGTTTTTCCGTGTTCTTCTTTTTCCCTCCCAACTTCAAGGAATCTTCATGGCAATCATTTAATAGTAATATGGAACAATGATTTTACATTTTCAAAGTAGCATTTATTTAAGCAACGAAAGCTTTTGTGATAAATATAGCATTTCTTCTCTATTTTACTGCTATTTCTTCCTGTGGTGGCCACCTAGTCATAACTTGCATATAGATCTAATGGGTCTGACCCTCAGTCTGTTTTTACGCAAGTGCAAAGAAAGGGATTGGCATATTCAGTGGATTGCAGTTTTCATTGAAAGGTTATCATTTGCTATAGTGATTGGCATTAAAAGAATGCTATTTAAGTGTTGGCTGAATGAATGGATGACCTATTATTATAGGTGGCTCTGTAACACACAAAAATACATAAAAGATATGAATATAGTTAAATATCAGTACATATAAAGGTGGGTGAGTCAGGTTCTAATTTTCCCTTCAAGAACTGTTCTGTTGTTTCCCAGCAACAACCACAGATTAAGCTCCTGGGAGCAAATTTGTTATACCCAGCTTGATTTCTAGGAAATTATTCAACGATATAATTTGAACAACTAGGGCAAAAGACATAATTATTGCTATGGAGTCATTTGATTGAGCACTGGCACCAGGGTACTTAATATTAGGTATGATCAACTGTAGTCTAAGTTTAAATTTGTTCCAGTTTCTCTGTACTCTTGCCCATTTTGAGTGTTATTAAAAACATTCAGGATAATTTAGTGGAAATCGAATCTTATCTAAAGATTGATGCCATATTTCCTTGTTTATGTTATCCCTTGTGTAAATGGTTGCTTTATGTTCTTCACAGTGTCCAAGAGGGATACTATTTCCTCTGGGGAGAAATTATACCAGCACCTGTGAGGGTGGAACACAAGAGACCCACAGCTGTATATGGCTTGGTTCTATGTATTTTCTACTCCATATCAGGTCTCCTCCATCTTTGTTGGGTGTGATAGATATGATGGAAAGTTTGTGCGGAGAAGAGTATTTTTCATTCTTTCTCCCTCATGGATTCATGACCTGACAGAACATCTCCAACAATATAGTTAGTTAGGGCTAGAGAAGATTTGGTTGTGTTCTTGTATAATGCTGATTCTGCATGATAACAGGGACTTGCAGAAGTAGATAGAGAACAGGCATTTCAATCCACGCAATAAACACAGTGGCATTTACGTCACTGAGTCCATAGATGTTTCATCAGTGGGAAAAAAAAAAAAATCCCTCAAATTATTTCAAACGTATTTCTTTCAGATTTGTATTACATTGAAAAGACTTTATAACCAAGAGGTTTTTTTTTTTTTTCCCTTTTACACTGTAGTCTTTAACATTTTCCTTCTGTACAAAATACACTCTTTCTATTCCTGCTTCAACATTCTGTACATTCAGAAATTTAGGATACAAGAAGAAACTCATCAAAAAGAACATTCAATCTAATATTTTGTAGTCTAGAAATAGGATTGATTAATTAAAGGAATGATTTATCAATTACAAGGCAATGTGAAATAATAAGGCCAAGGGAAAGGATACATTGCATATACCCTGTGCTTCTGTGTGGGTAAAATATGGCGTGCTGGTACTCTCACCATATGGCGTGCTGGTACTCTCACCATATGGCGTGCTGGTACTCTCACCATATGGCGTGCTGGTACTCTCACCTTGATTAATTCCAAAATGCCTCTCTCACTTATTCCAGTGCCTCACCTCTTTTCTAATCACATTGACATGTGAACTCTTTTGTCCCTGCCAAGTGAGTTATTTGCAATGGCAATATTAATATATTTGAGCAGAATTGATTCAAGTCGCTTTCAAAAAAAAAAGATACAGCTATGGGGTCAGAGCCTATATTATTTCAAGAAAGAACTATGTCTTTTTGAGGTGAGATAGGCCTACCTAGACTCAAATAAGGCTAAAACTCATTTGGAAATCATGAAAGGTAACAGCCTGGATTTTACTATGCTGTATGTACATGGGAGATAGGCATGAGTTTCCCCATTAAAGTTAGATGTATCATGGAAATTTACTCAAAGAATAATTATTGATCGAGATAGATTATTTAATAGATACTCAACTGAAACGTAGAGGAAAATGTACAAAAGAAGGCTCAGAAGTCATGGGTAACATCTAACATAGGGAGAATTAAAAAAAAAAAGATACTTGCAACTTGTCAGTTCTAGAGTTCTTAATCTTCACAAAAGATTAAGTCAAATAAAATTGCCTTTAGTTACAGTAAGAGAGAATTTCTATTGAACATCAGGATATATTTCCCCCTTCTCTGAACTCTAACAGCATGTATTGCCTGAATCCATCATTTCAGAATAAATCCAGTATCACTTGATGACTTCACTATTGCTTTAATAAAATGTTATTTTGCATCTTGTATCGTGTTTTTAGTTTACCTTTTGATTGTGAACTTGAGACCAAATGTTAATTATTTCATTCCTTGTAAGATATAGCTCAATTTCTTTTAGAGATCAGCTTCCAAGGAAATAGGCTTTTTATTTTATTGATTTGATCTTCACACCTGATGTCTTGAAAAATTAGAGAAGTAACTGTAGTTTTGAATGATCTAAGGTTGTCATGCTCAGAATCAGAGGAATGGACCACATGATCTCCTTGATGACCCAAGTGTTGTTTATTATATATAAGGTATGATTACCAGCCCCTTTAATGGCCTCTAAAAGAATAAAAATTGAGGGTTAAAAGTGTAATGAAATGCAAATGAAACTGTCCTGGAAACAGAACTGCATATTTTATTTGTTTCTTACAGAATCTAGGGCATAGAGAGTGTTCATATTAAATACTATCAACAGTATTCTAGCTTTAAAATAATGGTAGAAATAATTTATAGTAGAATTGCAGTTACTAGTTTAAAATGAATGCTACCAAATATTTTGGAAACCAAATGAGGTTGTTAACAATTCCATATTAAGAAGAGTTCCAAATATCTTCTGTTCTCTTTCTCTTTGCTGTATTTCCTAGATATGTCACACATTGAGTAGAATTTAAGCCTATAGTTAACTTCACATACTTGCTGCATACCCAATTTAAAATCAAATATAGTTAAGGTTCAGGATTTATACTGAACACTTTCACCTAAGAGAGTGCACTCTTCTTTTTTTCTTCCCCAAAGATTTCTCTCTTTTAATGAGGAAGAAGTAAAAGATATTAAAAACTTATGATTTACAGAGTCCTTTTGACATTTATTCCATTTCAGGTAGATGGTGTTTTAAATAGTTTTTTTAAACATATTTTGCATATTTTGGGTTGCACTTAATTAAATAAAAGACAGAATAGTGCAGTCTAAATATCACTGGACTCGAGGAGCTCTCATTTTGCTGTATCCACTCATTCTCTACAGGACTTTGCACAAGTCACTTAACCTATCTGGACTGCGATTTTCTCAACTGTAAATGAAACCGCTGGACTAGAACATCTTTAAGGTCTCTGTCAATGCTGACGTTGTGTAATCATAGGTTCTATAATTACTTTGAACCTCAGTTTCCTCATTCAAGCATTGTGTTTCATGATAACATCTTTCCTTTCTTCAGGTTTGTTTTGAGGATCAAAGTAATTAATTTTTTGAAAACCATACTTTACCATCGAAAACTCTCACTGTTGTCATCAGTCACAGCATTATTAGCAACTTTATAGGACCGAAAGCTATCTTGAGACTATGGAGCCATTCAGAAGAGCAGTCATATATTGTGTGACCTACCCCCTTTTAAAAACTTTTTCAGATGAATTTGTCCTTTGACCAAGGTTCTCTTGAAACATCATCAGCAAAATGATAATCAGTCTTTATAATATATTCATACGTGAGAAGGCCTGCAGTCCAACAGAAGTCTTGTTTCATTAGATGCTTCTCCATGCACTGACCCTGTTTGGAATGTGAAATTAACAAAAACTCCTGACTGAGCTTCCACCACAGCTAAGGCGTCTTGTTAAGCACTCTCAGGACATTGTTACTATAGACATAGATCCTACCCTCAGAGAACTTACAATTTAATTCAGGAAAAAAATAAATTTTGGAAAACTTGTTTTAATTAAAAAGATGGTAGAGGGGCACCTGGGTGGCTCCATTGCTTAGGTGGCTGACTCTTGATTTCAGCTCAGGTCATGATCTCAGGGTCCTGGGATGGAGCCCTGCATCAGGTTCCCACGCTTCAGTGGGGAATCTGCTTCAGGATTCTCTCTCCCTCTGCCCCCACCCTCAAATAAATAAATAAATAAATCTTTAAAAAGAAAGATCGTAGAAAAGATGCGACAAGATCAGGCAGCGCAATTTTGTAGGAAATCGGTATAGAATTTCAGAAGAAAAAAAGATTGCTTTAGTTTTAGGTGGTGGGCTAAGCTTTTCCATTAGAAGTAGATGGTGTCTGTATTAATAGAACTGATGGAGATAGTGTGTTCCAAATATTCCACGTGTTTCCCTACTTCTCCTAGCTTCCTGTTTAGTTAGATTAGAACCATGGAACTATGCCAGAGGTATAAGAGAGGAAGTGACCTGTATAGTTTCTAGGTGAGGGCAAATAGGTGTCAGTCAGCATCTTCCACCATTCTCTTTTTCCACTTCATAGCCTGGAAGTAATCTGTTCCGACAGATGGCATAACTACAGGATGAAAGAGAGCTACCTGAGCCACCTGAGCCACTGGACCTTATTGAGAGAGAGAGACGTCTTGGTTGTATTAAGCCACTGGGATTCTGTGTTTATCTGTGGTAGCATGTCACAGGAGTTACTCTAACACAGGGATGGAAAAATTTAATTAGGTAAAGAGAAAGGGGAAGACACTGTAGACATTTGGAATAATGTAAAGAATTGTGTGGGGCTGGAAAATGGAAAAATATTGTCCAGAATACTCACACATACACACAGACTCACACATGATACTCACACACACTCTTGATTGAAACAGAATATGTATAAGATATAATACTTTAATTTAAAAAATAAATTAGGGGCGCCTGGGTGGCTCAGTTGGTTAAGAGACTGCCTTCGGCTCCAGTCATGATCCCGGAGTCCCGGGATCGAGTCCCACGTCGGGCTCCCTGCTCAGCGGGGAGTCTGCTTCTCCCTCGGACCCTATCCCCTCTCATGCTCTCTCTCTCTATCTCATTCTCTCTCTCAAATAAATAAATAAAATCTTTAAAAAATAAATAAATAAATTAGAACAAATTGATGGGAATTTTATTGACAGATTAAAGAGCATGGGTTTTATTTTATAGATTTCAGGCAAACAATGAAGATTCCTGAGAAACATGGAGAAGTTGCCAAAGAAGTACAGAAACTAAAAAAAAGAGAGAGAGAAAGAGAGAGGCCAATTTAACTTTTAAGTAGTTCATCAACGAGATCATCATCTAGCAAGTTGGAAATAGGAATGGTTGCAAAACAAGAGATACAAAACATGTTTATGAAAATATTCAAAGTGCTGTTCCATATCCTTTTACTATTAAGTTTATGTGATATTCATTGATTGTTGTGTTTAAATATAAAATTCCTGCCGAATAAAATGGAAGATGTTATATCCAAGTAAAAATATAACAAAAACATCAAAAATCTTTTCACAGAAGTTTAAGTTTTTTAGTAATACCCATTTACAAGTAAGGTGTGTACTATTGGGGAAATAAGTGAATTAATTATGAAAAACGACAATTTTTTTAATCTTTAGAAATAAAATAATAATTAGTATGTACAATATTTCTTTGAACCCACAAGCGTCAGCACCAAGATTTGGCACCCAAATGTGCCTTACTACAATAATTTAAAAATGAGTATTTGCACATGGTAAAGATATCACACTCACATTTACCCAAATCAACCAGAATGTTGACTGAATTAATTAAAAAAAATTCTTGCCAATTCAAATATAATACTCATCAATGAAATGGAAAAGTGGCATTTAGCATTTGGATAATAAGGGTCTTTTTAACACTCAGTGAAAATAGGAGGCAAAATCGACTATTTTTAAATTACCATTTTTTAAAAGTTTGGTTGTTCTTGCACCAACACACTCCTTTAAGCTTACATATACGGGGCTTTGCTTTTTCTTGACAAGTAAATATGTCACACATCTTAAATTGATACCTCTTATAGGAAATGAATCTGTGTAGAACAGTCTGAAATGGGCATGTATAGGAGTTCTGCCATCTTGGGAGAGGAAGTGGGAAATAGAGGTTGGAGCAATGGTGGCATGTTAAAATGATTCTAAAGTAGTGATAAACGAGTACTACATGGAAATTCTACTTCCCTCACACTCTTGTTTCCACGTGCCTGATAAAAGTTATTGATCTTTCCCCCATCCAGAAAATGGATTTTGTCTAAGTTTATTCTGCACCTTGGTAAGGAGGAGGGGAGACAGAACAAGGTCTGTCACTAAAACTTATTCAAATTGATGTGTTAAGTTAACACTAATCATATTGATATTGAGTATGAGATTTGTCTTTCAGGAGCATTATAGGTAGAACAATATGTATCTCATATCTAAAACTTTACTTCACTTAAACTACCTTTGAAAGTAACTTTTAGTCATTTTAGCATGCCAGAGGGAAAGTCTCTATGGTGAACATGAATTCTAAAAGCCTCCAAGACCCACCTGAATGAATTAACAATGGTGAAATTTTAAGTGTGGATAATAGACAATAGAAGTGTTTAGGGAAGGTAAACTGCCTTCCTGGCCCTAAGCCTCACCATTTAGGAGGATCATTTGAAAATGAGTTGGCGGTTGGGTGGGAGAGCGGGGATGTGATTTCCTTAGAATCATTACTGGAGTTTTAAGACTATGCTTCCTTTACTTAGAGATTATTATATTTAACTCTCTGCAGGAAGAGGAAGGGACAGACAGGATTTCTAAACTTCTCACCGGGTGAGGCTCATTGCCTGATGAAACATCAGTGTTACTAATGCAGGAGTTTACTTAATCTACTTGAAAGCTTCCTAATTATTCAGTTTCAGCTCTTTTCAATCCACTAATATTCCTCACGAATTTGTCCTCGGGTCATTATTCCATTTCAACAAGAAATGTGCCTTACCTGTAAGTTAAATACACACAGAAAAACACACCCTCAGTGTACCAGAAATAGACATGAAGGTAACATTTAGAACAAATAGAATAATACTCTATATTTGGCCTAGTTAGGTGTCCATTTGAAATAAAGTTATAATAGCATGTTAATTTCCTCAGTATCCCTCACTTTAGTCTAACATAAAATTATCATTTATTTTTTACAAAGTGAAGGCACCACTTTAAAATCAAAATTCATGCAATGGTTCTGCAAATTGAGCATGGAGCCAAGCACCACACATGTAGATGTTGCTATTTCAACCTTGTCTCAAAGGCTTGGCTGCCTTCTAGAGAAGAACTGATTCACACTTTATGACTCTTGAACAACAGGATTTCTTTAAAAATCCAAGAGTCTGGCGTAAGATGACACTAAGAACAAATACCCCTTAAATAAATTACTTCAAGATATATCTACCTAATTGGACTTGCAAACATACAAAAGATGGTCACTCGCCTCTACTGTTCAAGTGTATGCTGCCGCAGACCAAATTTTATAGCTTTTAATGGTTTCTTCAATTTGATTTAATCTGCTTCATAAACTCATGAGAAAACCACAATCATGCTCATGTTTTGATGTACACCCATTTATAGAGCTTTAATACATTTGGCATATTGTGTGTTAATTTGAGATAAGTAAGGTTTCCAAAATTGTCGAACTAGTCTCAGAATGCTCAGAATGAAGATCTGTGATTTTAGAAGTCAGGAATTGGAACTAGTGGGACACTCAGTTTATTGTGATTGAAAGGCTGTAGAAGGCTAAAATTGATTTTACTGGGAAACCAGAAAAATCTCAGATACAATTTTATCATAGAATGTAATGGGGTGCAGTAAATAAGAAAGAAAATCTACCACAAGGACTGCATAAGACAAATGAACAGGATTGTAACATTCTCTCAAGAATTCGATTAACTGAATACATTACATGTTTTCAGAAGCAGTTAGAGTTGACGCCTGCTGTTTAGTAGAGTGGCGTGGTTTGAAGCTTTTTACCTCTTTTCAGTAAGTTGAAGAAGGACAATATCTAATGAAAGTCAAGGCATTGAAAATATTCAATGAGTCTGTTTGAAGACTTTATAATGTATAAAATTGGCTAATTTTTAAAATCAATTTAAAAAATAGGTAATCAAATGATGTAAGAAATCTATATAGGATTAACAATATCTCATTTTCAAAAGGTATCCTGTTGTTTATAATTAAGATCTGACTAATATATTCACTTGAATTTAATGCCTGAGAGAATATTTCATTAAACTGATGTATGGTTCAGACCTTTTTCTCCCAGGATAAATGAGACAGGAATTAGCAAATTTGATGGCACTATAGAGTTTCAGAGAAAAAAAAAAAAATATATATATATACAAGTAAACACATAACATCCTAAAATTTAGTAGATCACAAAGTCACAATGCCATGCGTTTAAAAAGCCAAATAGCTGGAGAAAAAGAATTTAAAAGAATTTGAAATTTTTGTTAAGATTTCAAACCTAGATCTACCACTTGAAAAGTCACATATCTTTGTATAAGCAGAGAATGTAATTGTGATCTAAAATCTTAATTTTCTCTAAATAACTCACCTACTCTTAACAAATCTACTAAGAATAACACATAATTTTCAGTTGACACTATTGGTTCTGTTTTCCTTCTCAAAATGTACTCTTCATTTGGCTTCTGTGATATCCCTCTCTTTGGTTTCCTTCTCTATTTGTCTGATGGAGCTGCCAGAGCAAATACCAAGGCAGGGAGGCTTAAACAAGAGAAACTCATGTGTCACAATTCTGGGGAATGGAAATCCAAATCAAGGTGCAGTCAGTCTGTATCTGGTGAGGACTCTCTCAGTGAGATGCAGATATCCACCTTCTCACTGTGTCCTCACTTGTTTTCCTCTTCTTATAAGAACACCATCCCTTTTGGATTACAGACCCACCCTTATGACCTCATTTATCCTTTATCACCTCCTCACAGGCCTTATTTCCAAATATTGTCACATTAGGGATTAGAGCTTCAACATAAAAATTCTGGGAGACATGATTCAGTCCATAGCAGCTCCCAGTGTGTGGAATCTGCTCTTCATTGCCTTTAATTTTGTCCCTCTGGGCTCTGGTAGCCAAATTCCAAAATGTCTTCCCATAATTCCCATGATCCCCTGATTCTCGTATTTACAGCTTTTTGTAGTGCCCTCCCATTTGTACCAAGGTTGGTTTGTGTGACCAATAGAATATGGCAGAATGATGGTATGTCACTTCCAAGATTAGGGTAGAAAGACCTTAATGATTTTGATCTTGGTTCCTCTTCTTCTGTCCTGAATCACCTACTTTAAGGGAAGCCAGCTGACATATCACGAGAAGCTTTGTAGAAAAGGCCATGTGGTAAAGACCTGAGATCTGAGACTTCTTGGAAGTGGATACTCCAGCAACTATCAAACCTTCAGGGGTTGCAGCTCTAGCTGACAGCTTGACAGCAACTTCATGGGAGACACTGGGCCAGAAATACCTAGCTAAGCTGCTCTTGGATTCTTGACCTTCAGAAATCATGAAATAATATACATGTGCATTGTCAATTTAACCTCCTCCTTCAGAATATATATTATCACCAAACATAAAAAAAGCCTTCATAGGGGTTGCACCAGCTTGCATTCCCACCAACAGTGTATGGAGGTTCCTCAAACAGTTGAAATTAGAGCTACCGTTCGATCCAGCAATTGCACTACTGGGTATTTACCACAAAGATACAAATGTAGGGACCCGAAGGGGTACGTGTACCCCAATGTTTATAGCAGCAATGTCCACAATAGCCAAACTGTGGAAAGAGCCAAGATGCCCATCGACAGATGAATGGATAAAGAAGTTGTGGTATATATACACAATGGAATATTATGCAGCCATCAAAAGGAATGAGATCTTGCCATTTGCAACGACGTGGATGGACCTGGAGGGTGTTATGCTGAGTGAAATAAGTCAATCAGAGAAAGACATGTATCACATGACCTCACTGATATGAGGAATTCTTAATCTCAGGAAACAAACTGAGTGTTACTGGAGTGGTTGAGGGTGGGAGGGATGGGATGGCTGGGTGATAGACATTGGGGAGGGTATGTGCTACGGTGAGCGCTGTGAATTGTGCAAGACTGTTGAATCACAGATCTGTACTTCTGAAACAAATAACGCAACATATTTTAAGAAAAAAGGAAAAGAAGAAGATAACAGGAGAGGAAGAAAAGGGGAGTATGTCAGAGGGGGAGACGAACCATGAGAGATGATGGACTCTGAAAAACTGAGGGTTCTAGAGGGTAGGGGG
>NW_027397067.1:27682896-27780350 GCF_003265705.2 Callorhinus ursinus
AAAAAAAAAGCCTTCATAATCTGGCTCTTTCCTACCTATCCAAATTTATCTTTTGAACACCCTTCTCATTCTTCTCCCCCTTATTCTTCGAACAGTACAAAACTGCTGAGAT
Organism: Callorhinus ursinus; assembly: GCF_003265705.2. Lineage (NCBI taxonomy): Eukaryota > Metazoa > Chordata > Mammalia > Carnivora > Otariidae > Callorhinus > Callorhinus ursinus. The sequence continues at coordinate 27,683,009 of NW_027397067.1, forward strand.
GAAATCCTGAAATGTGCCATGATTCTTTTAGCAAGAGCCACTTCCCTTTGCTCAGGGAAAACTGATCTGGCCAAATTCTATTTGTGTCTGAAGACTCAGTTCCAATGCTGCTGCTTTTAGATAATCCTCCATGTTTTTCAAATGGCAGGATTCTTTCTTTCTTTATGGCTAAATAATATATATCATGCTTTCTTTATCCATTCATCCATCAGTTGACACCTAAGTGGTTTTCATGTCTTGGCTATTGTGAATTATACGGCAAACCTTTCCAGACCCTCTAATTTGAAAGAGTTGCTTCTTTTATGTACAGTCACATTGCCCAGATTTGCCATCAAATAGGATGACTGTCATGTATATAGTTTGTTAAGTTTGTCTGTCTAACTTATTATTTTGTAGGCTTCTTTATCACAGAATTCTTTATCACAATGTAAACAAACATTTACTTAGAAAAGGGGGATGGAGAATGGACAAAATTCCAAAATAGCAAAAATTACACACACGTATTAGTGACAATTTTTCCAAAGCTAAGGTCAAGAAATAAAACCGAGTCAATTAATACCTGTGGTGGTCAGTAATAAAATTATTAAAATTTCTGTCATAAAAATATTTTCACAGTGCAAAATATACTTTATTTCTTCTCCCCTTTTATTGTAATCTTTTAAATCCTAAACCCTAAATCCTTTTAAATCCCCTATTGGTCACATCTTTGTATATTGTGTATTAATCCAAATTTATAATTAATATTGAAATTGAATTAAAATTTAGAATTATAGAAAATGTCATTAATTTCATTTTTATCTAATAAAAACTTAAGAGAATTTTTAATTTTTATAACTTTAATTAGAAATTCTCAGGTTAGTAGTTACACAAATGTTCAGTATATTGTGTAGTGCCACTGAGCTGTCACTGATATGTACATCCAAGGTCTGCATGGGAAATGCCCATCTAGCCTAATTTAAAGAAGAAAACAACTGGCTCCCCAGATAGACTGAGATAAAACCTTTTTTTCTGTATATCTCTTAGATGACTGAAAAGTCAAGCATTCTGGTACCCAGAATCTGATTTTGATACATGGGAAGCACTTTTAACTCCTGAAAAATGATTTCTTTTTTTTTTTAAGATTTTATTTATTTGAGAGAGTGAGAGAGAAACAGCACAAGTGGGGGGTGCAGAAGGAGAGGGAGAAGCAGACTCCCCTGTGAGCAGGGAGCCCATTGTGAGGCTTGATCCCAGTACCCCTAGACCATGACCTGAGCTGAAGGCAGACTCTTAGCTAACTGAGCCACTGAGGGGCCCCAAAATACGTTTTAAAAGATAAAGTCTTCTGTGTTTTTTTGAATACCTAATGAGTTGTATTGTAACTAAAAATAAAAATAAAGACAAAGTCTATGCATTTATTCTTAGGAAAATGGTAAGCATTTCCATTTTTTAAAAAGTGCTTTTCTTAATTGCAACTGCCAATATGCCACTAACCAGTAGATATTTTACATTTGTAAATCCTAAAGAAACAATAGAAAACAAATAGAGAGAAATAAATAGGGAAGAGAGAGAGAGAGAGAAGAAAGAAAGAGAAAACAGTTAGGAACGGAGGATATTATAAGAGATGTTACTTTGTAAAGGAGACTGATTATATAAATTATAATTTATATAAAAAATCTAGAAATCCAGTTTATTTCTATTCCTTTACCCTTATCTCTGAATACCCACATTACTTTTAATAGTTCACATTATAGGGGTGCCTACGTGGCTCATTCAGTTGAGCAACCAACTGTTGATTTCAGCTTGGGTCGTGATCCTCAGGGTCATGGGGTCCAGCCCCGCATCAGGCTCTGAGTGCTTAACGTGGAGTCTGGTTGAGATTCTCCTTCTTCCTCTCCCTCTACTCCTCCCCCTGCTCCTGTGCTCTCTCTCTGTCTCTCTCTCTCTCTCTCTCAGATAAATAAATAAAATCTTTTAAAAAATAGATCACATTATAAAACATCAGCCTTACTTTGCCTCATTGTGATATATACATAATATATCACAATGATATTGTACAGCTATAATGATCTTTCCTGTCCTTTACTAATGACATGCTTAGACTGAACATATAACATTTAGTGGTGTTTTTCTAATATTGATAGTGTCAAAGGCATGGGGAAAATTAAAGGATTCATTTAACAAATATGTTCTGAGTCTCCACTATGTGCAAGGACCCCAGGATCATGACCTGAGCCGAAGGCAGACACTTAACTGACTGAGCCACCCAGGCGCCCCTCTGATTCATGTTTTAAAAAAATAATTCTTGGTACTTCTATAATAATAGCTGGGAAACAACCATGGAATCTTAGGGGGTAGGGAGTTCAGAAGTTACTGCGATGATTTAGTCTATATAGCCCAGTGGCACAGACCAGGATGATTGGAGTGAAGGAAGTAGAAATTCGTTGGATCCTGGATGCTGGGGATATATTAATGGACAAAACAAAACAAAGATTCATGTATTTAAAGAACTTACCTTCTAGATAGTAAACAATAAGCAAGATAAGTAAATTATATAATAATATACTATTAGCAATTAATGCTACTATGTAATAAAACAAAAAGTAGATCAAAGGTAGAGAAGGCATGAATGAAAAGGTGAAATTTGAACAAAGACTTAAGGTGGGAAAAGTAAAGGAGGTGAGGGTATTCCAAGAAGAGAGTATTATTGGTTTAAATGCCTTGAAGGTGGTTGTGTTCATGGTGTGCCAATGCAAGAAGTGAGTGTAGCTTGATTGAAACAAAGGGGAGGGATTTAGAAGAATAAGAAGTGGTGATGGTGGACAATTATGGTGGGCTGGCAGCCATTGTAGGGACTCTGACTTTTACTTAGAGTAAAATGAGTCAAAGCATGGGTTTAACCAAAGAGCAACATGCTCTGATTCAAGTTTTTGTTTTTTGTGTTTTTTGTTTTTAAGATTATATTTATTTATTTGACAGAGAGAGAGAGAGCACAAATAGGCAGAGTGGCAGGCAGAGGGAGAGGGAGAAGCAGATTCCCCACTAAGCAGGAAGCCCAACATGGAGCTCGATCCCAGGACCCCAGGATCATGACCTGAGCCGAAAGCAGACACTTAATTGACTGAGCCACCCAGGGGCACCTCTGATTCATGTTTTAAAAAAATAATTCTTGGTACTTCTATAATAATAGCTGGGAAACAACCATGGAAACTTAGGGGGTGGGGAGTTCAGAAGTTACTGCGATGATTTAGTCTATATAGCCCAGTGGCACAGACCAGGGTGATAGGAGTGAAGAAAGTAGAAATTGGTTGGATCCTGGATGTATTTTAAAGTTAGAACTGATAAGATTTCCTGATGAATTGGGTATAGGATTTGAGAGAAATGGAGGAGTCAAGGATGACTCCAAGCTTCTTGGACTAAGCAATTGGTAGACTGGATTTGCAATCAAACTGAATTGGGAAAACAAATTAAAGAATGACCATCATTAGTTATTTTAATTTAAAATGTCTATTACACATCCAAGTTGAGACATCAAAGGAGTAGTTGAATATATGAGTCTAGATTATGAGAGAGAAGTCTGGACTAGAGCCATAAATTAGTAAATTATTAACATGTACACGCTCTTAAAAATCATGAGACTGGATGAGATCACCAGAATAATGCGTGTAGATAAAGAAGTACATGGGAACAAAGAAGAAGCCTAGGACAAACCACTATTAAGAGATTATGGAGAAGGGGAGAAAGCAGCAAAGGCTGAAATAGTGAATAGGAAAAGAGAAAACAAGAGAATATATGGTCTTAAAGGCCAAGTAAAGAAATCGTGTCAAGAATTCCATTGTTATGTTGCTGGAAGATCAAGTAAGGGGAGGGCGATTCGATTGAGTATTGTGAATATTATTGGTAATATTACTATGAACATTTTGGGCAAACAGGCGGAGGACAGTGAAATTATTCTGTATGATAGTGTAATCGTGGATAGATGTCACTATACATTTGTCAAATCCATACAATGTACAGCACAAAGAGCAAACCCTAAGTAACCTATGGACTTTGGTTACTAATATTGTATCAGTATTAGCTTATCAATTCTAAGAAATTTACCCCCACTAACGCAAAATGTTATTAATGGAAATAGAGAGGAGGCTACATCTGGGAACTGTATTTCCTACTCCATTTTTCTGTAAACCTGAAACCAAATAAAGTGTGTGTGTGTGTGTGTGTGTGTGTGTGTGTGTGTGTGTGTAGACACACATAGGCATATCCATATACATGGATTTTAAGCCAACTAGATTTGTTACACATTAAATAAATTAAGCAATATTTTATTATTATTAGCATTATTAGTATTACACGTTACAATCCCTTTAATTAGAAAGAATGGAGATTTCTTGGTCAAAGGGTACAAGTTTTCAATAATAAAATGAATAAGTTTTGGAGATCTAATGTACAACATGGTGACTAATAAATAACAATATTGTAATATATACTTAAAAGTTGCTAAGAGAGTAAATCTTAAATATTCTCACCACACACACACATACACACACACATATGGTAATTATGTGAGGTGATGAAGATGTTAACTAATCCTGTGATAATCATTTTGCCATACTTCAAATCATCACACTGCTCACCTTAAACTTACACAATGTTATATGTCCATTATATCTCATTAAAGTGGGAAACAAAAAAAAGAAAAAAACAACAGAAAGACAAAACTGCATGAAGGCTGAGATCCAAAAATAAATATTTGCTGATGAAATTTTTAGATAATGTGTCACTTCTGCCGCCTAATAAATATCATTTTCATTAGTTTTTGTTATGGTTCTCGAACTAAACATGTCTGCTTTCGGCATGTAGTGAGTATCTTATACAATTCACATCTCAGATAGTCTTCAAATGTAGCTAGGCACTTATATCCTTTACAAATGGCTGCTAATGATTATGTTAAATGCTTAATTTTTAATGGACTATAATTTCAGTAGTTACAGTAAAAAAAATACATTATGTTCTCTAGAGATAAAAGGATCAGAGGGTTCAGATCTTAACACGTTACTGCCTTAAAGCTTCTTGTGACCCTTTCGGCACAAGTGGTAATCTTTGGATGATAATTACTCTGTGCAAGACCAGAGTGCTCCACATTCAGGATAATTGCCGAGTATAAATGAACTTTATGCGAACATACCTTCAAAAATAAATTTGTTGACATTTTTAGCTTTGAATTCTGCAGCTCTAATGCAGATGATAGCATGATATTGACAGCTGGATAGGAAGATAAGCCATGAAAACAGTATAAGATAGAAGTGTCAAAAAATGACAGGGGAAACAATCGAGAGAAAGAGGGAAGCAAAATGGTCTGAAAGTGCTCCCTGAGTAAGGTGTTCCAGTTGGCCTGATTATTCTGAGTCATGACTCTTGTCCCAACCATTCTCGAAAGTGTTCCAATTTGGACATTAAGTGGCACGGTCCCTCAGTGGTCAGATCTCGCTGTCTCACAGAAGGAAGGTGCTGCTGAGGATGGATAGTTACATATAGAATTGTCTATTGTGCATTAGTCATTTGACATTGGATACTCATTCCATTATTTTCCAAAGCTACTCTACATTAACAGGGCTAAACTTCACAGACAGAGCAGTAACTGAAACCCTCACACCACTATATAAACAGAGTGTGAAGCCAAAGGAAATAGACCAAAAGTGATTAGTTTATGAATTTTGCCATCAGATGTTTACTCTGACTTCTCACGGAAGAATTATAGCTTCACACGACCACGAAGTCATTCTCATTATTTCCAAGGGAAAAAAAGGGTTGTTTTGTTTTTTTTTCCAGAGGAAGCTCAGCCTAAATTAGTCTTGTTCACAGTGATCCTTCTTTCCTAACATCAGTCTCCAGAATGTCCTTTCAAAGTGCACCCGAGTGCCATTTTCTCCATAACAAAAACACTTAAAAGTAGTTGGAACTTTGTCTCCAATGCAAAGTTTGATTTGCACTTTTTTTTTTCTAATAGGTTCATCTAAAAGTAATTCAGTAAAGGAACAGACAGTTTTGGAAGACTAAAAAATATTTTTTGTTAAATGCGGCTCTAAATTTTATATGGGTAACTAGTTGATTTTAAGGTTGTTAGTTTTAAACATGTATTCCCATAATTACTCCAAATGGGCTGGGATATTTTTCTCATTTTTAACATTTGTACAAAAAGATAATTCATGTTGATGCTTCAAGGTTCTGTTTATGTTGTTATAATCCATTAAATAGCTCGTTTTTTTAAGCTTTGGTTTTTTTACTAGGCATACTTTGTTAAGCATTTTAATAGAGATTTCATTAACTGCTCTATATCTACAGAGAAAAATGTTTCTTTCTGGGGAATGTTGTAAGAAGTTTCAATATTAGAGATATTTTAATTTGTACATTAAAGATTGGAAAAAAATAAATTTAAAAAATGAAAAACATGATTTTGCAACCTGAATATGTTTTTAGTCACAATTAACACATCAGAACTAGCTTTCTTACTATTTTCACAAATTTTTTGTTTTAGTATAAATTGAATTTTACTTCCCTTGCCAATAAAAACTTAAGATTGATTTACTTATAAACTAAGAAAAAGTGTATTTCAAAGCTAATTATTTGGCCTTTATTCTTAGCCACATTATTTGTGGATATGATAAAGCCATTTATGTTGGGAAACTTCATGATAGTTTTGCCTTCATTTCCAGATAAATATGCAGCACTTTATATGTAAAACACATTATGAACATGTATTTCAATTTTTTGTTCTCATATTGTTGATAGTCTCCTCTGAGTCATGAAGTAAGTTGCCAACTCTACATGAGAAGACTGCAAAAACCATCTCTTCATGGTAGTGGGGTGCTCCTATGGGCAAGGTCGTGGGTTCATTACGAGTGGTATCTAAACTCCTAAAACTGGAGAGATAATATATTTTATCCAACTAGAAGGAAACATCAACTCTGAAAAATAGAGCATTCTCTCAATGCCGTAAATTCTGTCTTTGATGTTTCAAAACGTACAGAGTTCCCTTCTGTAACTTAACTATCTTGAGTTCTAAATGTGTTGATAGCCAGTTCTCAGGTTCTATCATCTATCACATGCTTAGCATGAGGACTGTCCCAGGAGGGAAAAAATTATTATAGAAAACTCCTGTTTCTCCTATAATCTCCTTCGGTAGGTAGCACAGTTGTATATGAAAAGGAGGGTGGGAGTAAAATAAAATTATGTAGCTGTGTAATATAAGGAAATAAAATTTATGGAGGAGGTTATTCAAAAGAAAAACATATGTAATGCTAATACTAGTAAATGTATGTTTACTGTTTTGCAAAGCCCGTTCTCATACATTATTTTATTCAATATTGTTTATCCACTGCCCCCCAAAAAACTCTGAGTCTCATGGGACAGGTATTATTATTATTTAGCTTACCATGTTTATGAGTTATTTTAAAGGTCAAAATAAAAATTAGGTTACATGGAAAATTGTTTTTTTTTAAGATTGCATTTATTTATTTTTGAGAGAGAGAGAGAGAGCACGTGAGAGCATGAGCTGGGGGTGGGGCAGGGAGAGGGATAAGCAGAAGACTCCCTGCTGAGCAAGGAGCCTGATATAGGACTCGATCCCGGGACCCTGGGATCATGACCTGAGCGGAAGGGAAATGCTTGACTGACTGAGCCAACCAGGCGTCCCAAAATTGTTTTCTAAGTAGCTATTAAATTTAGGATCTTCCAATTTTACCTTCATTTTACCTCCTCCTGGATTGTGTACCTTATCTTTTTTAAATTTTTATATATTTATAACATAACAAATAATACCATCAATTTTAAAAACCACCTCAAATCTTATATCGAATGAACTAAAATAAATATAAATAGCATGGCATTATTTTTCTCTCTTTTACAGATAAAAAATGGATGATTTGAAAGACTAAATGACCATTATGAACAGCTCATTATGAGTTATAAGTTACATGGTAAAGACCTCTCTTCTCTTCTCTTGAAACCGTGATATTTCTCAAAATTGCAGTAATCATGCACAACATTAATTCAGTCAGCAACTATTTATTGAACAGCTACTATGTGTTAGACATTCTTCCTGGTGCTGAGGAACCAATGGTAATTAAGGCATAGAAGGTTTTTTTCTCAGGAAGCTTAGGTTCTACTTAAGGTCATGTAGGAGTCTGAGTCATTCAGAGAAACAGAACCAAGTGGACATTTTTTTGCAGTTGAAATTATCTTTTAATTAAAGACCAAGGAACAAGAAGCTCCTTTGTTACAGTGCAAAACATATGGCTCCTATTTACAGTTATATTTGACATCAGGGAGTCAAATATTTATACCACCGGCACTGAACTCACTGCAGCAGGCGAACAGGGAAGCAGGATTTCCTTTACTGGCATTGAGATTGTAATACATTTTTACATGCAATATGTTCTTTGGTAGACTTAACCATTCAGTGAAATTACAGAATTTTCAAAGGAAAGAAGTAGTAAAATATTTCATGTAAAATTTGAGCATAGTATTTCCTGCCAAGCTATTTATACACACTTCAGGGGAAAGAAAATCAATCCTAGTAAAGTTTTAAAATATTACATCAAAACTTACTGATTGACTTTGGTGTGTTCAGACACACACACAAAAATGTAAATAAAATAAACCGGGTTAGATAATGAGGTTTCTAAAATAGTATCATGATGTTTCTAGTAATTAGGTAAAGGGAAATTAATCTAAAGAATGTGGAATTCCTTGAATGTCTTTGAAAAAATATATATATCATATATATTGGATACATATCCAATATATAATACCCTATATCCTACATATATCTATGTAGATAGATGTAGATAGAGAGAGAGGCAGTGAGGGAAATACTATAAGAATTTGGCTTATGTAATTATGGAAGCTAAGTCCAAGATTTACAGTCAACAAACTAGAGATCCAGAAGAGCTGATGGTGTAAGTTCCAATAGTTTGCGGGCAGGAGAAAACCTATGTCCCAGCTCAAAGACAGTCAAGCAGGGAGAAGTAATTCTTTCTTACTCCAACTTTTGTTCTATTCAGTAAATTGGATGAGGCCCACCCACACTGAGGAAGAAGGCCAACTGCTTTACTCAGTTTACCAATACAAGTGTTAATCTCATTCAGAGATATTCTCACAGACATACCTAGAAATAATGCTTAACCAAATACATGAACCCCCCATGACCTAGTCAAGTTGACACATAAAATTAACCGTCACAGGCAATTAGAAAATAAACCAACAGGGCGCCTGGGTGGCTCAGTTGGTTGGGCGACTGCCTTTGGCTCAGGTCATGATCCTGGAGTCCCGGGATCGAGTCCCCCATCAGGCTCCCTTCTCAGTGGGGGGTCTGCTTCTCCCTCTGACCCTCTTCCCTCTCATGCTCTCTGTCTCTCATTCTCTCTCTCAAATAAATAAATAAAATCTTTATTTAAAAAAAGAAAATAAAGAAAATAAACCAACAAGGGAAGAAGTGAACATATTAATTTCAAACAGTATTAATTCTATTTTAAAAATACACAGGTAATGTGATAGTAACTAGTTGTGTGATGGGGCAAAAAATCTCACTGAGGATGTGTTATTTGAATTCCTCCATAAGAAATGAAAAGGGCTTGATATATGAAACAATGGTGAGTTTTCACAAGGTGTTTAAGTGCTGGAAGATGAGAAAATATTCAAAGTATCTAGAAAAAAAGGAAAAAGGCTTAAGTGTCTGGAGTCTGACAACCAAAGAGAGTCCTATTAGTAGAGGCCTGAGGGGCAAGCATAGGTCTGATCATGCAGAGCTTTGCAGGCTGCAGTGAAGAGTATGAATTTCATTTTAAGAGCAATGGGAAGCCATTTATAGGGTTTTATGTGTCACAAAAGGCAAGAATGATTAGGCAGTAGATCAGCTAAGTTAAGATCTATAGAAAACATCTCTTGAAATTTTAAGGTGATAGATAGATGATAGATGATAGATATAGATAGATAGATAGATAGATAGATAGATAGATAGATAGATAGATGACATATGGTATATGATATCCATATTTGGATATGTGCATGTGTAAATATTTATTTGTATATAGATAAAAGGACAATTTTCTTTTGCTCCTTAAGTGAAAGGTGAAGCATTCATGGGGGTTTTTGAGAAACAAAAGATAGTAGCTAAATTACATTCTGATGAGAATGGGTCAGTTAACTAAAGATCTTTAGTTTTGTGAGTAGGGTCTGCAGGGAGAGCAGATACACATTTCTCAACCTCCTCCAAGCTGTGGTTAGCCTCTCCTTTATGTACCTAAAGAATGTCAGTTTTAAGAGTGTCAAATTATTAGCTTCCAATATGCCCCAGATCTCGGACAAACTCTGCTGTTGAGATAAGCTTTTACTTACAAATGTATGATAATAAATCATTGAAATTCAATGATATGTCACTGGTGTGTGGGCCATAGTACTTTTTCAGTCATATCTGAAGCCTAGCTTCTCTGAAGCTTGGAATCCCAACTCTTCTTCAAAGATAAAGAGTTTTTTCAAGTATTAATTCAAGGCCATACAATGCACTGCTTGCTTAGAAATAGGAATGTATATATTCTTTTGTTCTCCAAGATTTAGATAGAGTTATGTATGTGGTTGATAAAATTGAGTCAACCTCTATAACCTTATATTAAATCAATAATAATGCAATCCACTTGAGGGAAGACATAGAAAAGCAAATATAAATATATTATAGTACATGAGTTGTCAAACTTTGTGAGCTCTTATGCTGAATAGTTGGAATTATAAGATTTCCCTTTACCATTGAACACAGTAAAACATTCCACAAAAATGGTGATTTTAGTATTTAAGGAAACATTACTTTGAAAGTTTTAAAATAAGTAAAAGTTAAATTCTCATCAAAATCAATACACACGCATACACACAAATTCTTATAGGCACATCCTCCTAGGGAGGTAACATTAATAGTGGTGCTTGGTTGTAACTCCTTCAACTCCTTGCCGAGTCATTTGCTTACTTTGTGACTTTGGACATATCATTTAAACTTTCTGTTTCCCCATTATATTTCTGTAGGATGGGAATAGTCATAGTTCCTACTTTGTAGAACAGTCATGTATGGATTTAAAAAAGTGTAAATTACTTAGAACAATGCCTAACACATAGCAAATACTCAACATATGTTCACTATCCTTATTATTTTTCCCAATGGAAACTACCAGTAGATCACCCCTTAATTGATTTCTTAGTAATATTTACTCTAAAACTAAACCTAAGTAATAGATATAGAAGGCAATGACATTTGCATATTATATAAATGTCAAAGTACATATAAATATATATTTTTGAAATGTAGACTATTATTAGATATATAATTAGATTATGTTATTGTAAATATTAGATATTTACAAATTATAATTTTCTAAATAGATTTTTATGTTGCTAGTTACTGCAGAGCAAATGTGAGGTAAGGAGGTAGGAAGCTTCTTAGACTATGAATTGTTCCCACATATATGTTTATGAAATAGAAAAAAGTAGACAATTTACTTATTGTATAGATATAGATATCATATAGACAAGCATAGATAACTTGACTATTTTTAAGTATATTTCTTTTGAAATTTAGAGAAAACTTCATTATCTTTTCATGATAACTTTATAAAAAGACCCTATTGGGATCAGCATGACTTTTCCCATCTAAGTCCATGCAGAAATAGTCACCCCACCTCCCCAAACCTCTTTCTTTCACCCTTGTCAAGTTAACTAGATAGGGAATTATGAGAGTCCTAGAAATACAAACTGAGACTGAGGTGACACTGAATTTCTAAAATGGAGGAATTAGACGAGTAAGAGAAAGAAAAATGGAGCATGCTGCTGATGCAAAGTCACAGAGAAATTGATAAGACTGGAGTAGGGGCCATGTGTGTGGGAGAGCCAGGAACTGAGTCTAGACAGTCAATAAAGGGCAGCTCCAAGAACCCCATGAACCCTAAGTCAAGACACTGATACAGTGTGTAAATGCATAAAAATAGAAATTATTGTCTATTTTGTTCAGGAGTGTGTTCCAAGGGCTTAGAATAATGCCTGGAACTGAGTAGGTGCTTACGATGTGTCTACTAAGTGAATGACTACTGTGTAAATCTGTGTCTGCTTACTTGCCATCCATTTTTCAGTTTCAACCCAAAAAGCGTCCATGATTACAGCTAGCTAGTGAAAGTAAAGGGAGTAGAAAGACAAGGCCCCCAACCCCTTGTAAGCCTCTCCCTTCCTCCCACTCCAAACCCGGCCCCTTTCTGTTGACCTAGGAATTCAAAGTTTTGAAATCATCCAGGGATAACTCTCCTCATGATGGGCAGTAGCAACAATGGGGTACGTGAACAAGCAACAAGCAGGAAAGGAAGAAAAGCACAGACTGTGTGAGGACCACAGCATACAGACTGGTTTGGGAGTAATGGGAACTTTTCCTTAGAGACGCCCATGAATAACTGGGGCACATTGGTTGGAAGCTAAAAATCTGCTAGTACAGGGGGAAGCATGACTCGGAACTACATAAGATAGTCAAATATAGACTTATGAAATAAAAATATCACCTGACTTAGCTTACACAGATAATGTATGATATGTTCAGTGTTTTCCTATGAAAAGTAAGGAAAAAACAGCACCCACCTCAAACGGGGCTTGTGAGGATCACGTAAGACAGATTCTTAACAGGGCATGGTGCTTAGCAAAGATTCAAGATGGTTTTTTCAACAAGCACTTGTGCTCTTCTATACGTTAAAAAAATCAGCTTGGAGGGAGAGAAATAGTGACAGGAAAGAAACGTAGTTCTGGTCTTTACAGTGCATGAAGTCTGGTGAGACAGCCAACTTGAACAGCTGATGACCCTGTTACATTTCATCTAGGTCCTTAAGGGGGAGCTTAGACACACTACTGGGAGAATGAAGAAACCATGCACTTTTCCTCTGCCTTTGAGCTCGTGGGTCTCAGTGGATTTTCTAATGTAGCTCATAGTTCCAGATCCCTGGCCCCACTATCTCTCCTGACTTGTCATTCCTCACAGATTGATAGCTTAGATTTTCTTTTCTGGACTATATAATTAAGCTTGGAGCCATTTATCCTGTAAGGGGGAGACTGTAGTCTTCTGGAGGATGAAGAAGCAGCCAGCCAACTATTAACCTCCATATTAGTGCTAAGTCTCTTCATTCTACTGTATGTGATCCTGTGATAAATTTCAACAAATGTCTTATGCCCCACCTTCAGAAGTAATGCTCTTTTAGGTAATGCTCAATGGCCTGAAGTAATTCATTTATTTATTCAGTTATCCATATACCCACCCTTCCCAGGCACTGTCCTGATCACTGTAGATGCAAAGCTCTACCCTCTCCAGAGTAATTCAGACTCAATGCTAGCTCACCAACAAAGAAACACAATGCAGTGATATCATATAAAATCTATTTCAAGGTTCTTTTGAGCACTGATGTCAGAAAGACAAACAATGTCCTGAGAGATCCCATAAGGAGTCACAGAGGAGGTTATGTATGAACTGGCCTGTTTAAGCTGATTAAGAAAAGTAAAGAACAGCCTTTTGCTATAAGAGTAGTGGCAAGTGTATAGACAGTGTCATGGGATTTAGAAAAAAGTCATATCTTGGGAGAATTACTTTTTCTCTATGGGCGAAAAACATTCAAATATTTTATAAGAGCAAACTGATATGATTAGATCTGTAGTTTAGACAGAAAATTCTAGGAGTTCTATGGAGAATAGATACAATACAAAATATTGGAAGCCATTATTTCCAAGTTCCTAAAAGCACAAGGTTCAAACTCTACTGATAATCAGCACAACCCTCAACTATCTGACTTATTGCTAATAACTTCAAAATTTTTGAAACACATGTTTTGAAGTTTCTATTTGAAGAAAAGAAAAAGTATTACTGACATGAATTTTAGTCTTCAGAAATTAACCATAGTCTACCTTTAATGAAATATTTAGTTTGTCTTTTTTTTTTAAAGATTTTATTTATTTATTTGAGAGAGAGAGAATGAGAGATAGAGAGCACGAGAAGGAAGAGGGTCAGAGGGAGAAGCAGACTCCCCGCTGAGCAGGGAGCCCGATGCGGGACTCGATCCCGGGACTCCAGGATCATGACCTGAGCCGAAGGCAGTCGCTTAACCAACTGAGCCACCCAGGCGCCCTTAGTTTGTCTTTTTAAAAAAATATTGTATTTCTAATGTACATATACTTAATTAACTGAAGAGGGGGGCCCATGGAAGTGGTAGAAGAAGTCTAGAATTTATTCCATGGATGGAGATATAATTCATCCCTTATTAAAAGACTAATAACATATTTTAGTAGGACTTACAGCGTGTAACAAAATATAACTGCCAGAGTGACACACAGTTTTTTTGTATCTGAGTCTTGCAAGGCTAAAATCTATAAGAAATATCAATATAAATATTATGCTCTCTAAACAAATGAGTGAAGCAAAAATTTATCATGTCCATTAAATTTTAAAGCTGCCACTGTCAAGTTGTTTTAGGTGGCAAGCAGTTAGAGATAGATGCATTTGATGGAAGTTTCTAACTTTTTGACATAAATCATTTTGTTTTGTCACTTTTTAATGCGACTGGTAATAGGAGACACATTATGCCTGGTATAATGCATGGCAAAAGTTTTAAGTCACTGAACATGAATTTGTGTAAGTGTGCTTAATCTAGAGAGTTTAATCAGTTTTATCAACAACACTCTGCATGTGAGGGTTGGTGGGCAGCATGATAATGTGACCTCATTAAATTAATACTTGTGATGAAGATGAAAATGACCACCGAAAATCCGAATAAATAATGCATCATCTTGTGTTCCTTTGCCACTGCTGCTTTAGGCATCTGGGGAAATTAATAAGGGTTACTTGTGTCAATCAGGCAAATCAGAAGTAAAGAGAAATCTTCAATTAATCATGGTATTTTACAACAATCCCTTTGGAAAAAAAGAGAACCCTATTAATAAGAAAGCATCACGCCTTCTGTTGCAGTTGACAAACAGTGATAAGCTTCTCGGGGGATGTGGTGTATGAGAGATTCATAATGAAGTTTTCCTGGTAAAATTCCCTAAAATCATTCCAACTGCAAAATCTTAGCAGTTCTGAGGCATGAAAGCCTTCGGGGATTCCTCTAAAGAGGTTTGCCTTTCGGCCTTCACCAAGTGAGCCGGTGATTACTGCATACACTCTTCGCAGCCTGCTGCCAGCTACCGTCACAGTTAAAAAGCTGAAGTGTGCCCCTTGCACCAACAAATCTGGTTAATCAGGAAACTTCCCAGGGACCGTCCAGTAACGGTCTGTGGGATTAGCCAGTAACTCTCCCACATATGAGCAGCCTTGAGACACTCACAGTGCAAACAGGTTTCTACTGACTTCAGATGACTTGTCATAGGCAACTTTCTGGTCGCCACTTTAGAGCTTATTTTTAGAAGTTTCAGACTAACTGTAATCAAGACTGAATTGGAATGGGGTGTTCAAGGGCCGAGGTTTCTATCAGTGTGAACTTATCCTGCCATAGCACAGAGTGCTGATTCTTTTAGGGTGTTAGCCTTAAGCCTTCACATCATAAAAAGCACAGAAGTACTTCTTTTTTTTTTCTTTTTTTTTTCTTGCAAGGATGAATTTTCCACCTGTTAGCCATCTCAGGAATTCTACATTTCCCCCAACTCCCTATGATTTTAATTTCACCACTAAGGGAGGAAAGGGGAAGTAGAACACAAAATGTTAAATACATTCTTTGTCCTATTATTTGAACATCAAATAATAGCAGCCATTTAGCCCTTAAATAACCATTAGCTTTGGGACAAAAAAAAAAAAAGATAAACTCAGAGTCATCGATTCTTTTTTTTTTAAGATTTTATTTATTTATTTATTTGAGAGAGAGAGAGAGAGAGAGCATGAGCAGGGGAGAGAAAGATGGAAAGGGAGAGGCAGACTTCCCCACTAAACAGGGAGCCTGATGCGGGGCTTGATCTCAGGACTCCAGGATCATGACCTGAGCCGAAGGCAGATGCTTAACCGACTGAGCCACCCAGGTGCCCCTAGCGTGATCAATTCTTAAATACCACTTTGAATATTCTTAAAAAGAATCAGGATTCCTACACATTTCATTTTAAGCAGATACCCAGATCTGGACACAGTTCCTTTGCCCCATTTTTACCAGATTGTAGGAGATTTAAATCTCTGTTTTGGAACAGAATGGAGTCTTGACTTTGAGGATAGGACACATTTTAAAATATCAAGAAATTTCCAGGAAAATCCATAATTCTCCCATATAGTCATCTCCAGAATTGATACCTATCACAAAGAAGATACATTTATTTATAGTTTTAAGTGAATAAATTAAATTTAGACTAGTTATTATAGTATTTTTGTACTTTTTACAATGGTACCTCTCAAGTACTCTGTGGAACTAGTATAGATATTTTTTATGTCTTATATATGTATATATTTATAAAGACAGACAGTTGTATGTCACTAAATAATAGGATTTTTATAAAATTTCATTGTGGTATTCTCAAACTTCTTAAGAAGAAAAATGCAAATGTTCAAAAGTTTAATCATTATTCAAAATGTTTGAACACAAAATCCAGTTTTGAAAAAGTAATATATATTACTTACATTATTGATGCAAGCATGCTCTATAACACACATATACAATCATCAGAGCAGACTTTTTAAAAATACGGGAGAAATAAATTATTATTTTATTGTCACAAAAGAGAATATTTTATTACAAAAATAGTAAAGATGCTGTATCTTATGTATATATTTTTCATCACCATAAGGTTATGACCTTGGAAACTCATTTAAAGCTTCCTTGTCATAAGTTATAAGATACAATCTTCAATGCAGTAACAAATCATATCATACAATGCTATTATTTCTTTTATTTATCTATGGTGCTACCTATCTCTTTACCTATCTAAAGCTATTTTGGGGTTATAGTGAGGTATAAAGGCAGACTGATTCATTATTAATAGAATCCTTTTGTATAAAATAGCTTTTAAAGATGCCAAGGAGAAAATACAACTGAGATCTGAATATAAGGACAGGAATTAAATGTGGATCTTGACTAAATTGCAAGTTTCCTACAGTGCAAAACAGCAATACTGTTTATAAATCTACTATGATTTTCTAGTTGTCGATGCACAAGGATATACATGGTAATGTCATTAGTCCTTGTCCTTTGTTAAATGTAATTGTTTCTCTAGAAGAAGTAGGTCTTTCAGAAGAATGGCTCCCCAGAGAGAAAGAGAAAAAGAGATTAAGATAGAGATTTCAGGTAGGAGCGTCTATAGAAATTCATGAAAAGACCATCACACAGAAACTGTTATTTTTCTCATCAAAAAATGAAGGATATTTATAAAAATCATCTGTAAAAAAAATAAAGCATCCTAAAGTAGCAAGATTGTATATTTAAAACTACTTGTAGTAGTTATGTAACTCCAGGAGTCACAATTTAAAATCAGAACCAAAAGAATATAAAAGTCCTTTGTTTTTGCCTATGAGACAATGAATTCATTCATTAATTCATTCTTGCTATGTATTCACGCCATGGATCTGTCAAAAGACACTTACCGAATGCTTGAGTGCTCAGCACTACATTGTGTTTTGATTTTCATAGAGTTACATTTAGATATATAGGGCTACCAGAAGATCTCAGACATTTTCAGATTTAGGTTGTGGGGTAGAAGACACAAGTCACTCCTATCAATCACTTACTATGTGCCTGGAAATATCTTATATAAAATTGAATGTTTATTGTGTTCCAAAAATTGCCTCCAGTCCTGCATTGGCAGCCATTTCCCTGTTTTTTTCATCATTTGAAAAAACTAACTGTGTCAGGCACTGTGCTGGTCTGTGGATTGAAAAGAAGAGAGGGGCAATGGAGAAGGTCTGCCCACAGAGGCTTAGATTCGACTGGAAATAAACATGCAAACAATTATTATATAATAAGTTTGAAGATTCCCAGAGATGTGTATGATGTTGAGTGAGTGCAAGGGGATGGGAGATTTAGTCAGCCCGGTGAAGTCAGGGAGGCTTCCTTCTTTTTTTTTTTTTTTTTTAAGATTTTTATTTATTTATTTGACAGAGAGAGAGAGACACAGTGAGAGAAGGAACACAAGCAGGGAGACTGGGAGAGGGAGAAGCAGGCTTCCTGCTGAGCAGGGAGCCCAATGCAGGGCTGGATCCCAGGACCCTGGGATCATGACCTGAGCCGAAGGCAGATGCTTAATGACTGAGCCACCCAGGCGCCCCAGGAGAGGCTTCTGCAAGGAATAGTCTTTGAGCTGATATACTAGGGTTAAGCTGAAATATTTCAGAGAGGAAGGCAGGACAATGAAATTTTAGATAGTAAGGAATTTTCTGGGAATCAAAAGTAATCAAAAACTTTTGGGATATAGGGGTGCCTGGGTGGCTCAGTTGGTTAAGCGACTGCCTTTGGCTCAGGTCATGATCCCAGGGTCCTGGGATCGAATCCCAGATTGGGCTCCCTGCTAGGCGGGAAGCCTACTTCTCCCTCTCCCACTCCCCCTGCTTGTGTTCCCTCTCTCGCTGTCTCTCTCTCTGTCACTTAAATAAATAAAATCTTTGAAAAACTTTTGGGATATAAAACACAAGCAAGGTTGAAGATGGTGGAGTAGGTGGACTCTAAGTTCACCTAGTCCCACAGATACAACTAGGTAACACTCATATGTACAAATAACCCAGAAAATGACCCCAACACTGGCAGAACAAACACCACAACTAAATGTGGATGAGCCACATTGAAGAGGGTAGGAAAGGCAGAGACCCAATAAGGAACTAAATAGACCACAGGACTCTCAGCAGGAGGGAGGGACACCGAGGGCACACAGAGGACAGAGAAACAAACTACACACCAGGGAGCCCATGTGGGGAAGATGAATTCCCATTAACACTGGCTTTGAAAACCAGAGGAGCCAAATTTTGTGAGTTCTTACGACCAGCAGGATTTAAAACCTAGAATTGTAAAAGTCAGTGTGCTCAGCTCTGGGAGACCTGGGGAGCAAAGGAGCTGGCAGGTGCCATTTTCCTCCCCTGCCACCCAGCATAAACACATGGCCACTTGCAGGAACTAGCAAGGTGCCAATACTCAGTACCGAACATGGTAACATGCCCTCCCTCATACATGTTGCAGATCTGCCCCCTCCAATATGCCCCTGGCTGGAGCCCATCCATGGTGGTGCCATAAGCCTGGCAGTGTACAAGCAACCCCAAAGGGAGATAGCACCACCCCAAAATAACTCCTGTCCTAGAGAGAAGGGAAGATAACTGCACACATCAGTCCAACAGCAGCCCCAGGGAAGCTGCAGGGAGACAACTTTTCTGATTGCAGGTCCTGCCCACCCACAAAAGCTTCTCAGGCGACAACACAGGGAAAGAGCCCTGCAGTTTGGAGCTACTGCATCTCTGACAAATGCCTGATCTAACTCAACTCAAGCCTGGCCCATTAACTGGCCCATTATGACCCAAGACTGGCCCATTAACACCACAGGGACAAAACACTGCCCACAACAGGCAAAGAGAGCTACTGCAGATGACTGAACTGAAAGAAAAAGTGGCTCAGCCACAAAAACAAAGAGTATGCAACACATATAGGAGATAGTTCTGAAGCACCCAGCTTCTGGTGAACAGGGAACACTGCACTGCAGCACACTATAGGATCTTTTCTTCATAAGGTCATTACTTTCAAAAGCAGAAGACATAGCAGACTTCCCTAACACACAGCAATAAATACAGAGGACAAAATGAGGAGACAGAAAAATATGTCCCGAATGAAAGAACAGCACAAAATCACAGCAAGACACCTAACTGGAAGGGAGACAAGTAATATGCCTGATAGACAATTTAAAGTAAGGGTTATAAAGATACTCATGGAGCTTGAGAAAAGACTGGAGGACATCAGTAAGACCTTTAACAAAAAGTCAAAAAAGAACCAATCAGATGAAGAACACAATAAAATGAAAATACACTAGATGGAATAAACAGTAGGCTAGAGGAAGCAGAAGAACAAATCAGTGACCTGGAGGGCTGAGTAATGGAAAGTAATCAAGCTGAACAGGTGGGAGGAAAAAAAACAATTATGCAAAATGAGAATAGATTTAGGGAATTCAGTAACACCATCAAGCATAATAACATTTGCATTACAGGGATCCCAGGAGAAGAGAGAGAAAAGGGGACAGAAATTTTATTTGAAAAAATACCCGAAATCTTCCCTAATCTGATGAAAGAAAGAAGGAAATGGAAATCCAGATCCAGAAGGCATAGAGATAACCTGACAAAATCAATCCAAGGAGGTCTGCACAAAGACACACAGTAATTAAAATGGCAAAATGTAGTGATAAAGAGAGAATTTGAAAAGCAGCAAGACCAAAAAAAAAGCAGTTTTGTATAAGGGAAACCCCATGAGGCTATCAGCTGATTTTTAAGCAGAAACTTTGCAGGCCAGAATGGCATGAGACATTGAAAGTGCTGAAAGGAAAAAAACTAACAAAAAGAGGGACAAACAAAACCCAAAACCAGTAGAAGTAAGAAAATAATAAAGATTAGAGCAGAAATAAATGAAATAGAAACTAAAAACACAATAAAACACAATAGAACCAATCAATGGAACCAGAACCTGGTTCTTTGAAAAGATCCACAAAAATTGATAAAACTTTAGCCAGACTTATCAAAAAAAAGAGAGGTGGGGGGACTCAAATAAAAAAAATCATAAATGAAAGAGGAGAAACAACAACCGACACTGCAGAAATACAAAGGATTGTAAGAGAATATCATAAAAAAATTATTTTCCAACAAATTGGACAACCTAGAAGAATGGATAAATTCTTAGAAACATCTAATCTCCCAAAACTGAATGGGGAAGAAATAGAAAATTTAAACAGACTGATTACCAGCAATAAAATTGAGCCAGTAATCAAAAAAACTCCCAATAAACAAAAGTCCAGAGCCAGATGGCTTCACAAGGGAATTCTGCAAAACATTTAAAGAGGAGTTAATACTTGTTCTCAAACTATTCTGAAAAGTAGAAGAGGAAGGAAAACTTCCAAATTCATTATATGAGATCAGCATTACCTGATACCAAAACAGATAAAGACATTACTAAGAAAAAAAAAGAGAACTACAGGCCCGTACTCTGATAAACATAGATGCAAAAATCCTCAACAAAATATTAGCAAATTGAATCCAACAATGCATGAAAAAAATCTTTCACCACGATTTATTTATTCCCAGGATGTATGCGTGGTTCAATATTTACAAGTCAATCAACATCATATCAATAAGAGAAAGAATAGAAACCATGTGATCATTTCAGTAGATACCAAAAAAAAAAAAAGCATCTGACAAAATATAACATCCATTCATGATAAAAACCCTCAACAAAGTATGTTTAGAGGGAACATACCTTAACATAATAAAGGCTATATATTAAAAACTCACTGCTAACACCATATTCAATGGTGAAAAAGTGAGAACTTTTCCTCTAAGATCAGGAACAATAGTGGAAAAGGATGTCCATTACCACCACTTTCATTCAACATAGTACTGAAAGTCTTAGTCACAGCAATCAGACAAGAAAAAGGAATAAAAGGCATCCAAATTGGTAAGGAAGAAATAAAACTTTCACTATTTGCAAATGACATGATACTATATATAGGAAACCCTAAATACTCCACCAAAAAACTACTAGAATTGATAAATGAATTCAATAAGATCACAGTATACAAAATCAATGTACAGAAATCCATGGCATTTCTATTCACTAATAATGAAGCAGTAGAAAGAGAAATTAAGAAAACAATCCCATTTACAATTGCATCAAAAATAACAAAATACCTAGGAATGAACTTAACCAAGGAAGTGAAAGACCTGTACTCTGACGACTATAAAACAATAATGAAAGAGATTGAAGACAAACAAATGCAAATATCTTCCATGCTCATAGATGGGAAGAACAAATACTGTTAAAATGTCCATACAACCCAAAGCAATATACAGATTTAATACAATCCCTATCAAAATACCAACGGCATTTTTCATAGGACTAGAACAAACAATGCTAAAATTTGTATGAAATCACAAAAGACCCCAAAATGCCAAAGCCATCTTAAAAAAGAAAAATAAATCTGGAAGTATCACAATTCCAGATTTCAAGTTATACTACAACCCTGTATTAATCAAAACAGTATGGTACAGGCACAAAAATAGACACATAGATCAACAGAACAGGCTGGAAGGCCCAGAAACAAGCCCAAAATTATATGGTCAATTATCTTCGAGAAAGGAGGCAAGAATAT
The DNA here is from genome assembly GCF_003265705.2 of Callorhinus ursinus. Taxonomy (NCBI): domain Eukaryota; kingdom Metazoa; phylum Chordata; class Mammalia; order Carnivora; family Otariidae; genus Callorhinus; species Callorhinus ursinus. Next base: position 27,705,344 of record NW_027397067.1, read on the forward strand.
GCAATGGTTAAAACACAGTCTCTTCAACAAATTGGTATTGGGAAAATTGGACAGCTACATGCAAAAGAACGAAACTGGACTACTTCCTTAACGCTATACACAAAAATAAACTCAAAATGGATTAAAGACATAAATGTGAGACCCGAAACCATAAAAATCACAGAAGAGAGTGCAGGCTGTAATTTCTCTAACATCAGCCATAACATTTTTCTAGATATGTCTCCTGAGGCAAGGGAAACAAAAGCAAAAATAAGCTATTGGGACTTCATCAAAATAAAAATCTTCTGTACAGCAAAGGAGTCATTTAACAAAACTAAAAGACAACCCACTGAATGAGAGAAGATATTTTCGAATGGCATATCTGATAAAGGCTTAGTATGCAAACTACATAAAGAACTTAAACAACTCAACACCCAAAAATGATCTAATTAAAAATGGAGAAAAGGCATGAACAGAGTTCTCCAATGGAGATATACAAATGGCCAACAGGCACATGAAAAGATGCTCAACATTACTCATTATCAGGGAAGTGCAAAACCACAATGAGATATCACCTCACACCTGTCAGAATGGTTAAAACCAAAAGCAAAAGAAATAAGCGTTGATGAGGATGTGAAGAAAAGGAACCCTCATGCACTGTTAGTGGGAATGCAAACTGGTGCAGCCACTGAGGAAAACAGTATGGAGGTTCAAAAATTTAAAAATGGAACTATTCTGTGACCCAGTAATTGCACTACTGGGTATTTACCCAAAGAATACAAAAACACAATTCAAAAGGATTTATGCACCCCTATGTTCACTGTAGCATTATTTACAATATCCAAATTACGGAAGAAACCCAAGTGTCCATTTGCAACAACATGAATAAATCTAGAGGGTATAATGCAAAGCAAAGTAAATCTGTCAAAGAAAGACAAATACCATCTGATTTCACTCATATGTGGAATTTAAAAAACAAAACAAACGAACAAAGGAAAAAAAGACACAAATCAAACAACAAACTCTTAACTATAGAGAACAAACTGATGGTTGCTAGAGGGGAGGTAGGTGGGGAGGGGGTAAAGGGGTTGGATGAAACAGGTGAAGAGGATTAAGAGTAGTATACTTATCTTGATGAGCACCAGGTGTTGTACAGAACTGTTGAATGACTATATTGTACACCTGAAACTAATATAACACTGTATGTTAACTACAGTGCAATTAAAAAAGAAAAGAAAAACAGAAGGAAGGAAGATGACAGATGATAAAATATCTCCGAAGACATTCTTCTAATATAGTAAGTTCTTGAAAATTATACATTAAACTAATGAAGTTTTGATGCCATCCAGAAGAAACTAATGAAGTCCTTTGTCAAAAGAGCCCAGATTAAATTCATACCCAAGCAATAACATGAATCTGTTGTGAGTCATGAATTGCGTTATTTGTTTTAGTCACATTATCCCCAGTAATTGTTGCAGAGTACCTTGGTCATATGCCCAGCGGTGCTATTTTCTCTTTCTTGCTGGTTGAAAATTTGGACTTGGTGTTCATCCAGAACCATTTTCCACCTCCAGCCTCTCTAACCTACTTGTCTACTTCCCTGTGTGAGACAAACTGCATTTGGCCTTTTTTGTCACAAGATAGTTATGATTCCGAGTTATCTCCAAGCCCTTTCATCTCAGTAGAGTGTCACTTATTGTTTCTATCCACATAATTCTTCCATTTCATATTGATGTTTCCTCATTTCTGCCTTTCCCTCCAACCTATTCCAGTATTCCAGAGTAGGCAACAAATGAGGCCCTTTCTGAATACACCATGGGAGTTAAAGTCATACTTTATGGTTAGACTGCTAGAGTAACCTGCAAATTTTCAATTCCAGAAGATGTTCATAGCGTAACATTTATTTGCAAACTGAACATGAGACTAGAGTTATGTGGCTGCTATAAAAATCACCTAAGTATATGCTCATATGTAAGAAAACATAAATCTTTTCATCTTTTTCCTTACCTAAATCACAAGCTTCTCCTTTGTTAACCTGAGGCACACATCTGTGAGAGATGAGGATTAATATACAGAATGAATGTAAAATAGAGGATATTGCTATTCTATGTTACACGTGTTAAAACTGAAGAAAAGTTAAGCAATGGATTCAGTCATCTAGTTACGTAGGAACTGAGCTGTGAGTAGAATCAAGTTCTACTGGGTGGCAAAGTCCACGGATGTTTCAACAACTTTAAGACACTGTTGGACTTGGTTCTCCTGGAATTCTTTGTCTACACATTATTGTCAATTTGAGAATTCTGGACTAGCGTGGACCAGGCGAGATAAATTGATACCACAAAGAAAAGAGAGAAATGAAGACAGACTGAAGTTTAAGATTTTAAATTTTAAGAAAAAAAATGACCTTTCTTTCTTACTCTTAGGTAATGACATTGAAATGCTGAATAGAGATCAAAAGATCAAAGAGGGGATCAAACTGGGAGACCTTTAGTCTGGATGCTGCCCTTTTGGGGCAGCATCACAGGCTTCTTCATCAAAACTCTTGTTGACCCCCAAAAGATCAGTTCCTGTCACTTTTTCTATTTATGATGATTCTTGCATTAATCCCTCAACTAATTCCAGGTCAAAAGAAATCATGCTCTGGAACACTGTAATTTCTGAAGTAAAGGCTTTAAGATGGATTGCTGCTTTTGGGGCGTGTCCCTGCAACAAATTATATTCTCCTTTGAATAAGCATTGTTTAACAAAATTCCGAAATTCTACAGTCTACATCAAACTAAATATTTGTCTTGCAATCAGCTGTCAAAATCTTTGTTAATTAAGTGTATTATTTCTGTTGTGAGGTATGGCTTATCTGAGTAAAAAAGAAACAATTGTTTTAAAATAATATTACAATGAACATACTTAGCTTCTTATCTATGAGTTAATTTATAATTCAGTTTTCATACTTACATTTTTGGCTTTAAAGAACACAATTTATACAAAAGTGCTCATTTAAAACTTCAATTGGCAATAATCAATATACTAAGATATTCTGAAATTCTTACAAAAATGCCAATTTATATTACTATGATAGTATTTTCTCTCCTCTATACTCTTTTACATAGATGTATTATTTACTAGTTTTTAATTACCTGGGAAAGATTATTATTTCTACTTTAAACTTGGTTGACCTTTCTACTCTGTTTCTAACTTCCATTTAAATTTTTTTTGGGGGGGCACCTGGGTGGCTCAGTCGGTTAAACATCTGCCTTCAGCTCAGGTCACGATCCCAGGGGTCTGGGATCAAGTCCACATCAGGCTCTCTGCTCTTTGAGGAGTCTGCTTCTCCCTCTGCTCTCTGCAGCTCCCCTGTCTCTCTCTCTTTCTCTCCCTATCAAATAAATAAATAAAATCTAAGAAAAAAAAGTAAAATAAAAAATAAATTTTATTTGGGTGATGGGCATTAAGGAGGGCACGTGACCTGAGAGCACTGGATGTTATATGCAACTGATGACTCATTGAACAGTATATCTGAAGTTAATGATGTTGACTAATTGAACTTAATAAAAAATAGAAAAACTTTTTATTTAAATTTATGCAAAAAATGACATTTCTAAAACTTTATGGAAGCAATAAAGATAGATCAGGATTTATTAAAGTAAAAGTTTTTGATAGGAAATGTAGGAAACATAGGGAGGAACAACTGACTTAGTTTAAAAAAGCGGACTTTAATAGTAAGATGAGATGAAAGTTACCTTAAATTTATAACAATAACAGAAAAAATACTAGGATTAAGTAAGCTTTGCTTGTCACAAGCTTATTATTGAAACATCTGGATTTTTGAGTAATGGATCACTTTTTTAAAAATCTTAATATAGTCTCTTTTAATATGTGGGTTGTTTTCTACCAAACAATAAGAGCTATTCAAGAATCTGCCTAAGTAAAAGTAATTATGATTTATTGTTATTATGCATATTAATACAAAAGAGATACCCTCAAACCATACCAGTCGTGGTGAAATACTGAAGTAATAGCATTTTCATTGCTGAGTTTCATCTAATATACGCTGTAGTCCCCTCCATCCAGCTCGAAGATTGAATTAAATGACGGTATTATGAGTTAAATTGTATCTCCTCAAAGTTCATATATTCAAATCCTAACTCCTAGCACCTCAAAATGTGACTATATTTGGAAATAAGATGGTGGCAGATGTAATGAGTTAAGATGAGGTCATATTTGTGGAGGGTGGGTCTCTAATCTAATATGACTGATGTCCTTATTAAAAGGGTAAATTTGGAGATACAGATTAATACAGGGAGAATATCACATAAACATGAAGTCCACTGATCAAGGTAATGAATCTACAAGCCAATAAACACCAAAGATTGCCAGCAAACCACCAGAAGTGAGGATAGAGGCATGGAACAAATCTTTCCCTAATGTCTTCAGAGGGATCATGGCCCTGCTGACACCTTATTCTTGGACTTCTAGCCTCCACATCTATGGGATGGTAAAATTCAGTTTGTGGTACTTTGTAATGGCAGCCCTAGCAAAATTATACAGGTAGATATTATACCTGATAGTTCACGAATTCACATATCCTGGTGTCACCTAACTTAGAAGTTAAAAATATCCAAAGATCTTAGTGTCCACAAAGGCTTGTTGTTCTAACGAACTCACCAAATGCCTTTTCTTTTTCTTCACAGCTTCTGCTTGAAAGTCAAATCATAGACTCATCCTTATGAGAATTTAACCTTTCCACCATGTTACTTGTTTCTGCTTCTGTCTCCCCAATAAATAAGAGAATTAAACTTATTTAAAGTGCAGTTTTTCCAATTGTCTTTATTTATGATTTACTGTGAACTCCATCAGTTGTAATTGTTAAAGGCTTCTAGTTTAAGCCTTAGCATTCATTCATTATTTAGCAACTACTGTGTTTCGGGAAAGTGTCTGGATGTTGAAATACAGTAAGGAAAAAGAAAGACAACGGATAAAATCCCTACCACCCAAAATTGACATTTTAGTCCTTGTAGAACTAGTATTTAGAGCTATATTTTTTTTCCAAAAAAAAAAAAAAAAAGGCTGGGGGTGTTTTAGGTCTTTAATCTTTTATTCATGTAATTACAGGTTGTTTTCAGGTAATGTAAACACAGTTTGGACAATCAAACTACATGTTAATGAACCATTTTTAAAATTCTCCCTTGATCTCATATCTCTTTTGCTCTGTCCCATATATCTCCTTCCTTTACAGAAAAACTCACTGTTCCATATTTGCTCTCCACATATCTATCTAAATCTACCCCAGCCCAGATTTCTCCCCTGCCTACAAACTCATAGTTGTCTTTGTCAAGTTCAACAATGTCTCCATATTGTCCAATCCAATGGTCCATTTTTTGTATTCACCTTATTTGCAAAGTCATCAGAATTTAAACCAGTGAATTTTTTTCTCCTTGAAACACTTCCACTACTTGGCTTTGGGGATATCACCTCCTCTTAGTTTCTTCCTACGTGTTAGCCATTGCTTAGTCTACTTCACTGCTTAACCTTCTGCTTAACCACTGCTTAACTCACTCGCCAACCAGAGCAGATTTACCATGAAGTTAATGAAGTTAAGCCTTAGTGTTTCTGATCTTAATAAATGCTTTTCAAAATTTTGTACTTAATTTTGTATTTGTAATTCCCTATGATTTTTCTCAAAAAATGATCACCAAAATTGTGAAGTTTCAAGCTCCATACAACCTGACTCCATCCTGGTAAAAAAATCTATACACATATAAGATCTCCATTGCATAGTACTCCAACTTCTGTTTTATGTCAATTGCTTACTGAGAAATCTTAGTCAGACCCAAAGTTGTAGATTCCATCTGGAGACTGGTGATTTCAAATGTATATGTCCAGTCTGGACCTTTCTACTAAACTTCATGCATGAATACCAAACAAACAATTCAACATTTCAAATTTAACATCTCCAAAGATAAACTTTTGATTTCGTATCCAGCCCCACTCCTCTGACAGTTGGCTCCATCACAGCAAGTAAGTAAAAATTTTAATTTTCAATATCTCAGGACAAAAACTTTGGAATTATCATTAACTGATTTTTTTTTCTCTACTTCTAATTCATCGATAGATATCAATGGATTCTGTCAGTTCTGATGTCAAAATCCATCTTGAATCTTCCAATTCTTAGTCTTCTCTCCTGCCACCGTAGTCAGACTGCCTTCAGTTAACACCTAGATTACTGAAATCACTTCCTAACCAAACTTTTTCTTTCCTCTCCTTCCCCAGAGTCAATTTTAAAGTCCAATAGGCAGAACTATCCTCTCAAATTAGAAATTAGATGATTCTGCACCTTGCTCTTGGCCTGTTAAGAGTTTTCTGACTTCCTTAGAGCACAATCCAGACTTTTTACAATAGTCTACTGGTTTTACATGTGCTGTTTATGTTCTTTAAGCCTGCATGACTTTATCTCATGCCATGTTTTCTGACTTTCCTGCTGTTCCCTGAAAAATCCAAACCCAAGGCTCATACTATTCATTTTGCTTGGACATCCCTCCCTCCAGGAAAACTCATCTCTCAAAACCATACTTTACCCTGGTTTCTGCTCAAATTCACATTATTGGAGAATTTTCCCTGTTGATTTTTTTTATATAATTTGGAGAAAAATGTTCCCACCACCAACAATTTTACTAAAGGATTCCATCCTTAGCAAACTTAATTTTCCCATGGAAATAATCTTTACCCTAAATTACATATTTTTTAATCTTTTTTATCCCTCTATGAAATGCAAGTTCTATATATACAAGTACTGCATTATAACCCATTACACTGTATCTGGAGTGTATTATGCATGTATATGTGTATAATTAATTAATTAGTGGTATATTGAAAATAACAACTTAACGCAATATTCTAAGACCAACTGAACTTAGCTATACAAAGGCTTAGCATGACATAAGGAGAAGAAATAAAGAGAGACCTGCTGAGCCTTCTATTTAATTTCAGAAAGAGCTATTAGAGGACTATCTCCATGCTGTTAATTTTCAAAAATTTCAAAAATATTGAAGTTCTTTGCCTAGAAAATAGTCACTCTTCTTGCTGACATTTGATATTGATAAGTCAGTTGGTCTGTATTATCTAGGAATTTCCCTCACCATGAAACTAGGTATATTTATTCAAGGAAAAAAAAAGAGTGTATCTTGTGGACCATTTTAGTATTCCTGAACTGATTTTTTTTTTTAAGATTTTATTTATTTGTCAGAGAGAGAGAGAGAGCACAAGCAGGGGGAGCTGCAAGCAGAAGGAGAAGCAGGCTTCCCACTGAGCAGGGAGCCCGATGCAGGATTCGATCCCAGGACCCTGAGATCATGACCTGAGCCAAAGGCAGATGCTTAACAGACTGTCACCCAGGTGTCCCTGAACTGCTGCTTTTGATAAATAAGTAACTAGATAATAAACCTATTGCTGATAACTAATTTGGAATGATTCAGGAAGGCTTTAGAAAATCACACCTAGCTCTAGGCTTCAAAAACTAGGGTTAATGAAAGTCTCGGTAAGCATGGAATGGTGTCTAGTTTTTAAAGTTTATCTTTTTCCATAATGGAGAGTTCCAAACTGCTGGTTATTTCTAGTTACAAAAAAAAAAATTAGCCTATTTTACAAAGGTAAGTATATTTCCAGTGATTTTTTTTCAAAAGATATTCAAAAGGAATTTTCAAAATTACTTAAATTAGTACTTTCTTTTAGTATTGCTTCAAATTATAAAGAATTTACCTTTCTCACAGCATATATATATATATATATATATATATACTACATTCATACATCTTCATTTTACTTATACTTTGTAATTAATGTTTGTTATCTAAAGCTGAAATATACCTTTTCCATTAATCACATTGTGAAGTCCCTAAATATAAATCCTGGTATTTGCTATAAAAAAAAATTACTGAAAAGAATATTTTAAATTTCTATACTATTTATGTATGTTACCTTTATTTTTAATTCCTTTTTATTGATTAAAAAATAGGGTATCTACTAATATTTAAGAAATTATATTAATATGTACAACCTCTTTCAGAGATTGAAATGGAAGAAATACTTCCTAACTCATTCTGAGACTAACATTACCTAACACCAACACCAGAGAAAAACATCATAAGAAAACTACATACCAATATCTCTCATGAACATAAAACATAAAAATCCTCAACAAATTCTTAGTATATATAATCTAACAATGTAAAAAAAATAATCATCACCATAATCAAGGGAATTTATATCTGATATGCAAGGCTGTTCAACATCTGAAACTCAATTAATGTAAGCCGTCACAGCAACATACTAATTAAGATAATGCATATGATTACATCAATAGAAAAAAGTATTTGACAAAATCTAACACCCATTTATGATACAAAATCTCAAAACTAAAAATAGAGTGGAACTTCATTAACTTGAGTAACATTATTTACCAAAAACCTGCAGCTAACATCACATTAATGGTAAGAAACTAAGAGCTTTCCCACTATGATTGGTAACAAGGCAAGGGTATCAAGTCTCACCATACCTTTTCAACATCATGCTGGAATTCCAAACTAATGAAATAAGTGAAGAAAATAATAAAAGCTACGCAGACTGGGAAGGAAGAAACAAAACTATCTTTGTTCACAGAGGATATGATCATCTATGTAGAAAATTTGAAAGAATCAACAACAAACAAAAACACCTGAAACTAATAAGTAATTATAACAAAGTTATAGGACACAAAATTAATATACAAAAGTCAATCACTTTCTTATATACCAACAATGAACAAATGAACACGCAGAATTTGAAAGTAAAAACACAATATCATTTACATTAGCACTCCCACCCACAGAAAAGATAAACATTTAGGTATAACTCTAACAAAATATGAAAAATGTTTACACGAGGAAAACTACAAAATTTTGTTAAATGAAATTAAAGAAGAACTAAATAAAGGGAGAGATAGTTCATGTTCATGGATAGTTATACTCAATATATTCTTTTTTTTTAAGATTTTATTTATTTAATTGACAGAGAGAGAGAGAGACAGTGTGAGAGGGAACACAAGCAGGGGGAGTGGGAGAGGGAGAAGCAGGCTTCCAGCTGAGCAGGGAGCCTGATGCGGGGCTCGATCCCAGGACCCCAGGATCATGACCTGAGCCGAAGGCAGTCGCTTAACCAACTGAGCCACCCAGGTGCCCCTACACTCAATATTTTCAAGATGTCACTTCTTCCCTACTTGATCTATAGATTCAATGCAATCTCAGTTAAAATCTCAACAAGTTATTTTTTGGGGATGTTGACAAACTGTTACACTTTGTATGAAAATTCAAGAGACCCAGAATAGCCAAAACACTACTGAATGAGAAGAAGAAAGTTGAAAGACTACCCAAATTGGAGACTTATTCTAAAGCTACAGTAATAAAGATAATGATATTGGCAAAAGAAAAGACAAATGGATCAATGGAACAGAAAATACAGTCCAGTAATAGACCCACATAAATACAGTCAACTGATCTTGGACACAGCAAAACCAATAAAGTAGAGCAAAGATAGATTTTCAACAAATAGTGCTGGGATAACTGGACATCCACATATAAAACAAACAACAATGACAACAACAAAAACATATCTGACACAGACCTTACACCCTTCACAAAAATTAACTCAGAATGGACCGTAGACCTAAATTTTACATGAAAAACTGTGAAACTCCTAGAAGATAACATAGGAGAAAACCAAGAGTATCAACTCTCACCATACCTTTTCAACATCATGCTGGAATTCCAAACTAATAAGTGAAGAAAATAATAAAAGCTATGCAGATTGGGAAGGAAGAAATAAAATTATCTTTGTTCACATAGGACATGATCATGGATCTGGTAATGACTTTTAGGTAGAGTACCATAGTCATGATCCATAAAAACAATAATTGATAAGATGGACTTCAATAAAATGAAAAACTTCTGTTTGGAAAGACAATGTGAATAAGAAGACAAGCCACAGAAAGAGCACAAATATTAAGGAAAGATGTATGTTATAAAGGATTATTATTCATAATATATAAAGCACTCTCAAAACTCAACAATAAAAAAACAAATAACCTTATTAGAAATAGTCAAAAGACCTAAACAGACACCTCACTAAAGATGATATACAGATGTCAAATAAACATATGAAAATATGTTCAGCGTCATATATCCTTAGGGAATTGCAAATTAAAACAAAATGAGAATTCATTACATACTTATTAGAATGACCAGAATACAAAACACTGATGACACCAAATTCTGGCAAGGGGACATAAACAACAGGAACTTTGATTCATTGCTGGTGGGATTACAAAAATGGTAGTCACTTGGAAGATAGTTTCACAATTTCTTACAAAACTAAAGACACTCTCATTATAATATCCAGCAATTTCGCCTCCTTGGTATTTACCCAAATGAAGTAAAAACTTATCTCTACACAAAAACCTGCACAGAGATGTTTATAGCAGCTTTATTCATAATTAACAAAACTTGGAAGCAATCAAGATGTCCTTCAGTAAATGAATGGATAAATAAACTATGGTACATCCAGATGATGGAATATTATCAAGTGCTAAAAAGAAATAAGCTATCAAGCCATGAAGAAACATAGAGGAAACTTAGATTAACATTGCTAAATGAAAGAAACCAATCTGAAAAGGCTACATAGTATGTGATCTCAATTATATGATATTATGGAAAAGGCAAAACTATGAAAACAGTAAAAAGATCAATGCTTGCCAGGGACTGGGGGGGAGGGATGAATAGGTGGAGCACAGAGAGTTTTTAAGGAGAGTTTTTAAGGAAACTATTGTATTTATAATATCTTAATGGTGACTACACATCATTATATATTTGTCTAAACTGTTAGAATGTACAACATCAAGAGTGAATCCTAATGTAAACTATGGATTTTGGTTGACGATAACGTGTTGATGTAGGTTGATGTGGTATTATAAGAAATCTACCTCTCTGGTGCAGATGTTAATAGACAGGTTGTGCATGTGAGGAGGGGCAGAGGGTTGGACATATGGGGACTCTTTTTTCCTTCTGTTCTATTTTCTTGTGAACCTAAAATGGCTCTTAAAATGTCAATTTAAAAGAGAAATAAGAAAATCAGAAGTTAGGTTCCCCAGAGAAGATCCCCTGAAGTCCGGTTCCTTTCCATTCCTTTGTGCTAAACAATGTGTTGTAAGCTTGGAGTTATTGTTTCCTTTGTTAATTTTGTTTTCATTTATGGATTTGGTCTGTTGCTTTCTGTGACACTTACAGTGATGAAAAATGACTGTTTCTAATTTGCACATGGAAAGCTGTGTGTGGTACCTGAATGCTAGTATTATGAAAACTAGGTATTCATTTTCTAGGGCTGCCACAACAAATTAGCACTAACTTGATAACTTCAAACAACAGGAATTTATTTTCTCACAGTTCTGGAGACCAGAAGTCCGAAATCAAGGTGTCAGCAGGGTTGGTCCCTTCTGGAAGTGCTGAAGGAGAATTTGTTCCTTCCCTCCCTCCTATCTTCTGGTTAACTGTTAGCAATCTTTGGCATTCCTTGGTACGCAGATGCCTTGATCCAACCTCTGCCTTCAGCTTCACATGGCCTTCTATTCTGTCTCTAATTTTCTCCTCTTCTTTCATGGATGTTTGCCCCTTCATTTAGGGGTCACTCAGTAGGTCCAGGATAACTTCATTTTGAAATCCTTAATTTACTTACAACTGCAAAGATTTTTTTTTTTTTCCCAAATAAGGCCACTTTCACAGGTACTGGGTTTTAGGCCTTGAACATATCTTTTTTAAGAAGTCACCACTCAACCCACTATAATTAACATTAATTTATATTGTCTCAAAATCTGATGCCAACATAATCCTGTTACCAGTCAGCTTGCTCATATATCCGTACTCAACAGATTGGAAAAAATAGTCAAATTTAAAATTTTTTTTCAAGAATTTTTTTCTTCCTGGCTTCCAGTGCTTTCTTCTAAAATTGAAAGAGTCCACATTTTATAATAAAAAATAACTAAAAACATATTTACCTACATGAAATTCTTTTAAATAGACAAAATATCCTAATCATTCATACAGAACCTTACACATTTGTTCTGTGCTATTGCCCAATTGTATGTAGTTTATCAAAGTTTTCAGAGATTTTTAGAACGCTAAACAAACAGTATTTCAGGCTTATTTCAATGATAAACTTTAGAACTAATCATTCAGGCTAGATCATCTACTTTTATTTGCTTCTCTTTGGTTTATCTTTTTATAGTTTATACATTTTTAACAATTGTATTTTGGGGATCCTAATGTCAGTGCTCATATTATACGCAATTGTATTATACAAGGTACCAATGAGGCCCCAAAAAGGATTTCTGTAAAAATAGTAATGAACTGGAAAATGAAAGGAAAGACTAACAAATATTCTTTGGTTCTAGTTGTGCTTTTAAAGGTTACATTGGTACATAAATATCCCAGCATGGTCGTCATATAAGAAAGGGTTACAATGTGATTTTGAGTTTTAAAGATCCATTCTTATTTTTTTTCCTTTTTCCACTTTTTTCTGATATACTTTTCAGCACTGTCACCATAATACAGAGCAAGAAAAGTATTAAATTCACTGTAGGAAACAAGCCTTCATTTTTTTTTTTAATAATGGGCTTATAACTATGCAGGACAAGCCCTTCCTGACAGTGACAACTTTAAAGCCTCTCTCTCTCCATCTTCAGCTGAGGGAAGTAGAAGCCATTGTTACTGATGTATATGAAATTCTGGAAAAGAAGCAGAACTGGGGAAAACATGTATGCTCCCCGATCCCAGTTAGGGGACCAATTTGCAGTTTACCAATTTCCATACAGATGGTTGTATTCATTTCTCTGCTTTGATTATTTACCCAGTTGCAAACCACCTTCCCTCCCCAAACACACACATTGCTTGGATTTAGCTGATGATGAGGTCTGAATATTGCAGGAATGAAGGATAGAAGGGTGTTTGAATGTCATTATATTTGTCAGTAGGTTATTCAGGAGGACCAAGTTAGCAATGATTCCTCCTCCTTGTCATCAAAAAACCACTCTGAACATATTACCACATGGTGGATTGGGATACAAAATTAGAGAAGAGAATATTATTAGTGACTGAAAAATAATCTATTCCAAAAGAAGCAGCCACATGTTTTCAACTGTTTTAGAATATTGTCTGATAATACTGTAGTTATTCTTTGCATTTAAGGGTTCTGGAAAATCTAGAGGATCCAGTGCAAGATGAGTTAGATTGAAGAATAAGTAAAATAGTGAGTAAGGGAGAAAGAAGATCTAAATTCCAAACAGAATTCTCTCAGACTAAGTTTAAGATAAATCTCTCATAGTAAATGCAGAATTCTACAATTATACTTAATGAGCTTTTCAAAACACGTAAGATACTTGCTCAAATTAAAAATGAATTATCTGGGATTTCTGTGGAGTGAATCTAGGTCTATTCTGTCATGACTCAAAAGTTTAGTCACTACAAAAATGTGAGCATGAGACCCTTGCTCGATAATGATTAATTGTCTAATATATACAATAGCTAGTGGGGCAAAAACAGCCTTTCTTTTTATTATTATAACATAATGATAAAAATATAGAAACCTCAATGCAGTCTTCTACATACTAAATTTTGATTCAGTCCTTACATTATTCAGTTCTAAAAAAAAAATAAAAATCTTTTTTTTTCTTAAGGAAAATTTCCCCTAACTTCTTTTCCACAGCCATTAAATCGAGTTTCTGCTTTCTTCTTTTTTTATTCATCCAATAGACTATTGCTCACATTATAATGAAACAACTTAGTTTTTTACTTGTGTTTTTCCATTAGTGACGTAAAAGTTACTTTAGGATCAAGATTAGGTCCTGATGTATCACTCCAAATCCAGCACTTTGCTCTAAACATGGTATACATATTAAAATTAGATAGATTGGTAGATGATAGATAGAGAGAGAGAGAGATAGATAGATAGATATAGATAGATAGATGATAGATGATGATGATGATGATAGATAGATAGATAGATAGGTAGATAGATAGATAGATATGGTAGATGGAGGATGAGAGAGAGAGAAAGTAAAAAAGGTTTTGAAAGCCATTTTTTAAAAGAATAGTTGAAAAGCTAGAGAACATGCAGAAGAAAAGGGCAGAGAGGGGTCTTGAGACCATATCTTACAGTAAAAATTATGCAAGGATGCTACAGAGTAAAATAATGAGTTCCCTATTCAAACAGAAGCTTAATAACTCTCTATCGGAAAGCTAGAGTCTGTAAATGTCTCATTTGGGAGGTGGATGGAAGACTTTCAAGATCCTTCTAACTTTCTGGAGTGCCTGGGTGGCTCAGCTAGTTTAGCATCAGATTTTGGCTCAGGTCATAACCTCAGGGTCTTCTCACCCCACCCCTGCTAGGAGCCCCATGCTCAGTGCAGAATCTTCTTGTCCCCCTCCCTCTCCTCGCTTGTACACACACACTCTCTCTCTCTAAAATAAATAAATAAAATCTTTTTAAAATAAAAAAGGTTCTTCTAGCTCTCTGATCTATGGACTTTATATTTATATGTCAACTATCTTGTCTATCCAAACTTTTGTTCATTAACTTTCACTCCAAAGTAGGTGATTCAAAACAATTCATTTGTTGATTTGAAGTTCTCTGTAATAAAAATTATAAGCTTTTGGAAATTTTTTGATAGTTATGTGTGTCCAAAATATAAAAGGGAGAGATGAGGAATTCTATTTTCATCATGTGTAACATTTGAATTATGAAAATTAGGAAATTAGAAATGACATCAAGGTGGTAGAAAAAAATAAGAGCAGAGTTGTAGAGTGAGGCATTAACATGAAAAGATTGGAATTTGACATTTACTTATATAAACTAAATTGGAAGACAATGTCCCTGAAGACTTTTTTGGAGGAAGAAGTGACCAGCAATTCTTTTCTGTGGCAAACTTACTCAAGGCTCCTTATATTCAAATTTTTCCAGGATACAGGTAAGTGGATGTGTCTTTAAGATTCACACATATAGGGGCACCTGGGTGGCGTAGTTGGTTAAGGGGCCAACTCTTGGTTTTGGCTCAGGTCTTAGGATCAAGCCCTGCCCTTGGATTCCATGATGAACACAGAGTCTGCTTGAGATTCTCTCTCCCTCTCCCTCTGCCCCCCGCTGCTTATGCTCTCTCTCTCTCTCACTACAATAAATAAATAAATCTTTTTAAAAAGACTCACACATATATTGTATAATTTTTAAAATATTTAATCATAGGTGATCCAGAATCCAAGGATCCAAAATGACTCAGAATCATGTGGATAATAATGTAGGCATTTTACAATTATTTTATTTTCCATTATTTAAATGCTGCATGATATTACTATAAGCCATTTGTGTTGGGTTTTAATGAGAAGCAAACTGAAACAACTGAACAATACTTTCCTGAATCCACAGGCCTCTGGCCAACTGGTAAATCCCAGGTAAATTAGGGAGATCCCTAATTTAATGACTCCATTTTACAAAATTAGGAAATTCATCAACTTTTTACCCAAAATCTAATTTACATGGAATGTCTTTATAAAGTGCTTCAGAACTTTGGGGAAGAATATGACATCAGTCTGCTACCCCCTCAAAAAAAATGTGATGACATATTTCTTATGAACCCAGTGAGGGATAGAGGTTTAAATCAGTCTCCCTTTTGTGTCATTTTCCCAAAAGTAGTAGGTCTTATGTTTGATATGTTTTGGGTGGTCAGCACCCATTAATGGCTGCGCCCCATAATAAACTTAGTCCTCCATAGCCCTGTGGTCTTTTAGAGTTAGTTCTCCGAGGAGAAAGGTTCAACAATAGTTGGGAAATCCTCTCCGTGACTTAAAGTCTGCATTCTCTCCTAACTAGAGACAGGCCCCCAATGGAGACCTGCATGCTTCCCAAGGAAGAACAAATAAGGACTTTTCCTGATGCTTAGTCACAAAGTCTTTGTCTAATGGAGTCACTTCTTCAGTGTGGTTAATTTTATATATATATATAATTATATATAATTATTTATTTGGTTAATTATATATATATATAAATATATACATTTTTCCCATTCTTTTAAGGTGAACAGCTAATCACCTCTGAAAAGAGTGCATGTATAGATTAATTGATTTAAAATTTTGATGTGCTACCTCACCAGGAAGGTAAAATCAAATGAATTGGGCTTTATGCACTTGTATAAAGGTCAGATGGTAAAAATAATGCTGAGAAATTATTAGAACAAATGTAGTTTTATCAGGCTCATTTAATTGGGTAGCATTAATGGTATTACGTTTTTAAGCAAGGGCTAATGTGCAATTTTACTTTTTAAATTACCTAGAGACATATTGTTTCTGGACTAATAACTTTTTTTTTCTCAGTATTTAGATCACAACTCCTAAAGGCTTAGCTATATTTTGACAGGTACTGACAAAGAGTGCCATGGAATTGT
This sequence comes from Callorhinus ursinus, assembly GCF_003265705.2. Lineage (NCBI taxonomy): Eukaryota > Metazoa > Chordata > Mammalia > Carnivora > Otariidae > Callorhinus > Callorhinus ursinus. Next base: position 27,721,830 of record NW_027397067.1, read on the forward strand.
GACTCGATTGTCACCTTCAGAGTGTTCAAGCTGAAAAACTCAGGATGAGTGCTAGGTACTAATTAGAACTGTTATATTAGGAAAGCAAATACAATGGTGTCTAACATTAAACAAAGCACAGTTCTCATCTAAAATGGTTTCTTTTGTGTGTGGGTTAGTCTATAAAACCATTTTGCATGTTAATGAGGCACAAACAATTATTGTCAGAGTAACTAGCTTCACCCAATTACAAAAATCACATCAAAGCCCTATTGTTTGTTGTCTTATGATTTTTTAATGCTAATTTTGCACTTGATAATTTCGGATTTCATTTGTACCACAGTGCATTATTAGGTTTTTATATCTGTGAAGGTGAAGGTGAGTAAGGGGAGATACAACTCCTCATGGAAAAAGTAAAAGAAACAGTCATTTCCAGAATGAGACGATCAGACAACCTGAAAACATGGAGAAAGGCGATGAGGTGAATTTCCATCAAGTGAAAAGGCAACATTTATGTAGCTGAAAGAAGAGGGTAACCTAGACTCTTTCCTATAGGATTTGGAAGAGGGAGAGAGAGAGTGAGAGGGAGGGAAGGGGAGAAAAAGATTGGGAAGAAAAGAAGAACACAGGAAGAGTGGAAGGTAAGGTGTGGGAAGGAAACTAAGATGGAAGACATCATTGTGATCCTCACAGAACCACCACATACTGTGTGGAAACCACAGTTACAGCTGTTAAACTAGGGGGAGTCAGTGGGATGGATTTACAAGTAGAAGTCCATGGAGACAATTAGGTGCCAAAACTATTTAAGCAAAGAAATGCCACTATCAAAAGGTCAGGGTGAGCACTAGCTGAAATTTTAGCAAAACCTTTGAATAACGGCTTAACTGATCACGAAGTCTTTGCTTAGCTTCAGGTGAAATGGTAGATTTGTGTCTTGCAAAACCAGGCTCTCATTTTCGCCTCAGTGCGTGCAAGGGAACTTACTCCTCAGGTTTCACCTTTAGATTACGATTTAATCTTTTACTCCAGTAATGCAGGTATTAAAGTGATTAAACAGTTTTCCCCCGGAAAAAAAAAATGGTATGGTGTATTTATTTTGTTTATAGTTTATTTTTAAAATGAATTTTTAAGAAACTACAAGCCATTTGGAATGACTTCAATCAGTGTTTACCTCCTGCGGTGTTTATGAGAACTCTGGATTTTCTGGTTGCTGCTACTTCCTAGACAGTGCAACATAGATCAGGTACAAGCTTAGATTTAATGCTGCCTTAGATGTTGTTGAACAGAGCACCATATTTGAAAGGTCAGAATTCATTTTTCTATTAGGATTCTGGTTTTTGTTTTTATTTACTGCAATTTAAAGCATGCAAAACGTTTGTAGCTTCCTTCATACTAAAGAAAATACTGGAAATATTCTTAAAATGAATATGCTGTGAGAATAAGAGCTCCAAAATCCCAAACATTTCACTTTCCACATAACTGGCTGAGTTTAACCTACTTTCTTCTGTTTTTTTGCATCTCCATATTCTCACTCTTTTTTTTTTTTTGTATACTATTGAAAGCATTCCTCAGAACATTAGCATTTTCCAAGGGTGAATTTTCTTATCGCTAATTTTACAGTTAATTTATATCCTTGTTACTCATTGACTGTGATTTTTGCCTGTATATAGAAAATACATCTTGGGCACCTCGGTGGCTCAGTCGTTAAGTGTCTGCCTTCGGCTCAGGTCGTGATCCCAGGACCCTGGGATCTAGTCCCTCATCGGGCTCCCTGCTCAGCGGGAAGCCTGCTTCTCCCTCTCCCACTCCCCCAGCTTGTGTTTCCTCTCTCGCTGTGTCTCTCTCTGTCAAATAAGTAAATAAAATTTCTTTTTAAAAAAGAAAATACATCTTATCCTATGGAAATATTAACATACACTTGCAGCTATGTAGCATTTTAGAAATATTACACATTTTTAGGTAAATAATTGTTTTGTGGTTATCACAAATTCAAGGTGTTACTGTATATTCCTGCATCTCTAACCTTCCTTGCCCACTATTACCGTCTGGTCTAGTTAATGGAAGGAGGGAAGGAAGGAAGGAAGGAAGGGAGAGAGGGAGAGAGGGTGGGAAAGGAAGTCTGGGAGTGTCTAAGTTGTTTCTACTACCTAAGGCAAAGAAAATCCCCAGGGTTTTTCTTTTAAATTTTGTTATCACTGTTTGTGTGAACATGATAATACATTTTCCTTAATGATGTGGAAGTCAATGACAAATATTTAGTGCACTAATCATGTACATTTTCAATGTAAAGAATTTTGAAATTCTCTAGACAAATAATTAAATGTTTTTGATGCACACATTTGAGGCAAACAGAATACACGTCTTTATTTAAATACATAAAAAAAACTGCCTTCTGTTAAGGTAAAAAGTCATTTTTATATCACATAGTAATTGGTGACTAGCTATAGTGTAGTTTATGTTCATAACTTACTTCTTTTGGTGTTTTATGGACCCACAAAAAATACATTTTAAAAATTTACCTCACGTCCATTCATTCTTGGGTTCAAGTCTATATCCCAAGCCTTAGTTCCTAGATGTGAAGAAAACTTACATAGTATAAAATAATCATTCAGCAGCTCAGCAGTGTTACTAACGAGTCTAAAATAAGACTGGGTATGAGGGGTTAATAGTTTGGGAAATCAATAGACATTGTGGAGAATGCATACTTTAATGGGCATTCCATACATTAATCACTCTTAAAAAGGATTAGGTATATTAAGCATTTCAGCATCATTTTTTCTTGTCAATTTAAAGTAAGCAATGCATTGTTTCCGTAATGTTTCCTAAGCTGTTTGACAAACAGAGGTGGTCCAAGGAGTCCCCTGAACGAATTCCTATTTATTAGTCATAAACCATAAAGTGATTCGTCTGTCTCGAATTTTAAAAATGATAACATATCTGAAAGCAGAAATGTCACTTAGTAAGAAGAATGCCGCTTGTGCCTGTTTTCCCTCCAATTTTCGTCTCCTGCTCTTAACGTGGTTGTTGAATGTCACTTAAGGAAGCCACTGTCAGCCGGGCCAGGAAAGGGGGAACAGGAACTGCCTCAGCATCTTGAGGTCTCTGTGGCTAATCCTTCCCTGCCCCTGCTGCTTTGCCTTCCTGAATAGGGAGCGGGTCCGGAAACTTCTTTCAAACAATACTGCAGTCACTAAGTTTCCAGGCAAGGAAATGCCATGTATAAGCTATCATCTCTCCTTCCTTCTGGCTTCCCTCCACCTCTTTTTCCTTTCCAAACGGCACTGACACCTCCAATCTTGACCAGCCCAGATCCTGGGAAGAAAACTCCCTCTCTTTCACTGGTGCCTTTTGGCTGCTATCTGGATGCATCCATCCCGCAGCTGGGATGACTAGCCCTACTGTTTTATTTATGATGCAATCAGCTGCTGTAAGAAGGTGAACAGTAACTGCTATTCCATTGCATAAAAAAGCCTTTTTAGCCCTATGTTATAAACATTTAAAAGTCTCTCTTTTACCCTTTTAGAAAAAGCACAGCAGGAGGTAGATAGAGGTCACTGGGAGTCTCTAATTCATCTACATTTATAGTAGGTGTTGCAAGCTCTATTAGCGGAAAATGTATGACAGTCAGACCTAAGTTTAATGTTTTACTTAAAATATCTGCCTCTCCAGCTAATGCCAGAAGCTGTGCCCATGATTGGTGGCATGTAGACACTTACTAGCAAAAGCTTCCCCTTTGGCAGAAACTATCAGTTGGAAAACTGCTGTTACGGTAATATATTTGAGTATCATCCCAGAAAATCCTGCTTTAGAGAGATTTTTTTTTTCCCCTGCACAAGCCTGCACTAACAGTACACAATGCTTTCTGCCAACACAGACATTGACATGCACTAAAATATGGAATGGTAACCAGTCATATGTATATTGTCTTGCAGTTCACCAGTGGAAATTATTTTGAACCAGGAAAATAACGCTCTTCTCATTGTCCCTGCAAGAGTGTTCTAAAAGAGCTTCAGCACCAATACACCAACCTAGCACCCAGAGAAAGCTCCTAGAGTGCTGCACACTGACTGACTTCATCCTGTGATTATAATGGCTTCCTTAGTGGGCCCATTTCTTCTTTGGACACTGCCATCTTGTGAGTACTAAATACATCATCAGTGAGTCTCATTCTCATGTATTACACTAATACATCATTGGAATGACAACTGCTTCTGATGATCTATTAATGCAATACATCAGAGTGAGGTGTTTGAATTGGGGTATTACTCAGAAACCAGTGGCATCCTCAGAAAGCCAGGTCCAAAATCCAATTCCATTTAATCACACAGAATTCAGAGCATGCTAGCAGCAGACGAATACTACCAAAATTCTAGCATCATCAAAGAAATTATTTGCATTCTCATTAAATTATCAACAAAATCTTTTCCTTTCCTGGAAATAGATCTGTCTGGTAAGTCGATGATTCAGACCCCATGAGCTCACCATCCCCTACGACACACGAGAATCATTTCGCAATGGCCCATGAATAAAACAAATACTCTTTTCCCTATCCTTACTACTTCACATTCTACGGTCGTTAAAAAGAGCATCATATTCTTCCATCTAAAACACAATTTCTTTGGTAAACATACACACTGCATTGAACACTCTTTGTTTGTAGTCACTAGACACCGTCTAAACATTTGTACTTCTGTACATATTATACAGAAAAAAGAAGAGACAAAAAAGCAACTGAATTTGCTTTAGAGTCAGTTACACTGCACTCTATGTATGTGTCATTTGTCACAAAGCTATCATAAAGTACACCCAATCCCTCTGTTTTTCATTTCTGTATAAAATGCATCTATTTGTTTTTGGATAGCTTACCGTGAATTCTAAATTGTGTCATCTATTGCTTGTTGGTTGGTGTTATGAAGATTTTGAATTGCCTTTAATAATCAAATTTCAAAAATCATATCAACCTTGATTAACATGAACTCTTTTTAGAAATTCATGTTTTTACCTGTGTTTCTTAAATCCCTTGAGTGTTTTCCATGTGTTTCATAACAATGATCCAGCATAATCTAAATGAGCCAGGTATCAGGATTTTGCAACATTAACCTATGAATTTTAGGTTATTTTGCTCTCAATTAAAGTTAAGACCACAATAAAGTACCATCACAGATTGGTGCCATAGTTTATGACACAATCGAAGTCCAATTGTATAACACTCTCCTTCCTTTGTAACAGATTTTTCGAATAGACTATTTTGTTTAAAAAGCATTTATCTATCGTTAATGTCTTTGGAGAATTCATCTTGGGGTTTATACTGAAGATAAATGCAGGCGTGTGAAGTTTTATGAAAAATGCCTCTGCGAGTGACATGCAGCCTGATATGAGTTACCACAGTCCGTTTCACATGTGGGGCAATGCACTGCTTGCCTTGCATTCATTATGTTTTCTTGCCATGTATTTTTTCTTGCTGTTATTGAGACCTTTTGATATTATATACTCTTAACTACAAAATGCTGGCAGTAAATCTGCAAAGAATGATCTATATCTACATATCTCTCTCTATATATAATATCATATTTTATATTACATATAATGTTATATACATAAAGTAAGAGTCACCTCAATATCAATTGCATTCCTGAATACTGATTGCACACCTCAAATATGCATTTCATTTTAACTCAGGGCAAGAATAACCACAAATCATCATTAAAAACTACCTCAAAAAAAGCTGCCTTGAAGAGATGCTTCTTACTTTGGGGGCAGGAAAGTGTGTGGGGGTGCATGGGGGGTGGGTGTGTGACAAAAGGAACAAGAACAATGGTAAATAATGCATGTCTTCTGGAAATATAGATTAATCAATCTAGTTTGAATCTGTGATAAAGCTTCCTGTCACCTAAAAAAATGAATACAGAAGCTTTTAAACATGTGACTCCTTTATTGAGTTTACAATTCCTCAAAAGTTACAATTCTGCTTTGCATTTCTTTTTCTCTCCTTTATTCTCAGTAAAGTTTTCTTAGTCTCATGATTTCCTTGATGTATGTTTTTCATAACAGTACCCATGATTAACTTTCAGCTTTTGCTACTTAAAGAATTACCTCGAGAATTTGAATGCACACAGTATGTGAATAATATGTAGTTGTTAAAAGGAAGCACGCTCACTATTAGTTCAGTTATAGATCTTTTTGTTCCTTTAAATGCCCCCCCCCACGCCACTTGCTAATATTTTCCACGCTTGCAGCTTCTATGTTGTCTATCGTACAACTCTTATTCTGTACCTACTGAGGCACACATGAAAAGCAGTATCCCAGCCTATTGGCTGCACTGGGTTAGTGCAGGGAAAGTGCCTTCTCTGCCCTGAGACAACGTTGCAAGTAAGTTCATGGTGACAGAGATACCCCCTATGCAGTTTCAGGATGTCACGAGCAAGGGGAAAGATGGCTGGATTCCATCACTCTGGATGGATGCACTCAGGGGCTGAATGAATTTGAAATATAACCAAGTCTGAATGGAAGAGTGGTCAGAAAGCCAAGAGCAATTACTTCAGCTTGCAAAACGTTTAAACGATTTACTTCACAGGACAAATGCAGAGTCTTTCTGCGCTGGGAACTCTTAAAACTGCATTTGGACAAAATTTGGTGAGGCTCTTTTCACAAGCTGTTGGGAAAGGGGAAGGGAAATGGTTTGAGACCCAGCAGGATTTGGTCAGGTATTTCTGAAACCCACACCCCTGTCCTGTCACCTTTGTTTCAGAAAGTCTGAGTCGTTTGCATTTTTCCATCACCTTGGGCAGAAGGCTCAGGTAAGTAGCTTAATTTATAGATTGATGGCACAAACTTATTTAAAAATTCTCAGTATGTTCTCATGAATCATGTAGGCCTATTAAACTAATTGCTAAGGAAATTTAAGCAGTATTACAGTAGAATTCAGTAGAATTTATCATCAATCTGGAGAGATCTTTGGTGGTCTCATGCTGCCCCCCACAGATATGTCTCAGAACATTCATTATGCCATAATTACAAAGTCTCTTTGAAGAGGCTAAAAATCCCTAGACTCCTCTCATCAATTATTTTCACCTGTTAATTCATTTTGTGTGAGGTAATAACCTCGGCATAATAACAAATGTGCAAGTACTCCGATTTTGCAATTAAAAGCAGCAGGGCTTCTATTTTGATCATACAGACTGTGACATCCATCATAGAAAACAATTTGGGCCTAGCAGGATGACAGATGCCGTGCTGATGGCTCTACGAACTAACTGCGTGTCCTAGGGAAAAAAAAAAAAAAATGGTCTGGCCTCAGCCTGCAGCTGCAAGCTATCTGATAGCTTCTGACCAGTCAGCGGGAGAAAGCCTGCAGTGACTAAATTACTGAAAGGTAATTTTACTTCACGAAATGAGGATTTCTGAGCCATAAACGTATGCATTCCAGTAGCTGCTGTAATTTGGAAACAAATAGCCCTTTTCATTTGAAAATGACTGGAATCACTGCCAGTGTTCAGGACGTTTTGTTTCTCAGGCTTTTACATGAAAAATACAATGTAATACTCATTATTTCTGCCCCCTTTCACATCTTATTAGACACAGAAGGCAAGGTGGTTATCTCTGCTCTTGTAGGCTAAATCCACACAAGGAATTTTCCCCCCAGCCTCCGGACAGGGGCCTAAATAATGGAAGAGAGCTCCTTTTCTGTTGTTTGCTCTGTACCAAGCCCAGCTGAGCCCTGTCTGCGAACGGGATCCCACTACCCCAGCTCACCGGAAAGACGTCCACACCTAACCTGATGGCACTACAGGATGAAGCCGGTTACCCGCACATCCTAGCTGTGGAAAGGGGAACTAGATACTAAGAAAGGCAGCCGAAAGGTTTCTGCCTTATTTTTTCAAATCATAGTATTTCAAAGGATTTCATAGAATACAATGTGCCTTCTCTTTTCACTTCGAAATTCAAGTATTTGGCATCTTACCCTATGCTTCATTAGAATGATTGTCTTTTGAACTGTATGCTATTATACTATTGCCAATTTCCAAGAGAAAATCATATGAATGTGCAAATAAGTTTTGGCTAATTGAAAACATAAATATTTTCATTATTACCTTCAGTAGGGAAAGATCTAAATAGAAATTGAGAGGCTGTGTGCATCTGTTTCTCTTGCAAAACTAAATTTAGGGAATAGATTATGGAACACAGGACACTCAGTATAATAAAAGCAGATATGAAAGGCAAACAAAACCCATATTATCGGAAATTGTTATATTTTTAGGATTATGTGTTCAGATTTCTTGAGTAAAGCAAGACAACAAAAGATGAGGCAAAGACAAAAGGTTAAGCACAGTATGAACTTTCTCCGCTGCCGGGCACTTTAAGAAGATAGCGCCGATTATGATGTTAACAGACAAGAATGCCTACATTTTACACTTTGCTCCCACATTCGTTGCCGATGAACAAGGAAGAACGTGCTGTTTCTTGGGGAAAATCTACAGTTCCTTAGTCCATTGTGTCAATCTCATAAACTCTGTCATCCAGAAGGAAAAACAGATGATAGAAGCAGGGACGTGCTCCTGGAGAAAGAGTAGTCAGGGAAGGGCTTCTTTTTTCAACGCTCCAATCAGGCTCCTTCCTTCCTCAACCTTGAAGGTAATCCAGCGCTGGACATGGGTCTCCTTTGACTTTTAGTAGGTGATCCGTTCACATTCGCTGCTAATAAATCCTTTAAACTGGTGCAGAATACCTCTGCATAAGAGCAAAAGCCTCCGTGAGCAGCCTGGTAAGTTTCACACACAAGTTCTTTTCATCAGGTAGCACAGTGAAAAATCCAATGAAAGAGACGCATTAGAACAACGAAATTGCAATTACCCATCCGAGATCTCCTTTAATGGGATGCCAGGAGGACTTGCCCTTTATGCACACGCTCTGACTGTAACTAATGCTCAGTAGCCATCAACAAATTATGACTCGTGACACTTTTGCTGCTGCAGTATTAAGCCCAAAGTCCAATGGAGAAAATATATGGTTTTTATTACAAAATTGTTCTTGTTTACAATTCTAATATCCTCTTCATTATCTACTTTTCCAGACATTTTAGGCAGTTCTGAAGACCTGGGGCAGCACTAGTCCTGTCATAAAGAGAAATTAATGTTGTTAAAGTTGGCCTAGCTGCCCTCTGGGACAGCTGAAGATGTGGAAATACAAGGCTCTGTTTTTAAAATGAAAATGATTAAAGGCACAGACACCTTGCTCTTGGAGCAGCCACTAAAACTTTTAATAAAATACGTGGGCACATACACACAAAAGCTTCTTTTCTTTTTCTTCCTTTAAGTCATCATCTTCCTTCTCTCTCTCTCTCAAATCCAACTTTGTTCTGTAAGAAACAGCTTGCTTTAAAGACTAATAAGCGTAGAAATGACCTCATCATTATAAAGAACGCATTTGTTTCATTCGGCAGTAGCTTACTCAATAATGACCAGGCACAGAGTCCAGGAGAGCTTTCTCCAGATAGTCCGTAAGCTAATTAGGAGCGCTCTTTAACCGGTTGTCTTTAGGACAACAGACAGGCTCAATCTGGCCTCTAGAAAACGCTTTCAGAATAGCCTGGCATTCACCACTGCGGGAGGTGCGCACCCCAGCTTGCCTCTTCCCAGATTTCAAGAAGGGGTCTCGGGGAGGGGGGGAGGTGGGAGGCAAGGAAGAAACAGCAAGCCAGTGGAGGTTACTAGAAATCCTTTTAGAGGGAGCCTACCGAAAGTATCTTGAACAAAATGGCTCATGTATCAGGAGAAAAATGGCAGCAAATAACTCAAAGGAAGAGAGCATAACCTTTGCCATCCAAGGGCCAAAGAACGGCAGTCAAGACTTCACCTCCCTGATCCTCCCAACCTTAGTCATTTTGTCAGGTTAAGTGAATGCTCTCCATATAGAGCTAGAGAATGAAATAACACCCCCATTCTGCTAATGTTTTAATTGTAGTATTTTATTTCAAGAAGTTTTTTTCCACCATTTTTCTTTTCTTTTCTCTTTTCTCCTTCCTTCCTTCCTTCCTTTTCTTCTTCCTTCCTACCTTCCTTCCTTCTTTCTTTTTGATTTCTGATTTCTTTCTGACTTATTTTTAATTTGCTCTACTTGCCAGCATTCGGCTCAGACACAAATTCATTATTATAGACACGAGAGAAATAAAAGTTTCACCATTTTCTTTAATTTTTTTCATTGTTTCATTGTTTGCTTGGTTGCTATTCACAAGAGTTCATGTAGCTTCCTTACAAATACAAAATTACTGGAGGATAGTCAAAGGTCACTGAGGGTCTTCACCTGCATGCACATTTCTCTCCTTTAGGTAAATTCATCGAACGTCTGCTCTATAAACAGATGTAGCAGACTGGAGTCAGTCCTTCCCATATTTTCAAGTAGACTCGTAGAGAAGCCATGTGAAACCACATATCAGGACCACTTCAACAGCATAGGAAGAATGTCATAACTCCATTACATTATGCAGCTTGAGTATCCAGAAGACGGCCATACTGTCATGAAACGCTCCCCCGGCTATTACTTCAGGCTGCGTCCACTTCCTCCCCTGAGTTTAGGTTTTGTTTTCTCTCTTGATTCCTTGTTCTGGGGCTCTATTACACACAGATGGAGAAAACATTTGCCCACACACAGTAATTTGAGGGGTGCCAGGCACTGCATGTTGCTGCAAGAGCCACACTTCCTCTCCTGGGGCCTGATACAAAGTGTCTGAAATTCCACAATTAGATGTCTTGTCCTTTAGACCTTGAAGGTTTTCTAACCTTCAGGAGTCACCTAATTAAATTTTAATACCCTTAAGTATAAACACCTTAACTGCAACAAGCTAATACCTTGTTGGAGATTAGTTGGCAAGTAGCGTTAAAGAAATTTAGCTTTGGGATAACCGTAGCAGTAACATTAACATGACTGAGACCCAACTCTGTAGTAGTCACTACTCTAACTTCTTCCTACAGTTGAACTGATTTCAGCACCACAGCAGTCCTTTGTAAGAGAGACAACGGAGGCCCAGAGAGGGTAAGTCACACGGCTGGTGAGGACTGAACCTCCAATCACACCCAATATACTCTGGCTCCAGATTTGACCTTTACAATGAAACAGTTCAACTCCACAATTCAACTCATATCCACAATTAAAAAGGAGGGGCGTTGCCATTTGAAGGAAGGAACGCTTAAAAGTGATGCTCCAACATCATGCTGCTTTCTTCAACCTCTGCTAACGTCCCATAGCATGACTACAACACCTCTTACACAGTGATCACCTATCAACAATCACTATCTATTCCCGTTGCCAGACATTTCTCCAGCAACTCATACAGCATTTTGCTTATTTGACTCTACTGTAGCCTTTTCCTGAGAACTTAAGTGTCTACTCTCATTAAAATGTAAACACATGTTTGGAAGGGGGTTGGCCAAGGATGAAAAAGGCATCTGAGTCTGTGGTTTCCTCACATGAAATATTTGTCTCCTTCACCCCAAGCTATAGTTGAGGTCTAAACTTTCATATGCCTGTGCTCAGTTATCAGGTAAATTGCATAAACCAAAAGGTGGAAAGCAGTGCATATTCTTACCGGATGTAGTGTTCTCATTTTTCACATTAAAAAATTACAGAGAAAATATATCTTCAGTTGAGCACTACCAATTGATATAAGTTCATCATTATGTGTAATCAGAAATCAATGCAGATATTCCTAGTAAAACCTGTCAACTTGCTGAATTACTCATTTTATATGCATATATATATGCATATATATATATATACAATCTTATTTTTTAGCAATGACCAAATACATAAAATGTTATGCATATGAATACTTAAATGTTGGGTCAGAATTACAAGTGGAATGCTGTATTTGGTAAAGAAGAGTAGTAGAGAAGGACATCTATGGATTGAAGTCCTGGCACTGACCATAGTAAATGTTCTTTCATCTCTCTGCACTTTTATTTTCCTTTAAATAAAAAGAAAAAACTATAGCCATCATGCCATTTATTGGATTCCCTGAACTTACTAAATCTTGTAACTGGAAGTTTGTACTCTTTGACCAACATCTCCCCATTTCCCTCGTGCCTCAGCCGTGGAAACCACTGTCTGTTTTTAGGAGTTGACTTTTTTAAGATTCCATGTATAATCTACTTTCTCCTAGGAAAATAGAATTTTGTCAAAAAGAACAAAAATAATTTCTACTTCATAAGATTATTGTAAAGAATAAATGAGATGTAGATTGGCTTATTTTTTATATACTAGGTAAGTACTTATTAAATGATGGGACTATAAGAATTATTTATTGATATATTTGAGTGGTTTTTTTTCATTGATTTTGTCTGGTATAGGTAATCACATTAATTTGTAATTTCACTTATTCTTTATCTCAGATAAGTTTGTTTTCTATATTTAAGATCGGTACTTTTTTATGTCATCTTATTTTTGGGAAACCAAATAATTAAGTATACATTTTATATATTTTCCTTTGTTTCCATATCACTCACCTTAACCATCTTATGAGTTTCTTTTGCTTTCTTCTGTATTGAGGGAGAGCTTCTAAACTTCACCTTTGTGGGGCACCTGGCTCAGTTGTTAAGTGTCTGCCTTTGGCTCAGGTCATGATTTCAGGGTCCTGGGATCAAGCCCCCCATCGGGCTCCCTGCTCGGCAGGAAGCCTGCTTCTCCCTCTCCCACTCCCCCTGCTTGTGCTCCGTCTCTCTGTCAAAAAATAAATAAAATCTTTAAAAAAAAAACAAAAAAACTTCGCCTTTGTACCACTAACTCAAATTTCTACAAGATTGATCTAGGAAAGGGGTGCCTGGGTGGCTCAGTTCATTGAGCGTGCAACTCTTGATATCGGCTCACGTCTTGATCTCAGGGTCATGAGGTCAAGCCCAGCATTGGACTTTATGCTGGGCGTAGAGACTACTTAAAAAGAAAAGAATATATATATATATGTATCGATCAATGGAAAAAGAAAGAAGAGCCTAACTAGAAAAATGAGGAATGAAAGTGAAGACATTACTACTGATCTTACGGAAATAAACAGTATAAGGGAATACTATGAACAACTGTATGTTAACATATTAGACCAACTACATGAAATTACAAATTCCGAAAAAGATACAACTACTGAAACTGGCCCAAGTAGAAATAAAAAAAAACTCTGAATAGGCCTATAACAAAATAAACAGAATAGTAATCAAAAAAAAAAATCCACAACAAAAATTCCAGAACCAGATGTCTTTCACTGGTAAATTTCACCATACACTTCAAAATAATTAACATATATACTTCACATCTTCTCTAAAAAAATAAAGAGGAAACATTTTCCAACTCATTTTATGAAGCTAATATTACCCTGGTAATATTGACAAAGTTATCACAAGAAAAGAAAACTGGAAACTACTATTCCTTATGAATACATATACGGAAATCCTTCACAATATACTACCAAACTGAACTTAGCAATATATAAAAAGGATTTATACACCATGATCAAGTGGAATTTATTCTAGGAAAGCAAGATTTATTCAATGTATGAAAATCAATCCATACACCAGGTTACTAGAAAAAAATGACAAAAACCCAAATGATCAGATCATCATAATAGATGTAGAAAAAAATTAAACAGAATCCAACACCCTTTCATGATAGAAAAAAAAATTCAACAAACTAGGAATAGATGTGAATGTCTTCAAGTTAATAAGGGGCATCTACAAAAAACCCATATCTAACACCAAACTTAATGGTGAAAGACTGAAAACACTTCCTATAAGATTAGGAACAAGACAAAGATTTTTACTTTCATCACTTCTATTCAGCATTGTACTGAAGGTTCTAGCCAGGACAATTGGGTAAGAGGAAATAAAAGACATCCAGATTGAAAATGGCACTTGCAAATGGGACACTTGTGTAATATGGAAAATTCTGAGTAATCCAATACAAAAATAGCACACACAAAAAAAAATACTAGTAGAATTAATAAACCAGGTCAGCAAGTTTGTGAGATACAACATTAATAAAGGAAATATAGTTCTATTTTTACACATTAACAGTAAACCTAAAAATGAAATTAGGAAAACAATTTTATTTATAGTAGTACTAAAAAATACAATTCTTGTAAATAAATGTATCAAAAGAAATATCAGACTTGCACCCTGAAAAAAACAAAACATCATTGAAACAAATTAAGATCTAAATAAATGGAAATACTGTCATAGATTGGAAGAAGGCAATTGTTAAGAAGGCAATACTCCCCAAATTGATATACACATTCAACACAATTTCTATCAAAATTCCAGTTGCTTTTTCCGTAGAAATTGAGCTGGTCCTTACATTTTTATGGAAACCTAAGAGACCCAGAATAACCAAACAATCTTGCAAAAGAAGAAAGTTGGGGGACTCTTACTTTCTGATTTCAGATTTTACCAAAAAGCAACAATAATCAATAACTGTGTAATACTCGCATAAGGACAAAAATATAGATCAATGGAATATAATTAAGAGTTCAGATATAAATTCATACATCTAGGGACACTTGATCTCCTATAAGGATGCCAAGATAACAAAATGGGGAAAGAATTGTGTTTTCAATAGACAGTGGTGGGCCACCTGAATATCCACATGCAAAAGTATAAGGAACTGTGTAGTAAGAGTTAGTTGTTACCTTTGCCTGTTTTGCTTCCATGAGAAATAATTACCAAACTTCATTTCATAAAGAGGACGTTCTTTGGTCATAAACAAAAGTGAAACATTTTCATTCTCTCTCCATGGCACAGTGGTTCCACTGGAGGAAGGAGACCTGTAGAGTACATCTATCACATGGCAAAGTTTCAGGGAGACACTAGTAATGTGGCCATCGGACACACAGAACCATCTGAAATAACTACTTTGGCAAAATTATCCACCAAGCTGACATTCTTCCTTTCTTCATAATTAATATAACTGTGATTTCCTGGGGCATCCAGAAACATATATTTTTAATCTGCCTTGCAGGGAGGTGTAGGCATGAGATACAGTTCTGGCCAATAAGATGTAAGGGGAGGTCACCTGAGAATTTCACAATAAATGTGACTTCTTTACCCTTATTCCTGACTAGGCTGCAGAAGTGAAGACCTGAGCTTCAACATCCGCCTTGGGACAACAAAACCACTACAAGGGAAAGGCCAAAGGAATCCTAGATCTCGTCCCTCACATCCCTGAGCCCCTGACCCAATGTCAATGGACAAATGATTTTCTGTTATGTGGGAAAAACAAAACCCCAATTTCATTATGCTATTATACTGGGGTTTCCTTTACCTGCAGCTAAATTTAATATCTAATGGATATACCTAATGAAACATAACTGGTAAATGCCATTATTTCTGCTTTCCATTGCAAGTTGTTCTTTTTCCTAGCATTAATTGAATAATTTTCCCAAACACCACATTTTAAACATTCTGATGTAAGATTTGTTTTCACATTATTATAATGTAGCAACTTTATTTTTGTAAATAAGAGGTAATGGAAAGATGCCATATTGTTTCATAAGAGAAATATAAGTTAATAAAGGGAAAGTTCATAACAATGTTACCGAAATAAATTATACTGGTTGGTTTAGCACACAATTAAACAATAAGTGAAATAAGCAAAGTGATTTAAACTTCCTTGATAGTAGAAGTAATGTCTGCACATAAAAATGCTCAAAGGAAATCAAAACATATAACACCAACATGATAGGTCCTCGCTGATTTGAGAAGAGTGCTCATTTTCAGGAGGAAAACACTATGGGATAGGAATTAAGTTTCTTCACTTAAGCATCAGACTCCTCAGTATACTGAGGTCTGATTTTCCAAGGGACTAAAACATTTAAATTGGTGTCGTCTATACATATGTTACTTTGAAGAACCAACAAGTAGCCCTATGCATCTATTCAATCATCAAGTATTTATCAATGCCATGTGCTAGAGATTCCTTGGGTTAGAACCAGGAATCAGAGGTAATTAATAAACACTTGATATCCTGGCCTTACTCGGATTATACTGCAGGGTAACATGATTAAGGAACCGGAAATATATAATAAAAATTAAAAGTGTCATGAAGTAAAAACCAAAATGTTTCTACTAAAAAAAAAAAAAAAAATCAGGAGCGCCTGGGTGGCTCAGTCAGTTAAGCATCCGCCTTTGGCTCAGGTCATGATCCCAGGGTCCTGGGATGGACCTCAATGGGGAGCCTGCTTCTCCCTCTCCCTCTGCTGCTCCCCCTACTTGTGCTCTCTCTCTCTCTCTCTGTCAAATAAATAAATAAAATCTCTAAAAAAAATAAAAATAAAAATAAATCAGCAGGGGCAATTTCTTTGGCTATAATGATCAAATAAAGTATCTCTAAGAAGGGGCATTTAAACTGACACTCAACAGGTGAGAACAATGGGAAGGCGATGATGCGGTGAATTAGACAAGAACTGGGGAAGGGTAGATACTGATGGATGTTGAGGCGGCATTTCTGAGAAGAGACAGAAAAAAAGGCAGTGCTTCCCTGAGCTTATATAAAGAAAAGTGGTGGGAAATGTAGTCATCAGGGTCCTGTCGTGGGAGATCTTATATGCCATATAAAGGGTTATTCTAATTAGGCAGGAAGCTATTTATACCAATTAAGGATGCTTTTGGTTAAAAGGAACAGAAAACCTCAATATATCAGTGGCCTCGAAACATCAGTTGTTGATAGATATCAACCATTTCTATGTCAACATAAGTCTGGGGATCAGTGTTCCAGGATGAATTCAGTGGTTCAAAGACATTATCAGGGGTCTAGCTCTGTCCAGTCTTCCATCTAGCATCTCTGGAGAGTTGGCATTATGTCTTTACCCTTCTTGCCTCAAGGTCACAATAGATAAGCAGTTGTCCTCATTAAGATAAGTAGTTGTCATCTTGTTAGTTGATCCTACCAGGAAGGAACGGGCTAGATCAAAAGGCCTTTCCTTTATCTTTTTCTTCTGTAAATAGCACATTCCCCATGCCAGTGCAGTTCATTGTTCCAGACTGAAATTTAGGTTTAAGTTAGGGCCAGTGTTGATATTATAAGAGCCAAGTACAGGGATGTCTGTAGAATGGTCAAAGTTCTTCATCAAACTTTTCTCTGTGTGAAACACAGACGATCTTACGGATTAGGATAATTTTAGGAAAACTACAAGTGAAGCTGTTAAAAGCCAGGAGATCAGATCAAAAATATGATCACAGTAATTGCTCATTCTTTACAAGTTTACTGAAATTTCAGTGATATCTCCTAGCCTTTTGTTAATGGAAATATAGTAGGGAACCCAGTGAATTCTTTCCTTGATCTTTTGGTTCCATTTTTAATCTCAGTTCTACTTAGATATGAATTACATAAATCAGAATACTGTCTGGAGTTTATTAAAATTCTTTGTGATTATGGACGCCAAAATATTGCTCTGAAATCTTTAGAACCTTTAATAATATTTCTTGTAGTTTTTAACAAATAGCAAGATTTTTTTGAAAACTAACAATTTATCTTATGGTATCAAGTTCATCTAACTCTGATTTCTCTAAAGTTTTGATTAATTTTTAATCTGTGAAAATCTCTGTGCATTAAAGAAACAGGATTCATTTGACTTGAACTCATTTTCCCATCTAATCGGGTATCCCTATTAAAGAAACTTTGAATTATTTACTCTCTAGTTTTGGTAGATGGAATTACAGCTTGAGTTTTCAAAAATGCAATTCCAGATATGGCCATTTAATGTCAAAACCACCATTTCAGAATATTTAGTGTTCTCCATGAGGATTCTCATATAGCTGGGTTATAATTCCTAGGTATATTAAAGTATATCAAAAGAAGGTTTTCTTCTGTGTCATTTTTTCCTTTCTTTTTAAAATATGCAAAAATAGTTCATACCCTATATTCCAGGATTTCCTGAATAAATCAGAGTTGCATCTGGAATGATACTTGGAGTAGATGATTCAGGGACAGGTCTACCCCCTCATTATTCAAATCATTGGAAATGGCTCATATGATGTCATCAGCTGTCAAGAGAACTTAGTATAAAGAGACCTTCCATCTGCAGACATCTATCTGGCCTCATTTTAATTGTAGTGTCAACTCATTTGTAACATATTGTAGAGGGACAATAGACATTTAAACCTGGAATCTAGCATTCTGAAGGGTGTGTTCCTGGCCAAGATGCATTGAAAAAGGAGAATTACAAGCTTAAAGAATAGATAAATATGAGCTTGAACCAAACCTATTGTCCAAAGAGAAACAAGAGTTTGCCATTAGGAATTAAATATTTCTGTTGAGACTTCGTAAAAGGTAAGGGCAAAGGACAGGAAAATTTTAATCTTCCTGTGGTTTTCACTAAATATAACCTCATGTAAGCCAACCTGGCTAAGCAGAGTGAATTGTCTCATGACTTTGAAATGTCAATAACTCTTCATAAACAATGGTTTTTGCATATGGTTTAACATCTGTCTAATTCCTCCACCTAAGAGCTGCTACCATTTCTGAAATGAAATATAAGAACGAACAATATCTCATAACCCTGAAAAATCAAGGTAGTCTAAGAAACATAGGGATACAGGATATAAATTGTTCATTTATCCTTGTGCTGCCTGGATTTGGAGTTGATTTCCATTAGCCTGGCTTTGATAGAATCCATGTGGATGCGGGTGCTTAATAGATTCTGTTTGGTGATGGGGGTGGTGGGGGTGGTTATTTCTGCAGCTGGTTTTGTGCTGAAGCCAAAAGAGTATAAAATCCTTTTAACTAGACTCCCAGCCCCCATTTGTGATAAACATAGTAGGCTGCCTCACTAGCACCAGCAACACGTAAAGTTCAGTTTCCGTCTGCAGGGAGATAAGAGGATCTTAACGGGTGGCTCTGAGCGCTGCATTTCCTATTTCACGCTCAGTGCATACGACTTAGGTTAACTCTCTTCATATGTCATGGATTCTTTAACAAGCCCACACTGCCCTTCCCAAGACACAACACTTCCCGCTTCCCCCAAATGTGCAAAGCTAATTGCCTTAAACCATACTGAATGTTTAAACGCAGTAATCAAAGGTGTGAATATTTAACTGGTTTTATCTAAATGATTAATTTCTGGTGTCTCTGTGTAAATAGTACTACGCTCCAGCAGTCTCGGGCAATAGAATATCTCTATTTGCTATTCAATTCTGAAATTCAAGATACAGTTGTCAGTTGTATCACTTGACATGTATTGATGGCCCAGATATGAACTAGTGTCCTATGATATAAGTGGAATTCCAAGGCCTTAGTTTAAATTATGCAAGATGTTCTTCCTGCTAGGGATTCATTTGTCATGCGCACCAAACGATCCCTGTCTTCTTTAAAGCCTCTAACAAGTAAAGGGGATGCCTTCTATTGATCAAAATTATAGAGGAAATATAGTTCACCCCATGTCATTAGATGCTCTAATTGCAGAATAGCATATCTTGCTCCTGAAATTATCATCTCTGCATTTAATACTTTATGGACAGAGAATTTCCTTTGTTTAAACAATTGCATTTAATAAGTATGATTAACATATATAAACTTGATTTAAAAATCAAACAGTGTAGTAGGATATACAATAAGAAATATAAAATTCTAACTCTTCTTCTTTGACTCTGATAACCACTTCTTGGAAGTTACATGTGAACGTTTCCTTGTGTATCTCTCATGTATCTTCCTACATATGTGCACATCCCACACACATATATAAAAACAGGATTATTCATATGCACACACTTACATGGGCACACAGGCACTGCCTTTCTGCACTTAATAATATATCAGCATTTACAATCATACAATCTGTACAGTACATGTCATTATTTTTGGTGCCTGCTTAGTATCCTATTATATAAATTTATCATATTTTAAGTAAATGCTCTTTATTAATTAATTGCATTTACAATATAAAGAATTCTACCATGGGCATTTGTGACATGTATCTGTGCTCATGGGTAAATATATCCATAGCATAAATTTCTAAAAATGTACCCTAAAAGTTGAAATGATGGGTCAGGAATACAAGAATATACAGAAGATTTTTATTTTCTATAGGTTATTTCCTTTATATTCCAAATTTGTAATATACTGATTGCCATCTAAACTTTGGAATCCATCGAGTCATTTTGAACAAAAAGACAAAAAGAAATAATGCTAGCATGAGTAAAAAGACACAGGAGTACTTTTTATTATTATTATTTCAAGTCCCAAATTATCACAATTAAACTTAACTCATCCCATAAGCCATAAGGTGAAAATAAAGCATCGTTCATAAGTATATTATGCCCTAACCCATTATTTCTCAAGACATAAAAGATAGCAAGTATTATTCTTGTCTTTAAATTCAGGATTTAGGGTCGCCTGGGTGGCTCAGTCGGTTAAGCGTCTGCCTTCGGCTCAGGTCATGATCCTGGGGTCCTGGGATAGAGCTCCACTTCAGGCTCCCTGCTCAGCAGGGAGTCTGCTTCTTCTCCTGTCCCTACCCCCACTAATGCTCTCTCTCTCTCACTCAAATCAATAAATAAAATCTTTTAAATAAATAAATTTGGGATTTATACCTTCTTGGTTATCGATGGGGTAATAGTTTTTCAAGCCTGAGTTCTTTATACTTCTCTTCTCTGAGTGCTTAACCTAATTCAAAACTAAAGCTCTATAGTAACAAAGTGTTCGCATTCCCCACCAACATCCATAGAGTGATTGCATGACTAAATTACAGCCTTTTTTTGAGTGTGTGATTTCCCAGGAAGCAAGATTGAGAGAACAGGTGAAATATTCCAGTATTGAGAGAACAGGTGAAATATTCCAGTATATATCAAGCCCTGCATCATTCATTCCAGGACACAAAGACTGGTTATGTGTGCAAAAGAAAAATTGCCCTGGACCAGTTAAACAGGCAAGGAAGACTTTATTTAGACAAGACTAATGTAATAGAGGAGAGAGTCTATTGCAATAGGAGAGAAAAATTGAACTCAACTCTGATGAAACATAAGGTCAGAGGATATTTATTTATTTATTTGAGAAAGAGAAAGCATGCAAGGGCGGAGGGAAGGGGCAGAGTCCTCGCTGAGCGTGGGGCTTCACACGGGGCTTGATCCCCAACCCCGAGATCATGACCTGAGCGGAAACCCAGAGTAGCCGCTTAACCACCTGAGCCACCCAGGCGCCCCACGGTCAGAAGATACTTAAACACTAGAGTGAGCTAATGGAAAAGCACTGGAGGAATGCAGTGGGTAGGTTGTCAATGTTTACTAATTCTTGCCCACTCCCCCACTCCCTCAGAAACTAGGATACAGGGGTCTTATTTTGCTCGATACTTATATCTCAAAAGGATAGTTCCCAGGTGCTTGAGAAAGACACTTCTGGGTTGTAGAAATTTACACCTCTATCAATGGTAGAATATACTTACAAGGAACCAGGCCTTGACAAATTATACTCTGAATTTTTCAAACTTCCATAATTGGAAAGAATAGATTTCTAGAAGAAAAGCACTTCAAAGCAGTTAGATGTATTTATATTTAACTTAGGTCAGTGCAGAAAATATGTTGGGCTTTTCACCAGGATTATATATTGATAAAAAGTTACTTTCCTATGATTTAACATAAACCCCCATAAACAATCTTATAAAGAAAGGAATTTGATTTTTGTGAAACTATAGTACTAAAAAATACACTGCCAGATTTCCCCTATGTTTAATATAATTGTAACTTTGAAAAATAATTAATAGTTTGGGATTTCTGAAGCTTGACATTTTTTTAAAAATCTTGAGTAATTTAGTCCATTCCCAGCAAAAATTAAATTTCTAAGGGAAAGAAGACAGTATTTAAAGCTTTCATTATGGGAAACAAAATGCCCTATGGAAATGTCTGTCTTGCCACAAATAAATGATCTAATGTTAGAACTGGTTAGAACTGGATGATTGCATTTCTTTAAAACCTTAAAACTCTTCCCAAATCCAGCTACCCAAACAGGTTCACAAAAATCCATTTTATTAATAAGCTCCAACTGCCTCTGAGAACTTTGATATCAAGAAGGTTGGGCCACACAATGTCATAGAAAATAAAAGCATGGATTTGCCAAGAGTGTAGGAAATAAACATACACCCTCTGCAATAGCTTTTAATGCCTATGCCACTCTTCTCTTCTGTTTTACCATGTAATTTTACATTTTATAAAGTAATTCACCCAATTATTAATCTTGCAAACTGGCTTTGAGATATTCAGTCTTTCACTGGAATCTGACAATATGACTTGTAATAGATGCTTGAAGTGTTTGGGGAAAAATAACTGCTTTGCCAATTGTCTATGAAGATAGTATTTAACATTTCTTTTGTATAAGGATGCTTGGTCATATTCACCCTTTTCCCCCCAAGATGGATACATCTATTTGGGAGAATTTAGCAGCATAGTTGAGCCATTTTGTGTTTTGTTATTACATGAAAATATATACATTATATGTAGAGGTTATAGATTGCACACGCAGGGTAGATCACCTTGTGTGAAACAGGTTAATCCATCTAAACAATGCCAAAACTTAAAACAAAAGCCTCTAATGTAATGGATTTGGCATATAAATATTTTTCAATTTGCTTATTCAACATAACTTTATTAAAATATTCATCAAGTCATCGAGAGCAGATACTAGCCCTGTGAATTGTGAATGGCCCCATCAGTTAATACATTTTGCAAAGAAAAAAATGAGCCTCCATGGCTTCAATAACTCTTAGTCATGTTAATGTAACCCCCTTATTTCCCACGTTGGTTTTAGGAAAGGGTGCGTTTAATATACATCAGAACTGTGTCCCCTGAAATGTAATAATAACTGATTGAGAAACTAACATACACATTAGCCTCAAAGGTGACTTGAATGAACTCATGACTTCATATTTGAATAATGTGAAAAATCCTTTTTAATCTCATCAATAATTTTCAAATCAAGTTTCTTTAACTACATAGCTCCCAAGTTCCTTTGTGAAAATGCAGGTTCTGATCATTCAAAAACTGTGCGGGGAGGTGTGTGCAGCTTCCATTGAAAAGCCACTTATTTCTTTGAAGGTTTTAAACTACCTGACTTAAACTCAGGGATGTAATACTTTGTACCCATTTGTTTTTTAAATCATTGCAGGTTTTGTAGTTTTATTTCTAACTTCATTTTATCCATAATTTCCGTGGTTAATGTTTAGTTCTAAGCCTGAATCAACTCCTAAACTATAACAAATCTCATTACATCTGGTGATAGCATTTATTTACAAGAATAGTAACAATAGTGATAATAATAATTTTACTAAGGTCTACATCTTGCTGCCTCTGATTTGCCTGTCATTTTTTTTTCTCTTTTGGGATTAATAGCATGGTTTTCTACCTCCGCTACTTCATGATCATTATATCTAATTTAAATGACCCTTTTTAAAATTCAGATTCACACCTAATGCTTGTAAAATTATAAATCAGTCATAAAATATGGAGTGTTTTGTGCTTCATAATATGATAAATGTTATGGAAGAACCCCCAAGTGTTTAGTGTTATAATTTTTAGTCAGATATCAGGTTTCATATTTGGATTTTTTTATTTTTCTTTTTTGGTTATTTTTAAATTCAAGTTACAGAAAAGAGAATGGAATTGATATTCCTTAAAGATCTTTTGAATTCCATTCATTTATATATTCCACAAATAATTATTAAGCACGTATTATATGCCAGTCAGTGAACTAAGAACTAGACATAGAGATGAATAAGAAATAAATAAGCTAGCCATTTTAACAATGTGATAAATTAAATACTAGAGATACAGAGCAAAGTACTGTGAAATCACAGTGTGAAGATCATTTTAAGTACCATATAAATATCAACTGTCTACTTTATCATCAAGACATTTTCTAATGAAGGATGTTAATTGATCTTCTCCATCCTCAACTGACAACAGATACCTCTCTGTGTGAGTTTTGAGTTCATTAACAGAGAAAAACATGTCAGTAGATAATAACAAAGTTTTATCTTTAATACTAAAAAAAAAAAGCTAAATTTGAGGATATATTCTAAGTGTGCAGTAACAATGGTCTTTTTAATCCTGAGTCTCAGAATTAAACTGATGTGTTCATTTAGTCCCAGAAAGAGAAAGCCTGCCAGATTATGTGGTGGTCTCACCTATAAAAACTTATGGCATAAATGAGCTCCCAGAAAAAAGCAGGAGCACATAGCTGAGCCACACATGCTAATTCCTCTCCCAAACTCATCATTTATCCACCTCCTTGAAAGGACTAGCAATGCTGCTGAGGACCAAGAATTATTAGAGAATAGCCTTCCTCATGGAAACTATAGGAGTTGGGAAAACAATGTACCCTATTAAAAACAAGATGACAGGGACGCCTGGGTGTCTCAGTCATTAAGTGCCTGCCTTGGCTCAGGTCATGATCCCAGGGTCCTGGAATCGAGCCCCGCGTCGGGTTCCCTGCTAGATAGGAAGCCTGCTTCTCCCTTTCCCACTCCCCCTGCTTGTGTTCCCACTCTCACTGTCTCTCTCTCTGTCAAATAAATAAATAAAATCTTAAAAAAAAAAACAAAAACAAGACAACAGGCCCACAATGGAGTCACTTACGCTGTCACTAAACTGAGACTTTTGGCTCTCCTAGAAATGGAATCTTAAACCACTCAACCAGGAATCCCCTGATCAGCACTAGTTAGGTCATCTGCCTGATAGACCTCTGACATCCCCTAAAGGAAAGTGACCTTGCCATAACCAATCTCCTTTTTGTCTAGTCTAACTTCTTTTTTCCCACTCCCTTCTGCCTATAAGTCTTCCATTTTGTACAGCTCCTCAGAGTTCCTTCTATCTGCTACATTGGATGCTGCCTGATTCATGAATTACTGAATAAAGCCAAAAAGATCTTTAAAATTTACTCAGCTGATTTTTGTTTCTTAACAACCCGAGCATGTATGTTGAAAATCCTAAAATGGTAATGTAATTACTTTAATCTGGAAAGTCCAGTATATCCCTACCAGCCTTTAAACATTACCAGATAGAAGCACAGTCCCATTACAGTCTTAAGTGCCCCTCTATATCTCAGCACAGAAGTGTTCTCTCCACTTTGCTTCCACCAAATCTGCACTATCAAATGCTTACAAAGCCCTTGGCAACCTTCTACTGCCTTCATGTATAAGTAAAAATTGGAGAAAACATGTTTTCTGCTCGAGTAAATGAAAATTACCCAGTCTTTTCTCAAAAGAGGAGAATTTGAAACTTTTCCTGACAGCTAAAATTTTTTATTCTTGCTGAGCACTGTTTAACTCTTCTCCAACAAAAATAACCATCCATAATTTCGTTATCTGTGCTACTGTTTATAAAATAATAAAGTGGGGACTTAAATAAACAAAGATAAATAAAAAGCAGATGTTCGACTAAAGCCTTACATAATTCTTCAGAGCATAGAGATTTTCAGGGGCAAAGGCTGTGGCAATTCAGAAATAAAGGCTTTTTTGTTGTTGTTGTTCTGCATTATAAGATAAAGATGGATTAAAGAAAGAAAAGAAAAGAAAAGAAAAAAGAAAAGGAAGCCACTACACACTTATGCAGTGGTTGCCGAGCATGACACTTGTATATCGGATCATTTTTTTAAGTGACCTTCGGGACACCTCGAAGCCTTCAAGGCTACCTAACAACCATCACCCCCAAACAAGATGTCCTGCCTCCCTTCTCCTACCTTCCCATCTTTTCCCGTTTCCTATCAGTGTCGGATCCATGTATTTTTTCCTTCTTTCTCTTGCAATGCCACTTTCTTTTTCTCCAGTTACCTCTACTATTGTCATGCCCAGGTCTTCCTGATCCTCAAAATCCTTTGTCATTTACCAAGTATTTAGTACTTCTGATCATGTTTCTTTTTGAAATCTCCCTCAACTTCTATGATGCAACACCCTCTGGGTTCTCATAAATGTTCCATTTTCTCTTTCTTTTGCTAGCTCCTTTTACTCCAGGTCCTAGCTCTTTTGAGGTCCAGGCAAGCATTTCTGAGTGCCTACTAAACATCTTCACTTCTATAGATACCTACAACTGAACGAACTTTGGGGACAGCAGCAAATGCTTATTCACCCACCATTCCTGTTTCCAAATGGAGAAACATCCATTAGCATAATACATTCCCTGGAAGGAAAAAATATCATAATTAATTGGTGATTTTGATATAAAGTCTGTGCCTTCAGCTCTTTTTTCTCTCTGGGACCTGGCTGCCAGCAGAGAGCCTGTGTTCAAACCAGCAACTCAATATTAAGTTTTACAGGAGAGGACATTATGCTATGAGAACTTCGCATAAAGAGGTCTGGGGACACATATCTAAAATAAATAATCATGCCTAGTAAATAGTGGAAGTTATGGACCACTAAAAAGAACTAGTAAATTTTGAGGACCAAATAGATATATTCTGATACCAGGATGGCATCTCAGATCTTTTAAATGTAAGAAACACCGTACAATAGCAAGAATACTCAGCAGAAGAAATGGTGTTCATAAGAGATTAAGTTCTGTGAGGTGACGTGTGATGCTAGAGGATAGAACACCTGGGGGTTTGGAAAGGATACCTGGAGATTTGGGGATAAGCTGTAGATGAGGTCAGTCGGGAAGACTAGAGACAGATTTTATGAAAGTCTTCGTACTCCTGATTAGGGAATTTAGATCTGAACATGTAGACTCTCTGAAGACAGAAGAATCATTTTATCCATCATGTAACAAAATTAATTCTGAATTTTAAAACAATAACTATTATATCAGTATGGAAGATTAATTGGAAACATCACTGCTGTATACCAAGTATCTAAAGCAGCAATTGATTCACTGCAGGGCTCGCAAAACACAATTGCTGAGTGAATCAATTGTGCAAATGGGGAGAGGCGAAGATACCATTTAGAATGATTTAAGTGGTGGTAATACAAAGAAAGGAGAAGAGGAATGGCAAAGACTATTGGAAGAATAATAGAGTCCTTTCAATAAAAAAGGAAGGACTAACACAATTTAGCATTTGCTACATGTTAGAAACTATTTTGACATGTTCATTCACTTGGTCCTCACCATAATCCTGGGAGGTGACAGAGACTTGGGGATTCAGTTTGCTGAAGTCACATTGCAGGGAAACGGCAAAGAACAATTTAAATTATACTTTGACTTTAAATCATATACTATTCACTTCAGCATGACTTCAACAGTGTCAATGTAGCTTTGTCCCCTAAAGAAAGTTCCCACATCTCTGAAGCTTGCTAAGATATTCTTTTTTTTTTTTAAAGGTTTTTTTTTAAGATTTTATTTATTTATTTATTTTAGTTTTTTTTTTTTTATTTATTTGAGAGGGAGAGAATGAGAGATAGAGAGCACGAGAGGGAAGAGGGTCAGAGGGAGAAGCAGACTCCCCGCTGAGCAGGGAGCCCGATGCGGGACTCGATCCCGGGACTCCAGGACCATGACCTGAGCCGAAGGCAGTCGCTTAACCAACTGAGCCACCCAGGCGCCCCGAAGCTTGCTAAGATATTCTTAAGAAAAATATCTCAACAGATTAGCAGTTTGCGGAGTGTGTGATTCCTTACCTGTTAGACATCCAAAAAGTCAACACACCTCAGCAAAAATCATGGTCTCTCCCTATCACCCTTCTCCATAATACATTCTGCATACTCTATGCATCAGTTACCATGCCACTGCCCAAGTGATACTCCTGGGAGTAATGTTAGTCTCTCTAATTACTCACACCCTCTGCATTCAATTAAATACCAAGTTAGGCCAAACTTTTCTTAAAAATTTCTCAATCTACCTTCTCTTTTCCATCCATCCAACTAGAGCCCTGGTTCAGATTCATCACCTGTCACATGTATTACTGTCAGTCCATTTACCATTCTTAAGCCTTGCTCTACTCCAACACATTGTCTATTCCACATATGTAAAAAATGTATGGATCTAACTTACTTAAATATTATTTCCTTCAAATATTTTTAAAATAAGTGGAAAATTATGTTGAATTTTTATGGTACAGGTTATTCTTAGGGGGGAAAATGTGCTCGCTAATTTCCTTTAAATGCAAATAAATAGATGTAAACAAATGTTAATTAGAATCTTTTATTTAAATCTACCTAAGTCCATATATCAATTTCTGTTAGTTTTCTTTTTTAGTAATCTAATCCCTCTACAATCTTATCTACACTTATTTCTGAAAGTGAAAGAAATTTAAAAAATCTCCATTATTCATCAAAGTCTGCAATATTTGCCCATCACCTCCACTGGAACCGTAGTCAAAACTGCCAATTTTCTTGGATACTTAAGCGATGCTCTATGTCGAATGGAGGAGTTTGGAGGAGGAAACTGGGGTGAGAAGAGAGATAGAGGTAATTTACAAAGATGTTTAAAAATAACATTTCTTGGGGGCGCCTGGGTGGCTCAGTTGGTTGAGCGGCTGCCTACGGCTCAGGTCATGATCCTGGAGTCCCGGGATCGAGTCCCGCATCGGGCTCCCTGCTCAGCGGGGAGTCTGCTTCTCCCTCTGACCCTCCCCCCTCTCATGCTCTCTCTCTCTTATCTCATTCTCTCTCTCAAATAAATAAAAATAAAATCTTAAAAAAAAAAACTTAAAAAACAATTAAAAAAATAAATAAATAACATTTCTTGGGCACTTGGGTGGCTCAGTCGGTTGAGCGCTTGATTTCCACTCAGGTCATGATCTCAGGGTTGTGAGATCAAGCCCCACACAGGGCTCTGTGTTGAGCATGGAGCCCGCTTAAGATTCTCTCGCTCTCTCCCTCTGCCCCTCCCTGTTAATTCTCTCTCTCTCTCTTACTAAAAAAATTTTAAAATTTTTAAAAATAAAATAAAAATAACATTTCTGGTCAAAGTACTTTGATCCCAATTCTGATTTGTCAGAAGTTATATTTTTTCATGAGGACTCAACCAGTCTTAAAAATTATTTCTATTTCTTCTAAGTTGAATATGTAAGATTTAAGGTAACTAAAAAATCCATTTATTAAAGGAAATACTTTTAGAGGAAAACTTCAAGATATACAATCATTTAAAAATTTAATTATACTTTATTAAATCCTAGTATTTCAGTCTGATTAAAATATAACCACACTTTTTATGGCATTCAAAATATAGTTACCAGAAAATTCGACCTTTGTGGTAACTCATTCACAATATCATGAAAATTAAATTCAATAAATTAAATAATTATTAATTAATTAAATAAAATTTAATAAAATTAAATAAATAAAATTATTTTTAAATTAAATTAAATTAAATTAAAATTATTAAAATTAAATAAAAAATATTAAAAAATTAAAAAATATTTTATAACTCAAATTGTGTTATTTATGACTGCAACCATGAATGCAATTCCACCAAGTTATTATGCTGAGTATATATTGCCATTTATTTTTTTCCAAATATAAAAGTATTGCAAACACGGAATAGTTAAGCTATGTATGGATATAGAAATGGTAGCATTTTGTTTTCATGTGAAAGCTTCCAACCCTATTTTAGGCCAGAGTTCTGTAGAGTACCAACATTATCGTCTCTTTCTTTGGGTTTCCATAAATTTCAGACATTCTTGCCACACAGGTTCCAAGTCACAGTTTCTTCTTGTTGTGAACATCCACCATTCTTTGGGTCCGAGTGGCTATATTACATGGTGAGAGACTCGAGAAGACTTGCTTTCTCTCTAGGATAAATTATGCAATACCAAAAACGGCAGCTAAAAAGTTTACAAAAACTTCAAATGAAGAAAATATATAAAATGGTCATAAAAAAAGTTGCCTTCAGTGACACAATAATATTTTGGAAAGTAAAGAGGTTCATTTTATTGGATTTAGTAAGAAGCACTTGATGTAGAGAACTTCATTGTGCTTATCACGAATAGGACATATTTATGGGAGAAAAGCACTGAACCTATCACAGCAATGCTGGCTGAATTTCAGAAAAATAATAGAATGACTCACCCGGGATTTCTAGAACATATTCCTTCCTGCATTTTCATACCTCTCATTTCCTTACAAGGGTGCTTATAAAGAAGCATTCTCTCAGCTGTAGTTATTTCTTTCTTTGTGACAAGAAAATCAAATCTTAGGCTAGAGAACCAATGCTTGTCACCTGTAGAAAGAATTTTTTTTCTTGTAGACAAACACATATTAGGAAATGGACTAATTCATTCTGTTTATTTACTAAATATCTCATGAGCTTTTTTCCAATAGCACAGTGTACATACTGAGAAATGTATTAAATACAATAGTGCAAACCTGGTCAAATTGTCTAATATTGGCATTCTTCAGGCAAACCTGAGTCTTTTAACTATTATGACCTATAACTCAAAAATGAAGGGAACATTTTTAACATAAGCATATCTCTACTAGAAATTCATACACAGAAATAATTAATACAAAGCCATGAGATTTTGTTTTCTATTGCATTATTAAACAAATATAAAATCCCCTGCTCAAATATAATTTTGAGTGTCATATAAAGGTTTCACATTAGTGGTTGGAGAAAAAGCATATATGGACAAATATTATAGATGAGTAAATCTCTGAATGACTATGAACATACAAACACAATGTGTGATTAAAATATGCATGAAGACTGGAAAAACATTAAGGAAAAGCCCATCAAAAAAGGTCCTGATTATAGTCTTAATTCATATAGTATCTTCTTTTAATAGAGATAGCTTAATAATTGTATGATCAAGGTTTTGTTTTATAACTTTTTAACATTTTCCTATATGTTATCAGCCAGTATCACAAACTATAAAACAAGTTCTTCATCATGCATCTTATCTCAATCTGGTGTTTGTGATCATTGAACTCATTGACAATAATGAGGATTCAAACATAACTTATATCTGAGTGAAAATTTGATTTAAAATGGCTTATGTTCCTGTATTCCATTTTGCTGGCCAAAAAAATCTAAACAACTACTTAACTGAAGGAATGTTCTATTGTTTTGAAATGAAGTATAGCTTCTTGTACTTTCATTATCCTTCTAATATTTAAAAAATGCTTTTTATCACAAGAGTCTATCTAAACTGATTTC
The DNA here is from genome assembly GCF_003265705.2 of Callorhinus ursinus. NCBI lineage: Eukaryota > Metazoa > Chordata > Mammalia > Carnivora > Otariidae > Callorhinus > Callorhinus ursinus. Next base: position 27,752,846 of record NW_027397067.1, read on the forward strand.
ACAGATATTACTTCCTTCATACCCATAGCATCTTGGGAGATATTGGAGATTTATTTCTACCTAGTTAGATATACTGGGTCAAGAAGCATTCACTGCCATAGTGACGATCAACTAGTCATTATTATAACAACCACCACCAAAGAAATTTGATTTATTTACAGATATAGTAGAGATAATTTTAAATAGACTAAATATTTTATTGAATGTAATTTGAGATGAGTAATTAAATGATTGTATGAGTATGTTTTGATGAATCAGCTAAGAAACCTAGAAAAGAGAATGAAACTTTAATTGTGATCTTTAGAAAAAGGAATGTGATCCCATTGTATGTTGAGCTTCCTGTTAATTGTTCGGGTTTTCAGTACATTTTTGGCTGCATGTGGATTCAAAATGGTAAAAAATATATATATATATATTTCCAATTATGAGTTCTTTGGTCAGACTATTGGTTAGTTCTTATTTAGAAGCCAGTTTTCTCAACAGCCATGATGTTCAGTGCACAGAAGATACTTAGCCAAACTATTGCTAATAATTACTAGTATCTATACAGAGCTTTACAGTTTGCAAAATGCATGTGCACTATTATTTCACTTGTCCCTCACATCTACCATGTAATATAGAGCATACATCATTATCTACATTTGGAAATGAGATAGTTGAGGACAAAGATGTAGCCTTCCCCAGGTCACCCGGGTTTGGTTGGGACTTTGAGCCACAATCTTTGGATTATAGCCTAGTACCTCCTGCTTTAACAGGTTGCCACTGCTAATGTTATTTAATGGTCAATCATTCAAACATATGACAGTCTGAGTTTGGAATGCTATAGCTTTAAACATAAACTGAAGCAAACAAAAATCAAGATATAGCACATAGGATGGACATATAGTACATCAACTTTGTGAAACTTATTTCTAAAAGCTTAATGTCTCTCAGTTTTTATATTCTTGTGCTTTTAAGAAATAAAAATTTCACAGTAGGTCATGAAAAAAATAGATCCAAATATACAAGAAAAAGATATATAGACAGTAAAAATATTTGAAAGATCAAATGAAGAGGATTTTTTATCTGTATTGATTGAAATAAACATGGAGAAATCTCTTAATAGAGTTAGAATTAATTCCTTTTAATTCAGAGTGATATAGTGATCTGTGCGCCATATCTCTTTGTTTTGACTGGTTTGGGTTTTGTCTTATTTTTCTTGTCATCTTTATTCAAGTATTTCACATCAGTTGTATTACAAATTACAGTAAATGTTCAAAATTCCAGAATTCAAAAATTAAATAATTTACTTCAAAATAATGTCAAATAATGTCAAATATAAATCATCAGTTTAACACACAATTCTAAATTAAACTACAGACCCAAAATAGACAATAGTCAATGGAGTCTACTTAATCTACAAAGTAGACATTCATGACTAAAACCAAAGACTCCCAAAGTCTAAATAACCTATACATAATACAGAAGATGCAGGTACAAGTCCAAATCCAAGCTTTAAATGTGATAAAAATAATTCTAATATAATAATATTGAAGATATCTATTGAATAGCACCATGGCTGAACCAACTTAGTCAAAAAAATGGGAAGATAACACTACCCCACTCGCTAAAAATAAAATTCAGTAAAACTGCAAATACATTGGTATATAGGAAAAAATCAAATCATGAAAGGACTTAAAAAAAAAAAATCACAGCTGAGATTCCAGCCCTAAAGCACAACTCCACAGCCATCGGTTTCAACCCTAAATAAGTAGTGAGACATCCAGGTAGAAGAAAGCAATAACTATACTACTGTCCAAATCTGTTCTTGCCTCCTTTGAAGATTCATAATTATCATAATTATATTATATATCACAATTTTATATATATATCAGAATTATCCCTGTGTTCTTAAGAAGTGAGGAAGCATCAGATGGAACAAACCCAGGTCTTCATTCAGTAAACAACCACACAGTAAAAACGTTTTCCCTCATTGTTCTTGCCACTTCACTTCCTCGTGGTCTTTTTATTGTTACTACATTTCTCCTGGTTAAAACTCATGTACCCTCCTGTGGGCCAGAGCCAACAGAACTGAGAGCATGCTGCCTGAGTCAGAGCTGCTACAAGATTTCATCTGTTTTCCTCCCTCTTTGGCACTTGGTTTGAAGAGTGTAGGATGGCACAGCTGTTAGGAACTAAGGTACTTAACACACTGACCAGGCTGAGTATGATCCTTCCAAAGAGAAAGAAATACCCTACTCCTCTGTGAAACAGATTAGACTTTAAGGAAAAACCTAGATAAGGTGACCATATTCTCTCTTATGTAAATAAAAATACACAAGTCCAAAGAAGACATTTACAGACCCAAGTGTATTCTTTCTTACCTCCTGCCCCTAACTCTACACCCACCCCCACCTTTAGAAATATGGCCAACTTCTTGGAGTTTGATGATTCAAGACCTTCATTTACAGACAGTATGCCTCATATTCTAATTTATTTGTCCTCTTTGATATGGATTATACATACTGCCTTAGAGTTCATGGACAATATCATCATTTTCCTTATGTTGAAAAAGTTGCTTTTATTTTCTTTCAGTTCAGGAGTTAAAAAATATTTTTGTTATTTCCTCTCATATTCTCCATGAACACTATAAAAGGTAAAACAGGGGTTCCTGGGTGGCCCAGTTGGTTAAGTGTCTGACTCTTGGTTTCAGCTCAGGTCCTTGATCTCAGGGTCATGAAATCAAGCCCAATGTCAGGCTCTGCTCTGAGCGTGGAGTCTGCTTGAGATTCTCTCTCTCTCTCTCCCTTTGCCCTTCCCACTTGTGTTCTCTCTCTCTCTCTAAAATAAATAAATCTTTAAAAAAAGGAAAAATAATTGATATTGTTTTGTGATGATATTTACCACCAGTTGTAAAGCTTTGTACCACCTGGAGCATTTTGTATGCAATACTTTATCCTACAAATAACACTGTAAGGCTGGTATTATTATTTTTATTTGACAGAGGAGAAAATTAAAGACCACAGAAGTTAAAAACTTTTCAGATATCACAGCATTAATGACGGATGAAGAGCCAAAATTCAAGCCATGTTTATTGTGGTGTTTTTAACATTAAAACCTATTTTATTCCTACTAGACAGTTCATATAACAGGTATTATACTTAAGTATTCCCTGTACTTAATTGGAAAGTAGTTCTGATTTTTTGAATCCCACTAAACATTGTCTGGAAAATCTCTTTTGATATTTGAAAATTTTTAGATAATTTTGTAAAATTTTCTTACAAAAATTTAAGTCCACCATTGAAAAAAAGAAACTGAGATATAGCATATTTCTGAACCACCTTCTTTATTTTGTAAGCAAAGTAATAGACACTGGGACTTGCAACAAAATCACATGCTCGGCTTTACCTGTGGGATTCCCAGAATGACAGTACAATGAACTGTCACCACATTGTAATAGTGGACCTATAAACATGTCCATATGTGTATATATTTATAATATTTCTTTGTGCCAAAGGGACTTTCATGTTTGCCGATGGCCCTCAGAAATATGCAATTAAGAAATCAAACAAAATAATTTGAAACATAAATGAACTTTAAATTCATGTTGACTCTACCATAAATAACTCTCAAAACATGTACTTCAATATATGCATGTGAATATGTTTCACAAAAAGAAAACTCTCACATTAATGTAAAAGAAAAGAACTTCTGGGATTCAGTACGTTTATTCTTTCTTTATGAAGAAAGAATCTACATCCTAAGGTTTCATATGCTCAATGTATTGTTTGAACATTTTTAACCCAGTAATTGACTAAATGTGCAAGCCAAACCAGTTGGAATGATTAGACAAAAGGGCATAAACAGTGTCTTCAGATCTTATGAGAAGATATCACATTTCATCTTTCCAACCTTAGTCAGCCTAGGCTGCTATAACAAGAACACTGGATGGATTAAACAAGAAATACTTACTTCTCATAGTTCTAAAGGCTGGAGCCTCACATGGCACAGAAAGATTACCTCTCTTGTGCCTCTTTTTATAAGGGCACTAATCCCGCTTATGAAGGCCACAACTTCATGACCTAATTACCTCACAAAGCCCACCTCCAAATCCATCACACTGGGGATTAGGGGCCTCAGTATATGAATTTTGGTGGGGGGAAGGTACCTAAACATCCAGTACATAGCACAACCTACTCACAGATTTTAATTTTACTTTAAAGGATGTAATTTTGAATTGTAAAATTTGCTGGCCTTTGGGGAAGAATCCTTTATAAATTAAATGTATATATATATATATTAAATATATTAAACATATATTATATATAAATTAAATCTATATTAAATTATTATATATCAATATATGACTAATAATATGTTAATAATATTAATATATTTATAGTGATTATATAATTATTACAATTATTATATTACTGAGTATTATAATTATAATATACTATGTATTTCGTATAAATATAAATATTAAATAATATAAATATAAGTTCAATAGTAATATAATGTATTGATAATATACTAGTTAATTATATGTTATTAATATATATTAAATATAAATATATATATCCTTTAGTATAAAAAGTAATAGTTTAAAATATCTCACTATTTTCCTTAACTGTGTTCTTGTCTAACAGTTCATGTACATCTCTGTGGAACACAGAAATTTAAGATGGCACTGATGACTTTTATCCCATGGTGTTACTCCTCTGATAATATGGCAAAAAGTAAATTATTCACCTGGGCTTAATTCAAACACACGAGACCTTTAAAAGCATAGAGTTTTCTCCAGGTAGTGGTAGAAGGGGAAGTCAGGGAATTTAAACTCCAAGGACTCAGTGCACTGCTATAGCTTTGAAGATGGAAAGGCCATGTAGAAAGAATGTGGGTGGCAAGAATGTTGATGGTATCTATGAGCAGAGCGTGCTCCTATCTGACAGCAAAGGAAACAGAACTGGAGACTGTGGCCACAAGGAACTGGATTCTGCCAACATTCTGAATGAGCTTGGAAGTAGATTCTTCCCTAAGCCTCTAGCTAAAAGCCTACACGAGCTGACACCTTGATTGAAGGCTTGTAAGACACTAAGCAGAATTCTGTTGAGCTTGCTTGGATCTCTCACCTACTGAACTGTGAGCTAATAAATGGGTATTGTTTGAATCCGCTAAGGTTTGGTAATTTACCTTTGCAGCAATGAAAAAGTAATACACTAAGATTTGCTTAAAAAATATTATCTCCTTTGTAAGTCCAGGAACTTTTACATCTCATTCAAGCTATAATCCCAATATTGCTAAACAACTAGCAACATGATCTACTGGTCTGAGATGTGACAAAAACCAAAGCATTCTTTATTCCATATTGAAAACCATTAGTGAGCTCTCACTATGTCAGGCACTGGACTAGACAATAATTACACAAAGATGTGTGCAAGAGTCACTACCATAAGGACCTCATGGCAGACAGAAAAGTAAAAACGTAAGTTGCTACATACAATGATGAATGCAAAATGTGAAACACTTCAAAATATGAAGATAGCACCAAGAAGGACATACTTATTTAATGGCGGGGGACATATGAAGAGATGCTTCTGAAATTATTTATCATTGAAATGTTTCTTTTTTCATTATCTGACATATATTACTAAAGATTTCCATTTCTTTTACTTCTGGCTCTTTGAATAAACATTTTATGACGACTATGTCCCCAACAGTCTTCCAGACAGAGTTAATTTATTATATAACATATTGACTTTTACTTTCAGTCATTTAATCTATCAAAATAATCCACTCAAAATATTTGCAGTCAAGAACACGGTTTATGCATCTTTTGTTCTATGGAGTGCCTAGCACAGGTATTCAACTGAATTCAGAAAGGTGCTCAATAAATTTTAAGAGCAGAATTTTGAATCAGACCAGAGATATTTACCCCATGAAATCAAAATGAAAAGGAATTTCAACATTTAAATATTGAGAAGAATAAAATTAAAGAAAAAAATTTAACAAAACTTTACTTTTTAAAAAGAAGGTTGGTTCAAATATTAATATGTAAACATGCTGCTTATATGAAGGCAGCTAATTATATGCTCCAAATAACAGGCATATCACTCACCATAAATAAAATATGTAGAGTGTTTTTATTCTCTCCCCAAAAGGATCTTTTAATATAATTTCTTGATATATAATTAAAACCATTTCTGTATAACAGGAAGCAAAAGAGTTCAGACCATCTATACTTTAGAGATTTCTCTGTGGTATGTCACAAGTTACTGACACAGAGATTGCTTGTAAATATTAACCAAAAAGGGATTCTTTGTGGAATTAATAGCTTTTTTATTCTATACATGTCAGCAGAGCCTGTTATTTTACTCTCAGTCTACTTGGTATATTTAACAATTAGTTTAATACTCAAAATCCTTAAGGACAAAAAACAGAAGGGCTGCCAATTTCCAGTATGGCCAAGAGATCACCCATAGCCCCAGGCTAAGGAGTTACAGTTTACTTCTTTGACCTCTGCTTGCAATGACTGTAAGATCATTTGAAGTAAAGTTTGAACATTGCCATCATCCCTTCTGATTTCACATTTCTAATTAGGCCAAATGTAGTCTTATCAAATATTTATAAAATATTAAAATATTCTAAAACAAGAAGATTTCAGGATAACAGTACTAACAACATGATAGAAATGATAAATTAAACAAAGTGCCTCACTCAAATGACTCAATTCATACACAAAGAAAACTGTAAAGAATAAAAGCAAATAAAGAAAGTGGTAGTAACCCTATGATGGCCAGGTAATACAAATCAGCCCAAAGTCTCTTTCAAATAAAGTTAATATAATTCAAAAAAGAGAATGAAGGAAGGAAGGATGTAATATTAAATCATCTCTTATTGGTTGTTGTTTAGTGAGAAAGTACAAAGGTCATTTCCTTAATAAATTTTTAAAAACTAGAAAATTGGCAGATAGAAAACAATCCAATGGGATTGGATAATATTTCATAGAGATGATTTCTATCAATATACTATTATGAAATAATTTTTAAAGTAAATACATACAACTATAAAATAAAAGTACTTCAAAATTTTAACTCATTAATAAGTGAAGAAATAAGATGTTAAAACATGGGCAAAATAAATCTGAAGACATGCACACAATCAAGTAAGCTGAAATTAATTTACAGATAGATACAAAATTGCTTAATATCCAATGAACAATGAAATGCAGTGTCTGGATTCATCTCTTAGGGCAGGGAGGATGGGATCAAAGCATTTTTGCATTTCTACCAGAAAAAATTCACTTGCATCTTTATGAACCGGAACATTCTGTATCACCATCAGCCCCACACAAGTTAACTTCTACCTCTAAAAATTTCAAAACAGACCAGTTAAAAACAATGATAGAACATAAAATCAGATAACCCCAAGGGTCTGCTGAACATCAATTATTCCATTGTAAAGATAACCTGTAAGCTTTTTACCTATTTTAAATATTTCACATTTTCCCCACCGCTATGTCCTTCTCATGCCCAGAAATGTATCCTTTCATTTTAAGAAAATATTTATTGATTATTTACATTAGGTTAGTGCTGATACAAGTTATTAATAATGCAAAGTTGGGTAAGTTATGGATCCATCCATCAAGGATATTTTGGTAAAGATTAATAGAATCAAGTGAATTATCGCTTTCAATCCCATGAGGCAATAATATGATAGAGGAATGAATGAAGCCCAATATGTCATGTTGCCATAGCAAATAAGGTAAGTATATAAATAAACTGGGATTTGAGAAAAATATTCCTGGAAGAAATAATATTTGAGCTCAACCCTAAAGAACACATAAGATAACCAATTAGGTTTGTACTTCTCACAATTCTGGAGGCCAAAAGTCTGAGATCAATGTGTCAGTAGAGTTGATTTTTTTCCAGGTCTCTCTCCTGGGCTTGTAGAAGGACTTCTTCACAAGGTCTTTCCTTTCTGCATACTTCTGTCCTAATCTCCTTTTATTATGAGGACACCAGTCACAATGGATTAGGTCCTACACTGATGATCTTATTTTATTATAATTACCTCTTTAAAGGCACATTCTGAGCTACTGAGGTACTCAGCTTCAGGACTCCAACATATAAATTTGGGGGGGGGGAGGAGACAGAGTTCAGCCCATAATAGTGCTTAATCTAAAAATTCATAAATGAAGACGTTTACTAAAGAGGAGAGATTAGAATGTTGTTATCACAGAGAAAATGGCCCATAGGATGATTGAATTTAAAAAAGCACACCATGCAGTGAAAAAATAATTTTAGTGAGATAATGTTTTGACATATCACCCAAATTACTTTATTTTTTTATGTATGCATGTACAAATGTATGCATATATTTACTTTCCTCCTATGATCTTTTAACCATGAAGAATAAGACCAGTGGCTGATACCCATTACCTTAGGAGAGGGAGTACCAAAATGATTTAGAACAGTGAAGGTAATTGCTTCATTTCTAAGCTCTTAGTTTCAAAATAAACTTTTACAACTATATTCTTAAAAGTAGATAACAACTATACAATTGTCTCAAAATTTAATTTTACAGACACAAGAATGAGAAAACACTTGTAATCTGTTGGGATGGAGGAGGGAGTTGGGGGAGGTGCATTCTGAAGAGAAAGAGGGAAGATTAAGAAGTCATATGTGCACTGGGGAGAAATGGAGGATAGAAAAAGCCTAAATGAGGAAGCATAGGTTTTTGCTCTTGAGATGGCAGAATGGAATTAGTCGAGAGAAGGCCTAGTCTAGTCAAGAACGGTTTAGGAAAGCACCTCAGGTCCCTTGCTTATATGTGGTATTTAGAACAGAGGTTCCCTCAATTCTTTGATTTCATGACCACCCCATACTTTTTCAAATTATTGAGAAACCCACAGAATCATAATATTTACTCTATTAAAAATTTAAAATCTACTAATTATACTAAAAATTCAAACAAATTTTAATGTTAACATGAAACACCAATAATTTTCAAAAAATAATAAGTAAGAGATTTTGATTTACATGTTTCTAAACTTCCTTAATTTCTGGCATAATAGAAGACAGCCGGTTTCCCATATCTGCTTCTTCAGTCAACAATGTATCTTTTATGATATGTTAATATCATTAAAGAATACCCAGCCACATCCAGACATTTATATGGAAATGACAGGAGTATGTAAATTACTTTTTTAAAATAATTATGAATATCTTTCTAAGGTACTATGCCAACACTCTACGAGTGGTAGTTTCTTAACCATACAGTATTACATCAAAATCCACTGGTCTGTCTCGTACTTTGATTGGCGGTTTTACCCATGCATTTGTAACTAGTCATTTACAAACTACTGGTTCACTGCGGTAAGAATAAATAACTACTATTGCAAATTGGTACCACTGCCTTGATTTGTGCTGAGCGATTTTATTCCAGATTGCTTTTCCACCATCAAAAACACTGATCTAGGCAATCCAAGGAGTCCCATGTCCCCCAGGAGAGAAACAGAAACAGTGAAAAGAAACCTGCATTTCAGAAGAGAAGGTGGGAGGGGAGCCTGGGTGGCTCAGTCGTTAAGCATCTGCCTTCAGCTCAGGTCATGATCCCAGGGTCCTGGGATGGAGCCCTGCATGGAGCCTCTGCTGGGCGGGAAGCCTGCTCCTCCCTCTCGCTCTCCCCCTGGTTGTGTTCCTGCTCTCACTCTCTCTCTCTGTCAAATAAATAAATAAATAAAATCTTTTTTAAAAAAGACAGAGAAAGGGAAGAGAAGATGGGAAAAACTGGGGCCTCATCACTTAAGACTGTGGGCTGCCTCACTGTGTGCCAGGCTCATGTCCAAAAGATCAGGTGGATCTAGTCATATTTTAATGGATACCGGTGAAGAAATTTCAGAGGTCAGACTAGTTAAGAACAACTTCAGAATAAATCAGCATAAGAACTAGACATCTCTTCCTTATACCAAGATGATATTTAAACTCACTAAAAATTTCAGTAGCTGTCAGACAAAAAGGAAGGAGAAGCTTGAAGGTAAGAATCAATACATACCTGAGCAGAAATTCATGATGAGCTGAGATAATGATAGCTGAGAGAGATGGCTTTAAGTCTAGAAGAAATAGAGTCATTTTCTATGCGCTTAGGCTTTGATGTTTTTTTGGTTTGTTTGCTGTTTGTTTGCTGTTATTTGTGTTCTCCTCATGGTATAAACAAGGGTTGAAGAGCAGGATGAAATCAGTTCTAAAAGTAGAAACAAAATGTGTCTTTTAAATATTTATAATAAATGAGTAAGTAAGGTTTATAATAAATATAGCGAATCCTTCTTATATATATATAACATAAGAAAAATAAGAGAAAAAGTATGCTATATCCATGGGCTGCCTTAACTAAAGTTTTGTTAAGTAGGTTATGAACTGTTAAATATATTAAAACAGACACCCCTGCCTACAGAAACTACTCAAAAAAGGCCAAATCTACAAGATGAAATTCTGATATGAAATATCTATGTTGTAATACAGGCTACAAATAAAACACTTCTTCATATTTTTATAAAAACCAATGACCATCCCCCATGCTTTTTCTGAGATGTGTGTTTCCACTTTGATAATTTAGTAACGAGGGGGCTAGGGAACAAGTGTGTCGATTAAAAGATTTGTTCATATAACTATTTTTTCTAATGAAAAATTTTAAAACATAAAGAACAAATTATTTTATCTTCAAATAAATCTTCTCTGTGATTTGTTTCTCAGCTATCTACAATAAACATACTTTTTATATTAAAAAACTTGTAAGAAAACTTATTCCTTACTTAATCAGATTCATTTAATGTGAGAAACTCCATTCTTTGCCAACACCAAAAGCAAAGTGTCTAAAGTACATGCACTACCCTTTAAACATGCACATTTATATCTATATCTACTTCTATGTCAACTATGTCTATTTAAGCTTAGGCTATAAGAAAAGCTCAAATTAAAATCCTAATAAGTACTAATTCAATTTATTCTTACTGTGGTTCACTAAAACTTTTTTTAATGTTCCTAATTTATACCCTAGATGTACAAAATAGAATGAGAAGTAGCAGATCCACTTATTATTTTAATTGATTTTGGAGTCATCTTCAGAATACATATATATGATTACTGTCTTTGAACATGAATGTTAAATTTTAATAAGGCTCAACATGTACTGAATAAATGACCTGGAATTCGGTAAACTCTTTGTCCAAAAGGTAATACACATGAGAAATGCTTAAGGCAGCCATTCAGAAGCTTCTATGAGAAAGTTACCTTTAAAAATACAAATCAGGGGCGCCTGGGTGTCTCAGTCGTTAAGCATCTTCCTTCGGCTCAGGTCATGATCCCAGGGTCCTGGGATCGAGGCCTGCATCAGGCTCCTTCCTCAGCAGGAAGCCTGCTTCTCCCTCTCCCACTCCCCCTGCTTGTGCCCTCTCTCGCTGTGTCTCTCTCTGTCAAATAAATAAATAAAATATTTTAAAAAATAAAAAATTAAAATTAAAATTAAAATAGATGAGAAAGTATTAAATATGCTGTTATGAAACACTGTTAAGTTTGTAGAGCCTTGAAGAATCTCTAACTCAAAAGCAATACTGTTAGTACATGACCTCTAAGAGGTCAGACAATCTGAGACTAGTTACAGAAAAGATGAAGTTAGAAGTAAGATATGTAGTATTTAAAATGTGGAGATCCGAATATACAATACCAAGTAGTAAATCATTTCAGGGTTTGAAACAGAAGTGTACCACAAGCCTTTGGGTTTAGAATCATTATTTAGGCAGCATCGTGGAGGATGGCGTGGAGAGATGAAAGATAAAGGAAGGGAAATAAGTTAGAAAGTTATGGATAAAATGCAGATATGAAGCAAAGAAACTCACCCAAAGGTAGTGGAAACTAAATGAGGAAGATATATTCAAGAGATATTTGGAAGAAGAATTAATATGACTTCATGATTATCATATTCACCAATTTTAAGATGCACAAATTTACATTTTTAAAATTTCTGAAACCTTACAATGGATGGTGGCTTATAATCACTGAGGCACAGGTGGGTATCAGGACTTAATTACATGAAGGTGTAATCTTCATGACACATGCAAGTTTAAAACGAATACATGTCTAAGATTTATTAAATTCTTTAATTGATGAAGAAACCAAAGCAAGATACAAAACCAGCTCAGAGGAGTATGTGAAGAAAAAACATACATATGTAAGCAATCTAGAATGCTGAAATAAATTTGCTAATAGAAGCAAAATTGGTTTGTGTCTTATAAAGCAATTAAAAAAAATGTAATGAGTAGGCTCACCTTCTCAGTTAGGGCAGAAATTTTATCTCTATCAGACAAAATGCATTTTTATTTATATGGCTAAGAATCACTTGCTTTTTATTCTTTTTTAACTACTAAACATCTACCTCAGTAGAGTTGTATAAGAGCCTAAATAACGGAAAGAAAAACACATTAGTGCACCTCCCTATAATCAGATAATCTATAGTCTATACACAAGTCTCAGCATTGCATTGGAAAGGATACTCCACTCTGTTGGCATTTCCAAGTCTGGGCAGTTTTTAAACAGTTGTCATTGCCTAATTATACTCAACGATAAAAATTATCAACACCAAAACTTATGATGCATAGGTGTCAGAGTCTCGAAATGAGATCTCAGAGACCAAAGTATTCATGTAATCCCTAGGAATCAAATGGTTGCTTGGTAGGTTAATAGATCAGGTACATTAGGACCATTTCTGAGCCTCAGTTCATAACTAAAAAGCTGGCTCAAGAACTCAAGAGCACCACAAATCAACTGCATATAATTGACATCAGTAGACTACTTCATCAACAACAGCACATGACATGTTCTTCTGAAGCTCACATGGGACATTCCCCAAGACAGACTACATTCTGGGCCATAAACTGCACCTTAACAAGTCTTTAAAAAAAATAGAAATCAGGGGTGCCTGGGTGGTTCAGTCGGTTATGCATCTGCCATCAGCTCAGGTCATAATCCCAGGACCCTGGGAGCAAACCCTGCAGGTTGGGCTCCCTGCTCAGCGGGGGCCTGCTTCTCCCTCTCCTCCCCACTCATGCTCTATCTTGCTATCTCTGTCACTATCTCTATGTGTCTCTCTCAAATAAATAAATAAAATCTTTAAAAAATGACAAATCATACAATGTACGCTCTCAACTACAATGGAATAAAACTAGAAATCAATAAGAAAAAGATAGCTGGAAAATCCCTAAATACTTAGAGATCAAAATGAAAACTTCTAAATGCCACGTGGGTCAAAGGAGAAATCTCCAGAAAAATTAATAAATACTCTGAACTAAATGAAAATATAACTTATCAAAATTTATAGGATTCAGCAAAGCCGTTCATAAAGAGAAATTCATTGTATTGAATGCATATATTGGAAAAGACGAGAGATCTAACATCACCAAAGAAGATATAAAAATGGCAAATAAACACATGAAAATATTTTCAGCATCAAATGTCATTAAGGAATTGCAAATTAAAACAATGAGATTCCACTACACATGCAGTAAAATAGCCAAAATCCAAAATACTAGAACACCAAATGCTGGCAAGGATGTGAAGCAATAAGAACTTTCATTCATTGTAGAAATGCAAAATGATACAGCTACTTCGTAAGACAGTTGACTGTTTCGTATAAAACTAAACATACTCTTACCATACTATCCACCAATCACACTCCCTGGTATTTACCAAAAGAGTTGAAATGAATGAGTTGAAAATTTATGTTCACACAAAAACCTGCACACAGATGTTTATAGCAGCTATATTCATAATTGTCAAAATCTGAAAGCAACCAAGGTGTCCTCCAGGAGACAAATGGATAGATTAACTGTGAAACATCCAGATAAGAGAATATTATTCTGTGCTAAAAAGAAATGGAACAATCAAGGCATGAGAACACATGAAACTAAAATGCATGTTATTAACTGAAAGAATCCAATCTGAAAAGGTTACATAAGTAGCATTCCAACTGTATGACATTTTGCAAAAGACAATAGCAGAGACAGTAAAAAGATCAGTGAGTGCCATAAGTTAGTAGGGAGAGAGGAGTAACAGGTAGAGCACAGAGGATTTTTAAGGCAGTGAAAATACTCTGTATGATACTATAATGATGAAACTAGGTAGCTACATTTGTCAATATCCATAGAAAGTACAACACCAATACCAAACCCTAATGTTAACTATGAATTTTGGAGAATAATGATGTGTCAATATAGGTTCACAGATGGTAATAAATGTACCACTGTGGTGTGGAATATCAATAGTGAGAGACCTTTGTATGGGTGGGGCCTGGGAACCCTCTGAACTCTCCACTTCTGTTTGGTGTGAACACAAAACTTCTCTAAAAAGTAATTTTATATTTTTTTCAAAGTTGGCTTAAAAGCTCAACACCAATGACCCAGCTGAGTGTTAAAACACAGACATTAACAATTCTCAATTCCGAAGCCGATCAAACAAGAAGTACTTTGAAGATCAAATAGTTTTAGAAGTATCTTAAACAAATCGTTTTCCTCATATTTTGTTTTTAATGTAAGTGCAAAAATAATTGATAAAATCAATGCCTACATCAGTATGAAAAAATTAAGTATAAAAATATTCTAAGTAAGAAGAAAGCATTGCATTATTGCTAATTGTAGGGGGGTGTTTTGAGGGATTTTTTGTTTTTGTTTTTGTTTTTAAGATCTCATTTATTTATTTGACAGAAAGAGACACAGCAAGAGAGGGAACACAAGCAGGGGGAGTGGGAGAGGGAGAAGCAGTCTTCCCACTGAGCAGAGAGCATGATGCAGGGCTCGATCCCAGGACGCTGGGATCATGACCTGAGCCGAAAGCAGACGCTTAACAACTGAGCCACCCAGGCACTGCAGGGTTTTTTTGTGCAATATAAAATAAAAACACATCCCTTACTCACTAGCATCTGAGAATTAGATGCAACATGGTAGTGTAAGAAATAGTGGTTGCTGGATAGGGATTTGGCTACTCATGGTGTCATCAACTATTTTTATGACTATAGAGAAAGGAATTTATGGGAAAAGAAGTAAATTCCATTGGTCAGTAAAATATATGATGGAGATATCAGGTCAATCAACAATTAAAAGTATGTCCATGGACTTCAGGAGAAGTAAAAAGCCGAACGTAGATTTGGGAGATATCAGTGTGCATGTAGATAAGATTGTTTAGAAAAAAGAAGGTATTAAGAAATGAATAGAACCAAGGGTGAGATTTTTATTAACTGAGACA
Organism: Callorhinus ursinus; assembly: GCF_003265705.2. NCBI lineage: Eukaryota > Metazoa > Chordata > Mammalia > Carnivora > Otariidae > Callorhinus > Callorhinus ursinus. Next base: position 27,768,118 of record NW_027397067.1, read on the forward strand.
GAAGATTAAGGAGAAGAGAACATCTAGCATTTAATTGATTGGTAGCTAGGATTATCATGCCATATCCACGTCCCAACCAAAACCAGTTTTTTTGAGTGTTAGACTAGCAGGCAATGAAATATTCTGATCATTAGCTATTCATATGATTTTTTTCAAACCATAATGTTATAGTCATTAAACTCACTATGCCTAATCAATACCTCAGTTAAAAAAGTGAAAACAGACTGTAAAATTTTATTTTTTTATTCATTCTTTTTACCGTATACTCAGAGTATATATTTTATGCAATTTAATGCATAATGCTTCTTTTTGAAATCATTCCGATTGTGCCCATAACACAAAGCATATATTTCCATATCAACCCTTATCATGATGCATTCTAATTTCTTGTTTGTCAGTTTTTCCCCCTTAGAATCCTTGATTCTCAATGGTTCTAACAGTGCCTTACTTACTATTCCACCATCAGAAATGTAGCAAGACTGTTGAATCACAGATCTGTACTTCTGAAACAAATAATGCAACATATGTTAAGAAAAAAGAAAAAGAAGAAGATAGCAGGAGGGGAAGAATGAAGGGGAATAAGTCGGAGGGGGAGACGAACCATGAGAGACGGACTCTGAAAAACAAACTGAGGGTTCTAGAGGGGAGGAGGGTAGGGGGATGGGTTAGCCTGGTGTTGGGTATTAAAGAGGGCACATTCTGCATGGAGCACTGGGTGTTATGCACAAACAATGAATCACGGAACACTACATCAAAAACTAATGATGTATGGTGATTAACATAACAATAAAAAATTATTTAAAAAAGAAATGTAGCACGGTGCTGGCATATAGCAGGTGCTCAATAAATACTTTAAAAAAATGATAATGAATGAACTATTTCTTAGGACTACACTTAAATAGATAAGGGCCATTGCATAGACTAGAGGAAGGAATGGAACTTTGACACTACTTGCAAGCCGTGTGACCTACAGAAAGTCACATATTCTTTCCCAATTTCCCCATCGATAAAATAGAGATGATAATATCAACTATCTTGCAAGGTCACTCAAAGGATTGAATTAGGTCTTATATGGAAATAGGGTGCCTAGTCCTGGCACATAGTTATCCGATAGATGGTAACTATTATTATTGTTATAATTAATATGTCCCTTTTGCAAGGACGAAACTTTAACCAAAGAGCTCTCTGTGGATTCCATGTCCTCTTTTTATTTAACATTAAGTAACACTTATAAAGAGTTGATGATGTGAAAAACAACGTGATCTCTGGCTGCAAGGACATCACTGATTAAAAAGTTCTTAACCATTCTCAGGCATGGTCTACCTACTCAGCAGTGTAGCACTAGAGATGGGAAGTTCAGATCAAAACTCCAAGAAGAGATTGGAAAATAGTACAGCGATCTTCTGAAGTAATACTGAGGATCTGTGAGCTATTTTTATTATTTTTTAAAAAATTCAACAATATTCAGCCACAATAAAAGATATAGAATTTATTTTTCTTAATGGCCTTCAATTAGTTAATTCTGGAAAAAAATTATTGGGGGATCTTAGCTAAGTAATAAATAAAATACACAAGGTCAGATTTACCAACTTTAAATGAAAAGTTTACCTAGAATGATCTTCTCATAATTTTGGTATTTATTCATAGTCATTAGCACTAGACACTGATATTAAGCAGAGTTCTCAGGAGAATTTTAATTCTATAGAAAAGGATTACTTGCAAGTTTTTACCTCTTTGGACATTACTGACAGTGTTGTTCTATTCCGACTGTCTATAAAGTAATAGGAACTTCATACTTTGTCCTTGATAACTTCTTTGCCCTGCAACTGACATTTCTTTCTTTTATTTACCCAGTGATTTCTTAGAGGGAGAGTTCCATCTGCTTAGCCTTATTTATCTATAAAGATCTATTTTTTTAATAATTTTTATTGTTATGTTAATCACCATACATTACATCATTAGTTTTTGATGTAGTGTTCCATGATTCATTGTTTGTGCATAACACCCAGTGGTCCACGCAGAATGTGCCCTCTTTAACACCCATCACCAGGCTAACCCATCCCCCCAACCCCCCTCCCCTCTAGAACCCTCAGTTTGTTTTTCAGAGTCCATCGTCTCTCATGGTTCATCTCCCCCTCCGACTTACTCCCCTTCATTCTTCCCCTCCTGCTATCTTCTTCTTCTTTTTTTTTCCTTAACATATATTGCATTATTTGTTTCAGAAGTACAAAGATCTAAAATATGTAAGAGTGAAGGTCAAGAAAGAGACCACAGATCAAAAATTCAATAAAAGGCCAAAATTTACAAAACCCAAAAAATAATGAAACTAAACCAAACTGGAAACCAGAGGTCAGGTGAAAGGCTAAATAAACATAGATTAAAACGAAAAGGTCACACAATGAGCTGTATCCTACCAATTTCCTCAATTCCCATCCAAAGAGCAAAGGGAGATCCTGTGCCCATTACTTGAAGTTGAGGCAGCAAGATCTCTAAGAAAAAAATGCCCTCATTTAATAAAGCAAGATTACTGAAAAATCCACTGATGTCTACTTAGTGGCTAAATCAGAATAGTAAGAACCCATAAGTAACAAATTCATGGATGTTACTTCAGCTTTTCAAGCAAGACTAACTTAGCTCCATGAACTTCAAAAATTGTCATTGACCCACACGGCTGCTCTGCATTCTTCCAAAAAGAAAATCAGTCTCCAAGGCATTCTTAATGGAAAAGTCTTGGATATGATACAAATTTCTCTCTCACAACACACAACAAACTCTTTTGCTGGCACACCAGCTTCACTGTGTTGCATCTTCATCTGTATACTGGGAATAGTCACACTTGTCACATAGGATTAATGGGTATAATATTCATAAAACACTTTGAACCTCTCAGATAGTATACCGTATAAATACATAGTAATGCTAATATGTAAACATACAGTTACTGCACACCTAAAAATTGATCTTTTTCACTGATCCATGGATTATGGTTATATTTAATTACTACAAAAAGCGTAGAATGTCTTTTTGAAATAAAAGCTGAAAGACATTTTTTTGTTCAGGTGTTAGTGGAATTTTTTTTTTATTCCAAGCCAAGTACAAAACATTACAGGAAAAAAAAAACACACTAAAAACAGACTAATCTTCATGGGTCCACCACATATTAGGCATATAACCTACGGGATGAGGTTGTTCAAACCTAAAACCTCCTCCAAAAATTTCTACTTTGTTTTTTATAAAAAGATACCCTAGTGGCTCCCCCTGACTTTTTTCTATCAAGAACTCCTGCTATTTTTCCCTTACGCTTTTATACTTTGAAATGTTTCATCTGCCAGATGAAAATTGAGTACATAATAATGTCATTATATTTTTATTAATATGTGTTGGCTGGTTTCTTACCAGTCAGAGCTAATCAACACGCTTTTAAGTGGAATTGTATTACAACAATAACAACAACTGCAGAAAAAAAGAAAATCATATCCTTATCAGTGCATCCCTTTGTGAGTATATATGCTTTTTTCTCACTCATAGAAAAATGGAAATATCTTTATTAGCTAAAATATCCCTAAGCCTAGATGACCCCAGTTTTGAAATTAATGCTTTTGAAAGCTATATTTAAAGTCAAGACAAGAGTTCTCATAAAGCATCCTTTTCTTGAGACTCTGTAGGATGTATAGGGCTTTAGTGGCTGGCACTGTTTTAAGTGAATTAAATGACATCAATGCTTTTAATCTTCGCAAAAGCCCCTATTATTATTACCATTTTCACAGATGAGGAAACTAGGACACCCAAAGGCGAACTCATGCAAGTCACAAAATTGAAAAGAAAAGGAGTCAAAATTATCCGTTTTCAAAAAGAATCCCAGAAAACAGGCTTTACAGTATGCACTATTAACCACCGTGCAAAAGTCTTCTCATAGAGAGACGTGCAAAACCGAGGGAAGATATAGCTAAATACAAGTTTTTTTTAAATTTTTTATTGTTATGTTAATCACCATACATCATTAGTTTTTGATGTAGTGTTCCATGATTCATTGTTTGTGCATAACACCCAGTGCTCCACGCAGAACGTATCCTCTTTAATACCCATCACCAGGCTAACCCATCCCCCCAACCCCCTCCCCTCTAGAAGCCTCAGTTTGTTTTTCAGAGGCCATCATCTCTCATGGTTCGTCTCCCCCTCTGACTTACTCCCCTTCATTCTTCCCCTCCTGCTATCTTCTTCTTTTTTTTTTCTTAACATATATTGCATATATTTCAGAAGTACTGATCTGTGATTCAACAGTCTTGCACAGTTCACAGCACTCACCATAGCACATACCCTACCCAATGTCTGTCACCCAGCCACCCCATCCCTCCCACCCCCCACCACTCCAGCAACCCTCAGTTTGATTCCTGAGGTTAAAAATTCCTCATATCAGCAAGGTCATATGATACATGTCTTTCTCTGATTGACTTATTTCACTCAGCATAACACCCTCCAGTTCCATCCACGTCGTTGCAAATGGCAAGATCTCATTCCTTTTGATGGCTGCATAATATTCCATTGTATATATACACCACATCTTCTTTATCCATTCATCTGTTGATGGACATCTTGGCTCTTTCCACAGTTTGGCTATTGTGGACATTGCTGCTATAAACATCGGGGTGCATGTACTCCTTCGGATCCCTACATTTGTATCTTTGGGGTAAATACCCAGTAGTGCAATTGCTGGATCATATGGGTAGCTCTATTTTCAACTGTTTGAGGAACCTCCATACTGTTTTCCAGAGTAATTGCACCAGCTTGCATTCCCACCAACAGTGTAGGAGGGTTCCCCTTTCTCCACATACCCGCCAACATCTGTCGTTTCCTGACTTGTTAATTCTAGCCATTCTGACTGGTGTGAGGTGATAACTCATTGAGGTTTTGATTTGGATTTCCCTGATGCCGAGCGATGTTGAGCACTTTTTCATGTGTCTGTTGGCCATTTGGATGTCTTCTTTGGAGAAATGTCTGTTCATGTCTTCTGCCCATTTCTTGATTGGATCGTTTGTTCTTTGGGTGTTGAGTTTGATAAGTTCTTTATAGATTTTGGATACTAGCCCTTTATCTGATATGTCATTTGCAAATATCTTCTCCCATTCTGTCGGTTGTCTTTTGGTTTTGTGGACGGTTTCTTTTGCTGTGCAAAAGCTTTTTTATCTTGATGAAATCCCAATAGTTCATTTTTGCCCTTGCTTCCCTTGCCTTTGGCGATGTTTCTAGGGAGAAGTTGCTGCGGCTGAAGTCGAAGAGGTTGCTACCTGTGTTCTCCTTTAGGATTTTGATGGACTCCTGTCTCACGTTTAGGTCTTTCAACCATTTGGAGTCTATTTTTGTGTGTGGTGTAAGGAAATGGTCCAGTTTCATTCTTCTGCATGTGGCTGTCCTATTTTCCCAACACCATTTGTTGAAGAGGCTGTCTTTATTCCATTGGACATTCTTTCCTTCTTTGTCAAAGATGAGTTGACCATAGAGTTGAGGGTCCATTTCTGGGCTCTCTATTCTGTTCCATTGATCTATGTGTCTATTTTTGTGCCAGTACCATACTGTCTTGATGATGACTTCTTTGTAATAGAGCTGGAAGTCTGGAATTGTGATGCCGCCAGCTTTGCTTTGCTTTTTCAACGTTCCTCTGGCTATTCGGGGTCTCTTCTGATTCCATACAAATTTTAGGATTATTTGTTCCATTTCTTTGAAAAAAGCGGATGGTATTTTGATGGGGATTGCATTGAATGTGTAGATTGCTCTAGGTAGCATTGACATCTTCACAATGTTTGTTCTTCCAATCCATGAGCATGGAACATTTTTCCATTTCTTTGTGTCTTCAATTTCTTTCATGAGTATTTTATAGTTTTCTGAGTACAGATACATTGCCTCCTTGGTTAAATTTATTCCTAGGCATCTTATGGTTTTGGGTGCAATTGTAAATGGGATCGACTCCTTGATTTGTCTCTCTTCTGTCTTGTTGGTGTATAGGAATGCCACTGATTTCTGTGCATTGATTTTATATCCTGCTACTTTACTGAATTCCTGTATGAGTTCTAGCAGTTTTGGGGTGGAGTCTTTTGGGTTTTCCACATACAGTATCATATCATCTGCAAAGAGTGAGAGTTTGACTTCTTCTTTGCCGATTTGGATGCCTTTGATTTCTTTTTGTTGTGTGATTGCTGTGGCTAAGACTTCAAATACTATGTTGAATAGCAGTGGTGATAGTGGACATCCCTGCCGCGTTCCTGACCTTAGGGGAAAAGCTCTCAGCTTTTCCCCATTGAGAATGATATTCGCTGTAGGTTTTTCATAGATGGCTTTTATGATATTGAGGTATGTACCCTCTCTCCCTATACTCTGAAGAGTTTTAGTCAAGGAAGGATGCTGTACTTTGTCAAATGCTTTTTCTGCATCTATTGAGAGGATCAAATGACTCTTGTTCTTTCTTTTGTTAATCAATCACGTTGATTGATTTGCGGATGTTGAACCAACCTTGCAGCCCAGGGATAAATCCCACTTGATCATGGTGAATAATCCTTTTAATGTACTGTTGGATCCTATTGGCTAGTACTTTGGTGAGAATTTTTGCATCCATGTTCATCAAGGATATTGGTCTGTAATTCTCCTTTTTGATGGGGTCTTTGTCTGGTTTGGGGATCAAGGTAATGGTGGCCTCATAAAATGAGTTTGGCAGTTTTCCTTCCATATCTATTTTTTGGAACAGTTTCAGGAGAATAGGTATTAATTCTTCTTGAAATGTTTGATAGAATTCCCCTGGGAAGCCATCTGGGCCTGGGCTTTTGTTTCTTGGGAGATTTTTGATGACTGCTTCAATTTCCTTAGTGGTTATAGGTCTGTTCAGGTTTTCTATTTCTTCCTGGTTCAGTTTTGGTAGTTGATACATCTCTAGGAATGCACCCATTTCTTCCAGGTTATCTAATTTGCTGGCATAGAGTTGCTCATAATATGTTCTTAGAATTGTTTGTATTTCTTTGGTGTTGGTTGTGATCTCCCCTCTTTCATTCATGATTTTGATGATTTGGGTCATTTCTCTTTTCTTTTTGCTAAGTCTGGCCAGGGGTTTATCAATCTTGTTAATTCTTTCAAAGAACCAGCTCCTAGTTTCGTGGATCTGTTCTACTGTTCTTTTGGTTTCTATTTCATTGATTTCTGCTCTGATCTTTATGATTTCTCTTCTCCTGCTGGGTTTAGGCTTTATTTGCTGTTTTTTCTCTAGCTCGTTTAGGTGTAGGGTTAGGTTGTGTATCTGAGACCTTTCTTGTTTCTTGAGAAAGGCTTGTATTGCTATATACTCTCCTCTCAGGACTGCCTTTGTTGTATCCCAAAGATTTTGAACAGTTGTGTTTTCATTTTCCTTGGTTTCCATGAATTTTTTTAATTCTTCTTTAATTTCCTGGTTGACCCATTCATTCTTCAGTAGGATGCCCTTTAGCCTCCATGTATCTGAGTTCTTTCCGACTTTCCTCTTGTGATTGAGTTCTAGTTTCAAAGCACTGTGGTCTGAAAATATGCAAGGAATAATCCCAATCTTTTGGTATTGGTTGAGACCTGATTTGTGACCTAGCATGTGATCAATTCTGGAGAATGTTCCATTGGCACTAGAGAAGAATGTGTATTCCGTTGCTTTGGGATGGAATGTTCTGAATATGTCTGTGAAGTCCATTTGGTCCAGTGTGTCATTTAAAGTCTTTATTTCCTTGTTGATCTTTTGCTTAGATGATCTGTCCATTTCAGTCAGGGGGGTGTTAAAGTCCCCCACTATTATTGTATTGTTGTCAATGTGTTTCTTTGCTTTTGTTATTAATTGCCTTATAAAAGTGGCTGCTCCCATGTTAGGGGCATAGATATTTACAATTGTTAGATCTTCTTGTTGGATAGACCCTTTAAGTAAGATATAGTGTCCTTCTTCATCTCTTATTACAGTCTTTGTTTTAAAATCTAATTTGTCTGATATAAGCATTGCCACCCCAGCTTTCTTTTGGTGTCCATTAGCATGGTAAATGGTTTTCCACCCCCTCACTTTCAATCTGGGGGTGTCTTTGGGTCTAAAATGAGTCTCTTGCAGACGGCATATGGATGGGTCTTGGTTTTTAATCCAATCTGATAGCCTGTGTCTTTTGATTGGGGCATTTAGCCCATTTACATTCAGGGTAACTATTGAAAGGTATGAATTTAGTGCCATTGTATTGCCTGTAAGGTGACTGTTACTGTGTATTGTCTGTGTTCCTTTCTGATCTATGCTGCTTTTAGGCTCTCCCTTTGCTTAGAGGACCCCTTTCAATATTTCTTTTAGGGCTGGTTTTGTGTTTACAAATTCCTTTAGTTTTTGTTTGTCCTGGAAGCTTTTTATCTCTCCTTCTATTTTCAATGTCAGCCTAGCTGGATATAGTATTCTTGGCTGCATATTTTTCTCGTTTAGTGCTCTAAAGGTATCATGCCAGTCCTTTCTGGCCTGCCAGGTCTCTGTGGATAGGTCTGTTGCCAATCTAATGTTTCTACCATTGTAGGTTACATATCTCTTCTCCCGAGCTGCTTTCAAGATTTTCTCTTTGTCTCTGAGACTTGTAAGTTTTACTATTAGATGTCGGGGTGTTGACCTATTTTTATTGATTTTGAGAGGGGTTCTCTGTGCCTCCTGGATTTTGATGCCTGTTTCCTTCCCCACATTAGGGAAGTTCTCTGCTATAATTTGCTCCAATATTCCTTCTGCCCCTCTATTTCTTCTTCTTCTGGGATCCCAATTATTCTAATGTTGTTTCATCTTATCTTATTGCTTATCTCTCAAATTCTGCCCTCGTGATCCTGTAGTTGTTTATCTCTCTTTTTCTCAGCCTCTTTATTTTCCATCATTTGGTCTTCTATATTGCTGATTCTCTCTTCTGCCTCATTTATCCTAGCAGTTAGTGCCCCCATTTTTGATTGCACCTCATTAATAGCTTCCCTGATTTTGACTTGGTTAGATTTTAGTTCTTTTATTTCTCCAGAAAGGGTTTCCCGAATAACTTCCACACTTTTTTCAAGCCCAGCTAGTATCTTTAAAGTCATGATTCTGAACACTAGGTCTGACATCGTACTAATGTCAGTATTGAGTAGGTCCCTGGCTGACGGTACTACCTCTTGTTCTTTTTGCTGAGGTGATTTTTTTCGTCTTGTCATTTTGTCCAGAAGAGAACAGATAAATGAGAGAACAAAATGCTAACAGGTTAACAACGTCCCCAGCAAATATACTCTATACAAATCAGAAAAGACCTGAAACCAGGGGAAAAGAAAGGGAAAGAAAGAAAAAAGAAAGAGGAAAAAAAAGAGAAAAAAAAGAAAAAGAAAAAGATAAAAAACAAACAAAAACAGAACAAAACAAAAAAAACGAATATAATCAAATATGATCAGGCTAGTGCATAGATCAGTGCCACACACTAGATTTTGGGTGTATCTTGGTCTGTTAGAAGAAAGTGCCTCCTAAAATTTTAAAGGAAGAAAGACTTATATATGTACAAAATAAGGGTTGATACAATGAAGGGATGGAAGATGACTGTAAAGATGAAACTTATAAAAGGTTTTATAAACGGAATTGATAAGAAGTTGTTTGAAAGAAGAAAGAAGAAGATTTAAAAAAAAAAGAAAAAAGAAAAGAAAAAAATGGGAGAGACTGTGATCAGGCAGGAGACTAGAACAAAGCCATACACTAGTGATTTAGGGTATATTTTGATCTGTTAGAAGAAACTGTATATCAAAATTTTAAAGAGAGAAGAACTTATATATATATGCCAAAAATAAGGGTAACTACTATGAAGGGATAAAATATGACTCTAAAAATGAAAAATAAAAAATGTTTTTTAGAAAAGGGATTGATAAGATGTTGGTTGAAAAAGGGAAAAAGAAAAATTCAAAAAAAATACCAAAAAACAGTTAAAAAAATTAACTTTGAAAAACTAATGAATCATGGTAAAAAAGCCATGAATTCTATGTGCAGTATTCCCCTAGCGCTGGCATTCTCCCGTTCTCCTTGATCGGTAAGCTTGGTCTTGTCTTGCTGGCTGTTCTTGCTGATCTTCTGGGGGAGGGGCCTGTTGCCATGGTTCCCAAATGTCTTTGCCGGAGGCGGAATTGCCCCGCCCTTGTCGGTCCAGGCTAAGCAAGCTGCTCGGGTTTGCTCTCAGGAGCTTTTGTTCCCTGCAAGCTCTCGGTACAGCTTTGGAGGACCAGGGTGAAAATGATGGCCTCCCAATCTCAGCCCGGAGGAGCTGAGAACTCGGGGACCCGCTCCTCAGTGCGCCCCCTGAGAAAAGCAGTCAATCACTCCCATCTCCCCGGTCTCCGGCCGCACTCCGCACTCACCCGGCCTGTGACCAAGTGTTTCTATCTCTGGCACCCGACCCCGTGTGGAGTCTCGAAACCCAGCAGATCCCTGCGGTGCGCTCCCGCGCCACTCCTCCTGGGGAAGGAAGGGGAGTCTCCCCGGCTCTGCCGCTTGTTGGGTCCCTGCTGGAGGCGCAGTGGCCCGACTGGGCCGCGGATCACAGTTTATGGCAACCTCGAGTTGAGAGCCCGCGCCTCGGCTCCGTCTCTGCAGCCGGCTTCCCCGCTCCGATACCTGGGAGCTCTGCTGCACTCAGGCACCCCTGGTCTTTCTGTGACCCCGAGGGTCCTGAGACCACACTGTCCCATGAGGTTTCCACCGCCCGCTTAGCCACTGGAGCGACGTCCCTCAGCGGAGCCGACTTCTAAAAGTTCCGATTTTGTGCTCCGCGGCTCTAGCACTTGCCAGAAGCGGCAGACGGAGGCCCCCTCCCCCACCATCTATCCTCCCGAATATCGCCTCGGATTCACTTCTCCGCACGTCCTACCTTCCCGTAAGTGGTCGCTTCTCTGTTCAGAGAGTTGTTGCTACTCTCTTCTTCGATCTCCTGTTGAGTTCGTAGGTGTTCAGAATGGTTTGATCCCTATTCAGCTGAATTCCTGAGACCAGACGAAATCCAGGTCTCCTACTCCTCCACCATCTTGCTCCTGGGCCTAAATATAAGTTTAATTAGTGGTTGTCTCATGGTTACAATTTCAAATCTGTAATAAGTATTCTGATCTAGGTCAGAAACCTGTACCTACATAAACATGGAAGAGCATCAAAGAAGGAATAAGTAAAACATTTTCTAAATGATAATTTAAAAAGCAATTCATGTTAAAAAAAAGAAACAATATGAATGACTCCCACAGATAGATACCTAATAGTATTCATTAAATATTCAACTTGACTGAACTTCCATTTTCTCTTTGTGTATCTCCCAGTGAGGAGGAGGTTGCACCAATTCTTGAGGAACTTCAATGCCTCCCTTCAGTGCCTGATTCCCCAACATTTTTTCCAAAATATACCCAGTAATTATCAATTATAACTCAACCACTTCCCTCCTTCACCTACAAGGACTGCACTGTTAGCATTTGCAAACTCATTTGAGGAGATTTCAAGATCCGTCAAAAGGAATATTTATTATTTTGATCAGGTGAGGACCATCCTTTTAGAAAGCACTTCAAGTGTAATCCTACTGGAAAACTCTACTCTTTATACTTTCACCTACTTATGAGTTACCACTACATGGCAGCTACGGTAGAAAGAGCTATAAAGGTGGTGGGAAGGAGATAAATAGGATACACTCTTTGCATCTAGGATTCATGAGCAGTAACAAAAAGTATAAAAAGAACGCGAATGCATTTTTTTTTTACTTCAACTGGTCCTTAGGTCAAGCTTGAGTCCAATGGCTCACCCACAATAGCAACAGACTTCGCCAATAAAGTTTGGCTGCATTATTTCTATCCAATGAATCATAACTTAAAGCAGCTATTTAAAAATATTTTATTTTATTTTTTAATTAATTTATTTATTTGAGAGAGAGAGAGCATGCATGAGGTGGGGGGGCGGGGCAGAGAGGGAAGGAAATGAGCAGATTCCCAGCTGAGCATGGAGCCTGACACGGAGCTCAGTCCCAGGACCCTGAGATCAGGGCCTGAGCTGAAACCAAGAGTCTAATGCTTAACTGCCTGTGCCCCCCGGGTGCCCCTAAAAGTATTTTAATAGAAACTCAACTTTTCAACTCTAGGTATCAGAATATTTGGGGAGGGAGTCCAACTTGGAAAGTCTCAAGGCTTTCTTTCCTTCCTTCCCTTCTTCCTTCCTTCCTTCCTTCCTTCCTTCCTTCCTTCCTTCCTTCCTT
>NW_027397067.1:27780360-27845111 GCF_003265705.2 Callorhinus ursinus
TTCCTTCCTTCCTTCCTTCCTTCCTTCCTTCCTTCCTTCCTTCCTTCTTTCTTTTGGGTCTTCTTTCTCTCTACTCCCTCTGTCCCTTTCTCCCTCTTCCCCTTCCTTCCTCCCCTCTATCCTATTTCTTGGAAAAGATTAGATTTACCACTGGAAATGTCTGAATAACTTCTCTTCTTTTAACAAAATAAAATAATAATTCTATATATTGCAAATGCCATGCCTCCAATGCTCTTTTAACAAAATAAAATATATATTGCAAATGTCATGCCTCCAATGTTCAAGTAACAGAATCTTTTTCTCACTTTGTACTATAAGTACAGATAAGAAAAAGTAATAGGGAAATGTTATTTTTCAAAGTAAAAGGGAAATGTAAATTAAATATGAAAATCTAGAAACATTTTCCTTTTAATTTCTTGAGCACCTGATCAAAATTATCAAGGGAAGCAATTATTTGCCTTTTAAAGAAACACCAAAACTCCTACTATCCTGTGAAAAACATATATTAACTAATTATTATAAAATAGATTTGAGTTCTGGAATTTACTATGTAAATTCACTATGTAAGTTCACGTATTGAAATTGTTTTAGAAATAAAATCCGACAGGCTTCTGATTAAGTTAATAGCATACAGATTGTAATGTTACTGGACATACAATAGCTGTATGAAAAAGAATAATAAATATCTTCGCAGGAACTGCACGCATAACCCCATTTTGCCGTAATTACTCGCTGAACTCACCATATTTCAAGGCAAGTATCACGCCTATCTTTCAGAAATGCAGAAAAGCAGTTTGCTATTCTCTCCTACATTCGCCAGGTTTTTAGAGGCCGGTTCATTTTGTCTCCACTGTGAAATATCTTAAAAGGTACCATGGTCTTCTGATGCTAGCAGTAATTTATTATCCCCGTTAATCTTGTAAAATTGCCCTTTGCATGTAATAATTTGTTATTCTTTTATTAGACCTTCTTCTGCATACTGTGTTTATCATAAAGATGTCACCATTGTGATGCCTAGCAACCACTACAATGTTCTGGAGGTGTTTGCATATATTTTCCTGGGGGAGAGATCTGCGTGGTCCCTGCATGGGAGAGCTGTCAGTGGATTCTGATGTATGAGGATAAAAGGAGCCCCTGCCGCAGACTCCAATAAGTTCAAGTCACGGCCTGAAAGCAGTGACTTGGGCATCACTATACTGTGTTAGAAAATGTGTCAATTATCACATGGACCGCCTAAGGGTACTGCCTGGGCCTAGGTCATAAAACCATCAAGACTGAAGGGGGAAAAAATTGATGAAGAAGTAAGTCGAGTTAATTGATAACAAGGAAGCCTGTATATGGAATGTTCATTGTAACTTGAGTCCCCCCCCCCAATTTTTGTCCGAGAAGCTTTCCTGTGGACGATCCCATGAGTAAAACTAAAGCTGTCTATCTTCTCCGACATAAAGTATATATAACGGGCATTTTAGGCATTTCCTAAAAGCCAGGAGGTAGTTGTCAAACTAGTCAAGAAGCCATAAAAATAAAAATAAAATCATGCTAATAATGTTATAGTTGTTTTGCTATTATTGTGATACTTAATATACGGTGCCACTGTTTAGATGTGAATACAGTGGGGACCACTTAAATATGTAGCCTAGGGCTTAAGTCATGAAAGCTTTATGCACCACTTATGTTGGTTTCTGTGCAGTTTACTCAGGGAAAGGGGAGAATACATATTTTTCATACATTTACAGTGCTTTCGAAGCTGCTTGAATTACCCCCTTTTTAAACTTCCTTGTGTTCCCCTGAATTACTGATAATATTTAAAGCATTTGTATCAGATGAGTTCCTTTAAGAAATCACTATTCACTAGGCATGGGAATAGTCATTTAAGGAAAAAAAAAAACAGCTCTTTACATAAGGTGCCCAAACTACCAGTCCATGAGGGGGAGTTTCACTAAAAATTTAAATTTTATTAAACAACATAATATAAATAATATCGAGTAGGCACTCTGCTCGAAGTATTTAGGCAGCCAGCCACACATAGATCCTGAGGTACCCAGGATTACTGCCTCAGACTTTTCAAAAGCACATCACTTTCCAAATACATTGTTAGGACACAAGTCAGAAAATTATCTGTCCTTTTATTAGTGTTAAACAAAAAGATTTGTCTGTACTAAATTTTCAGTTTTATGAAGAACATATAAAAAGACATGGCCTCTCTCACTTCAAATATAATTGGAGAAACATTCTTCATGGCAGTAATGTCAATAGCGATGACAATTACAAGCACTGTTCCCCAGTATAGATTTATCTTCTGGCACTGGATGTTTTCTTTCAAGGTAAAACCAAATTTTGAATTAGAAGAAGCCGTATCAGAAAAAAACAAAAACAAAAAAGGGCTTCATTAAAATATTTAACTAAAACCTTTCATCTCTTCAACTAAAAGCATTCAACTAAAAGTTCTTACTCCTGGCCAGTATTCCAGCGAAGCAGAGAGACGTTTTATTAAGGCTTGTCTCTCATCTATTCCATTTTTGCATAAATTGGCACAATTCTTCTTTGTGTGTAAGGACAGCAATGTAATCTTCCAAAGAGATATTTAAGTTGTTTTTTTGTTGTTTTTTTTAACTTAGACACTATACGGCAAGTAGTAAGATAACAGATTCTGGAATCTGTAGACTTCCCTTTGCTACATTCTATCTAGATAGTAGTTAAAGTTATAGAAGCCTTAGGTCACATATCTAAAAAAAAAAAAAATGTCTAATAAGGCAATACCTGTTCATCCTGCTGCACAGAACTATGAAAAACCAAATGGAATAATTGCTGTTAAAATGTTTTGGACAATAAAGTGCCACAAAATATTAGTCCTAATTATCCACATTAGGCTTAAATTATTTTAGCCCATCAGTATTATCTATTATTATTATTTTCAAAATACACTCAATTATTAATTGCCTAGGAATTTTTGCAATAGGCCAAAACTTTCTTTTGGTAGCTTAATAAAACAAAAGAAGGGCTCTTCCAGATAGATAAGGGGTTATCAATTTGCAGTTTTTTCTTCCTTTCTTTGTAATAATTATAGGAATTTGTTCTGAAATCGGATGGATTGTAAGGCTATTCTCCAAATATATAAAAATTCCAAGTTTTGGCCTGGAACTATAGATAATGAGTTTGGAGACAATTCAGGTTCAGGTTTTTCAAAGGGAGTCCCCATAAAGGCAGTAAAGGCAGAGTGGGGTGAGGAGGGTAGTAATTTAAACAGAAACTGTTTCAAAGATAATATGATACCATATTCTATTAGAAAATAATAGCCAGAATGGTCCTTGGGCACTAAAATTTAATTGGACCTGCTGTAATAATGTGGGGTGTGGAAAATATACTTTTAAACTGACCTGAGTGTTTGCTGTGGTTTTCAATGAAGAGTTTCCTTTATCTTATTACAGCAAATTTATCTTCTAGGGATATCACAGGAAAAAAAATAGGCAACTCTTCAAACAAGATAAATGGAAACTTTGTAATGAAAACTCCTGTGTCTCAGGTTTGTAACAATACCCACTCATTTGTACATGTGACATAATAGCTCATGAAGAAGGACTGCCTGGAGAAGAACCATGTCCTCTTAGATAATAAATAAAGAATGTGCTGATATCCAGACTGGAAGCAACTCTCCTGGCCAGAGCAGAATTGCTTCCGAACTAGCTCTATACTAATTGACAGAATGCAAATAATTCAGTTAGTAGGGAATACAACCCAGTTAATTCATTAGAATTATATTAGCTCAAGTGATAGAAATCCCAAATGGAAGTCGATCAAATGAAGCCACCATTTTACTCTTTCACATACACAAAATCTGAGTGTAAGCCTCTCAGGGCTCTTATGTGTTCGAAGATTAAAAGGAATCTGGATATTAAGTCATCAACATGTAGCTTTTATCTCATTGTCCAAGAAGACTTTTCAAGGTCCAACATTCCAAATTCACATTCGAACTGGAAGGAAGTTTGAATGATAAGTAAACATGCATTATTTAGGATAAAAATCTAAGCCATTAATATATCCCAAATACATGAAAAATAAAGATTTTTGTTTTCCCCACATTCATCATTCCAGGTTAGTTTAGCTGGCTGCTCTTCACTTCTGTGGTCACCAAAGGACACGGATTCCTTCTACCTTTTTCCTCATCATTCCTAGTCTTAGTTTATAAGCTGACCCTGGAACATAGACATGTCCACCATGAAGCTCACATGAAAGGGAAAGGTAGAACATGTGATCAATTTTTCAAGTCCAACAACTAGAAATGACACATATTAATCATTTGACTCATCTTTTATTGGCAAGAGTATCATAACATGGGTACATTCGAAAGTGATTAGAGCTGAGTAAAGCACTATCTGCCTGGGCATCTACCTCCTGGCTACAAATGTATTATTATGGAAAAATAAAAAACAAATTTTAGTTTTTATTTAGAAGTCTGCTCCACAAATGGTCTATACATTCCTTCTGAAGTCACAAATGATGGACACACACAACACTTTCATCTACCAGAACATAGTCACATGGCCCTGGCTACTTACAAGGGAGATGAGGATTTACAGCCTTTCTGGCAGGCAGCCGTGGGCCCCGTGAAACAAAGCAACACCTTCTAGTAATGATAAGGAATAGGAAAATTGAATCTCTTTTACATCACACAACCAAAGTAAATGTACTAAGCAAAGGATATTATCATTTTAATTTAGAGCATAATATATAAGAACAAACATTCTTAATGGTGTCAAAAGGTAAATGAGTGTGAAACAACAGAGCCAGACTGTGCTTGTGAGCACAGACATGTGCAAACTGAAACAGATTAGATAAATTTTAATCACAGCTCAAATTGCTTTGATTACTATATAAAATCATGATCCCTTAAAGTAATAGTAATTACTTTGTTAATACATTCTTAATATGCCAGTTCTTTTGCCTATCCAGGTTTGTGGATTCCTCTAGAGAATTTATCATCCTTACTGTACTTGGGTACATCTCCATAGAAATAATAACTAATAGGTTTGGGGGCGCCTGGGTGGCTCAGTGGGCTAAGTGTCTGACTCTTGATTTTTGGCTCAGGTCATGATCTAAGGTCCTGAGATCAAGCCCCACACTGAGCTCCACACTGGGCATGGAACCTGCTTGAGATTCTCTCTCTCCCTCTCCTTCTGCCCCTCCCCCGACTCCCTCTCGTACTCTCTCACTTTCTCTCAAAAAAAAAATAATAATAATAATAAATAACTAGTAGGTTTGGGACAATTGTCAGAACTCTTTTACCTATTCATTAATTTAACCACCTAATATTTATTGATACTTAATTGGTGCTAAACACAGCTTGGGCATTCAGGATTCAATAATAGAAAAGGTAAAAAGCCATAGTCCTAGAGCTTGTATTATAATAGGAAAAGGGGGCCATACTAAGGAGCACATTATTTGAAAATTAGGGCTTTAAAAACAGAAGAGGACATAGAGGGACGGGATGAGGTAGTCATTGCTACAGTTAGTACATGAGGAAAAGCAGCTTCGATAAGGCTGACATTAGGAAAGAGATCCAAAGAAATGGTGTAGGGAAGGGTGAGGGTGAGGTAAGCGAGTTGTAGCGGAGTCAGAGACAGCGACGTGGCCTGGGACACAATCGTGAGGATCTTTTAGGCCATACCGAGGATGTGACATTTTATTCTGAGATGGGAAACCCTAAGATGACACTGAGCCTAAAAGTTACTGATTTTTCTTTTGTTGCAATAGGATTACTCTGGCTGCAAAGTGACCAGTTAGAAGACTCTTACAATAGTCCAGATGAGGAACAATGATGGTGGTCTTGAAATGTGATCAGAAAATGGACAAAATTTGCTGATAATTTGGAGGAGATGGGCAAAACAGTAAAGGAACTCCAGGTTGACCCAAGCAGTTGGCAGACTGGATGGATGTGCTGTGTGTTGGCGTGGGAAACTGGCAAAGGGTAAGTAGTAGAAAACAAATCAGGAGTTATATTTGCGGCACGTTAAGTCTGAGTTACATATTTCTGTGTAAACCTGAGCGAGTAACTATATCCCAGATTTCTTACCTATAATTTGAGAATAATAATATTATTGACTACATGAAGTTATTATGAGGATTAAATTAGTTAAGACATTCTTATCTAAACCTTTAGAATAGTGACTAAAACATAATGATGGCTCAGTAGGGTTAAATGATAGAAAAATATAAATGCCAAAGGGAGATAATTGAGAAGGAAGTTGCATATATGATTCTAGATTCAGAGGGGGAGGTCTGGGGCCAGGGGTAGAAATTTGTGGGCGTTAGTGTCTGGGTGGTATTTTAAAGCTGTAGGAGTAAGGGAGATAACCTGGGGATTGAGCGTAGATAGCAAACTAAGGAGCTCAGATGCTTAACATCTGAGAAATCCAGGGTTTGGAGGTGAGGAAAAAATGAAGAGAAGATCTAGAAAAGGAAATCGAAAAGAAGTAACCAGTGAGGGAAGAGGAGATCCCAATGAACAGGAAGTAAGACTTCATGTTTCCTACTTGACATTCAGTGTGCCAAAAAGACCAAGATTAAATTAATTAATGGAGGGGCACCTGTGTGGCTCAGGTGGTTAAGCATCTGCCCTCAGCTCGGGTCATGATCCCAGCGTCCTGGGCTCCCTGCTTAGGGGGGAACCTATTTCTCCCTCTCCCTCTGCCTGCTGCTCTCCCTGTTTGTGCTCCCTCTCTGTCAAATAAATAAATAAAGTCTTTTTAAAAAATAAGGATAATTAATTAATTAATTAATGGAGTATTAATGGTATTTTGTTATTGTAGCACTCAAGTTAAAGGAATTGAGATTACACAGATATTATTGGCTCTAACTGAACCCAAATTGACAAAATGTGACTCTCACCCCTTATTTCACATTGTCTCAGAAGTACTTATTTAAAAACGTACCTTAAAATTTTGTCACAGGTCTCTATCAAGGCTACATGTTTACAGTCTCCCAAAGTCGTCATGACATCTGTTCATATTGAGTGTTCTAGCACCACCATATTCTATAACATGCCAAAGATCACCAGAGGTATTTCTCCATGACATATTCAACTATACTTCATGTTCTTTATTTCATTGTATTCAACATTATTAGAAACTCATTCCAATAATGGAGAAGGTAGAAGCAAGAAATTATACATATATATGTATGTGTGTGTGTGTGTGTATGTATATATATATATATATATTTGTTTTGGTCTTCTTACATTGCCATACCTTACAATCATTCTGGCATCCAGAAGTCCTTGAATATTTAGTTCATGGGAAAGATGAAAACCATTATTTTTCAAAATAAAAAA
This sequence comes from Callorhinus ursinus, assembly GCF_003265705.2. Classification (NCBI taxonomy): domain Eukaryota; kingdom Metazoa; phylum Chordata; class Mammalia; order Carnivora; family Otariidae; genus Callorhinus; species Callorhinus ursinus. The sequence goes on from NW_027397067.1 coordinate 27,787,688, forward strand.
GTTTTGATTTTGATTGCAAGTGAAGGGTGCACATTAAGTTGTATTTTATCAAACCGATTTTCTCAGTATTGGGCACTGTGTTTTAGAGGTGACAGCCTCTAAAAAACAATTTTCCATTTTCTTGACAAAACATTTATGTCTGATCATGGTAGCTCAAAGGGTCTGAGTCCAAAATGGAATGGACTAGAATCAACTAGTAACTTAGGAATGATTGAAAAATATTATTTTCCTCCAGAAGGGCAAGAATTCAATTTAATTTTCTAGGAAAGGTAATTTAGAAGTAATACTGCCGTCTCTATGTTCATGTATACGGAGGCAAACCAAACACATGTGTGTGCACATGCGCACACACACACACACGCACATTTAACATATTTCTAAAAGGTGAACTAAGACAGAAAGAGTACGATCAGACTGGCAACATTTAGCATCCAGTAGAACATAAGGAAGAATATTTAAGTTAAATATAATGTTATAGACCAAGAACTGTTTCTCTAATCAACAACAACTAGTTCGGAGATCTGTCAGTTGCTCAACCTCATGACCTAAGGTGACAGAAGACTGATAGCAAACTAAAACCAGCTGGCTGGCTGTGTAGAGTACACATTAGTTGACTCTGAGTCCTGGAATGGATGTACAAACACAAATGGGTGTGTGTGCGCTGGGCGTCTGCTTCCTCTCAACTGTCCTCATTAGGTGGGATAAAGGCTCAGGCACACGTTTAATGTAATTGCTAGTAAATATGGTAACTATTTTCTTCTACTAAAGTTACAAAAATTCTTTGAATTTTATATCAGGGACTAAATTTGTAATGGAAAATGATGTTCGATGGTGTTTAAATGCAGAGTATGTCACTTTATAAAGCATAGGACTCTTTTAAGTTATTTTTTTAACTTTTTGACATGTGTCACAATTTGGAATTCTGCTCTCATGGGATAAATGCCAGATTACATGGTGTAGTATTTTTATCCTCTGTACTTTCGCTGTAGAAGCATACAACATCAAAGGAGAAGCAGATCACTCACATCAGCAGAAAATGGAATAGGACTATAATATGCTGGCTTTGATCTTGCCTTCTTGTAATTATCTTGGCTACATGCATGCATTGAGAGTAAGATTTGAATTAATAAGGCCAAGAAATCCTAGAAAATGTAAGAGGTATCCCTGAATATCAACTTCACCTATCCTCAACATGATAGATTGCAATGGAGTCTACCAAGTTGTGAGCTGTTAATTTAAAGCATTAATCCTGAAAAGTTATTCTCTCTGAGACTCGGCACAGCTCTATTTAAGACAACGATGTTGGCAATTAAGACATCACTTTTAAGTCCCACTCACCTCTAGTAAAGAGTATTTACCTAACATCCATCTGGTTTCATGTAGGTTTTCATATCACAGGACCTAAGGTAAAAATCATTAATTTTTTTTTTTTAAACTCATCATCGTAGCTCAGTCCACTCATTAAAAACTCCTTGAATATTGCCTTAGGAAAGACACTGCTTTTGATATGGAAAGTAAATCAAGTCATCAACATCTACATAGGATTTATACACAGAGGGTGGGGATATTATACACCGAGCCCATCTTTTCAGTTTCCTATGTGCTTGTTTACCTGTGTCCATTACTATATTGGCTGAGAGGATTCTATTTTTCCTCTATGTGAGTAAAAATTACCTTGTTTATTGGAGGTTAATAGGTGGCTATGCTTCAGGAATATCAAGGACCAACACACTCTATAGGCTAGGAAGTTTTCATCAGCAAAATATTTCTACAATGTGTGAGGATTCAATACACTTTGTAACCGATCAGCAACCACATGTGAGAGCCTAGCCCTCGGTTGACACCAAATTGTAGGTGTTTCGCTTATATAAAAGTGTCTCACAAGACATTGTGTACATCCTAATTGGAGACTGCTTCATCTACAGTAGTATCCAGACGGCTCTTAGAAACTTGTTAACTGATCTGTACCTGAAATAAACTAGAACCAATGGATTCCATTTTTATCTACTAAATGCAAGTTAAATGCATACGAATAGAGCCATCAGATTGAATAATAGGGAAGTAAACCTCGGTTTCCTTCAAAACATTACACAAAAAGAAAAAAAAAGATGTCTTAAATCTTACAAAACAGGGTTAGAAGCCATTCGTGTAGCAAACTGACAAAAGAACGAACTTCTCTGAAGAAACGTTTCCTCTCGGGATTTAAAATAATTCCTGATTCTCTCTAACGATCCAAACTCATGTTGTAATAAATTAGGGTTGAGAAATAAAGACTTTCCTTCCAAGAAAACACCAGCCACAGCTTTCGTATTTTTTAAGTGTTGCAAATTCTAGTTTGCGGTATAAACAATAATAAAAGTATTTACTTCACTAAAAGCAGTGTTCAGTTCCACCAAGTGACTTTTCAAGAGAGCTAAATATACAGGCTACTCTTTAACCAATGCTTATATATACTCAGCCAGGAAAGTTGAAAATAACGAGCATTCCAGAGTTGTGATAGGTAATGAAATATACTCTTGTCTCCTCTTACAGACTTCCCATATCCCTGATTTGTGCTGGGATGTGGTGTGTCTGCCTCTGTTTGGTTATCTGTAAAGTAGGCCAGGAGCCAAACAAGAACTCAATTTTAGTGAAAGGGAGAGCTTTGCTTGCACCCCACCTCCCAAAGTGCTGACAAGCAAGAAACTAATCATTCTCTTAAGTATGTGCTAGTTTCCCATGGAGGTTTTATTTTTCACTATGGGTAAAATGAGAAATGTTGGAAGTTTACAGACCAACAATTAGCTAACCAAAAGTAAGCATCTAGTTTTCAGTAAAGGCAGGCATCTTAAAGAAGAGGTAGGTCTTGTCTCTCCTGGAGTTGAAGCTCTGGAGGAACTTGTTACTAAATTTAGGGGGAAAAAAGGCCTGTGAGCAGGTGTACCACCGTGATCAGAAATATTGTTCAAAAAAAAAAGAGCACATGTATCATTAAGTAGGCTATCTATATAGAAAGAAGGAGTAAGTCTCAGCAATCAGAGTTGGCCTCTGGTTGCAAAATTCATATGGTCTCAGTAGCTTGCAGTCCTGCCAACCAAAATTCTAAAAACTGTTTTTCCCCCCTCTCCCACATCGCTCAAGTTCCTTGCAGTCTTAAGTGTTGGAGAAAAGGTCACTGGAGTTAAAGCAGTGGCTGGGAGGACTTCCCATATAAGCAAAGCCCATTCCCAGTGGCTGTTACTTGTTCGTTTTTCCAGCTGAATGAAATCCAACAGGGGCAGGCTTGGATTCAGTCTCACATCAGCCCAGTCCCTTCAGCAGGGCCTGGATATTAAAGTAGGGGTGATTTAGGGAGCTGTGTGTGTTGGCGTCCATCAGCCAAGAAATGCAACGTACTGCTCAGATCTGGGAAGTCCTTCAGGCTGGCTGTGTGTTCTCACCACCGCCTGAGAGTATTTGAGCCCAAGATTTCTTTCCTTGTGCACTGAATGATTGTGGTGCACCCTTTGAACAGAAGGAAACATAAGACATCCAGAGTGGTTTAGGAACACCAAAGCTTCCTCCTCTGGTTTTTACTTGAACATAAAATATATTTAAAATGCCTAAAGTTATTTTATACCAGAAATGTACAGATTCCAATATCAGCGCCCGATATAAAAGTAAATTATTTCAGTAATAGAACACTGTGGTGCAAAAGCCCCTCAACAAAAAACAGCTCCTTCATGATCTCTAAGCCTATCAATTACATTTTATTATTTCTCTGAATTGTGGCACTGAAAATATTTTAGTATTAGTTTGTTTGTAGCACTTGCATATTTCTTCAGAATGCCTAAAACAAAGAAATTTTCCTGCAAATGACAGACTGTAATTTCCATATTTCAATAAATCTCTTTCATTTCCTAAATAAACAACAGAAATTTCTATCTGAGGTCTCTGTGACCTGATGACTCAGCCAGTAATTCCAAACTCACAGCGCCTCATGCAAGCAGCATTTTGGAGAACCGTGGATTTAAGGGTCCTGCTGCCATTTCAGAAAGACAACGGGTGAATTCCCATTCCCAATAATAGTGTGCTCTAACAGCTGATATTTGACTCACTTGTTTTACAATAATAATCTGGGGAGACACAGAAGCTTCAGGTCCAGTATTTACACCTCTGCCTTTGCCCATATGTTTCAATTAAAATACAGACACGAAGGACATTCTATTCTGGGTTATCGAAGGGTAAGTGCGTGTTACTATTTTCTTGTGGTTGCCAACCACATGGCATAATTTCAGAGGTATAATTATTACCCTGATCTAGGGCATTACTATTGAATTAAACACTGTAGATTTCCGTTCCCACACTGGTTAAGTTGCCCCCCCCTTTTTTTGGTAATTTTATCAATAATACAGTCTATCAAAATAATTAAACATAAGATAAAGAGACATGGTGATTTTTAAAATTTTGAACCCTGACCTGAAGTGAAAAACTGTTAATAAATACAAAAAAACTGTGACCTCTCCAACTATCAGGATTATGCTACTTAAAGATGCATGATAGTAATAATAAAATCTCAAAATATTTGTGATTTTATAAAAAAACAGAACTCAAAAGTTTGAGATCAAGAATGTATGTGCATGAAAAACTACATACAAGTATTGTATGTTTCTTAAATGAAAACAGGAAAGAGTAAACAAAAGAGAAGGTTTATGAGGAGTTATACATTTTGAAATATTTATAATTAATTGTTATTTGCTAAACACTGAAAGTTTTTCAGGATTTTTTTCTACAGAACTTAAATAGAAATCCCCGTAAACCCAATCCTTTTAGTGTGTTTTCTGGCAGATAATGTGCATAATGCCAACATGTTTCATTTACTCTATAACCTGGGATACAGATAGGTTTGTATCCTGCCTCTGTGGTCCTGATATAGTTTGAGAAGCACCGGGTAACTAAAATACTTGATGTGAAATACAGGTTTTTGGTGACCAGTAGTTAACCTATACAACTAAATAGATATTTCTCAAACACCCTCAATAGAACACTAGTTTTGGGGCACCTGAGTGGCTCAGTTGTTAAGTATAGGCCTTTGGCTCAGGTTATGATCCCAGAGTCCTGGGATCGAGCGCCACCGCATCGGGATCCAACTCCACGAGAAGCATGCTTCTCCCTCTCCTACTCCCCCGGCTTGGGTTCCCTCTCTCGCTGTGTCTCTCTGTCAAATAAATAAATAAAATCTTTAAAAAAAGAGAGAGAGAGAGAGCACTAGCTTTACCTGTGATACTTTTTTTGTGAAAACAGTCATGGGTCTTCTAACAGATGGCTAGCTCATTCTATTTGAGAGAATCAGTCCAAAAGCAAGTTTCTCTCTTTATGTCTTCTCTGCCTCAGACCTTGGGTCTAGTACAGTTGGCACTTAATAAGTAAAATATATGGTTAGAAAGAATACAGAATGATCACTTTACATAAACAACATAAACATAAATGTATTGAACAAAAACAGAAGAAAAATTTTTTCAACCAGTGTGGGTGCAATGGTGTAGTCAACAAACACAGTCAAGCAGTCAAAAAATAATAATATACACTTTCCATCTCCCTTGGACCTCAGTATAGAAAATATTAATAGGGACTTATTTGTAACGGTCAAACTATACTTGTAAATATCTCCATTCCATGTTTCTGAATTCTTGCACAGCCTATAGGTGCTCCAGATCCTCTGATGCATCTGGTCATCTACAGGCACTAAGAATATTTTCTTTAAAAAACCCTCAACTTGGCCTGAAACTTGCTGTCAAGCTGTGATAAGGTTGTGGAAGCAAATGCTGTTTCTTAATCCGAGCATTATTTACTTTCTCTTCAGGAATTTTGGTAACATTTCCCTTGATTCTTTATGTCTTTTGTTTTTTGTTCACTTTGGGGGAGGGAAGAAATTTTTAAATGACCTTAATTTTTTTTCAGATCACACGCTTATGGTTCCTGGTTGTCTTTGTAAAGCAGATCATATGTTCTTGTGAGTCCTTTTAGATTTCAATTGCTCATCTACATATGCTCTTAGATCTATAATCTTACCAATTCTATTGTTATTCAGTTCATAAAATATTTACGTTTCAGATTGTAACACTTGGCCTCTAAGAAGAGTCAGGAAAAAAGATGGATGTTGTACTTGACTTTACAGTGCTTAGTGTCTAGCGAGAAACATAGACAAGTAAGCAAAAAAAAAAAAAAAAAATCAAAACACACTGTGATAAAGTCTGTGTTAGTGATTTCAAGGAAGCACGTCACCTAATCCAAATCTGGAGGTTCAGAAATGTCTTCTTAGAGAAAGTAGAAGTCCAATTTGAAATCTGAAGGATCAAATGAAACCTGAGGTCCATGTGGAAGTGGACTGGCTCATTGGAGGGTGGAGGGGCTGGGTTATCAAGTAAAGAGCTGGGTAGATGACAGGGAGGGTGCTCTAGGCAAAAGATTCCACATAAACGTCCAAGGCAGGAGGAAACAAATCCAAAGGTCAGTGCCTAAGAGATGAGACATCTGGAATCTAGTAGCACAGTCTTGAAAGCAAAGTTGAAATATTTAGCCTTCAGTCTAAGAGCAACAGAGAGCCGTTGGAGAGGATTTTAGGAGAGTGGTGACAGGATAAGACTTGTGTTTCAGGAAAATCACTTTGACAGGGGTGTGTGTACAACAGATGGGAAGAAGATAGGACAGAGAGGACGACAGAGGAAGCCTGTTCTTGCTGAAGATGGGCTAGCAGGGAAGCAAGAAGGCCTAACTTTGCACAGGAAGGAGGGCATCTTGTCTCCTGGCCCTGGAAGGCAGAGATAAGAATGTACACAGAGAGACAGACATTTTCAAGTCAATATTTGAGTGACTTTATTTTCTCAAAAAAAAAAAAAAGCTGTTACAATACATTAACAGGGTGAGGTGTTAAATAGAGTTAAAAGAGCAGATAGAAGATTAGGAAATGTGAGTGTGTAGGGCAGCAGGCTTCAAAGCTTGTGGTGTCTCCAACAGCTCACTCAGTAGCACAGGTACAGGAGATGGAAAGGGTGACCAGGTACTTGATCTAGAACGGGGTTTTACAAGTGCCGTGCAGTAGAAGAGATGCTGGAGAAGTTGGGGGTTGACAGGTATACATTTCCTATGCATTTGCACCAGAGACACACTCAAACATGCATTGGGTTGGGAATAAGGAGGTCGCATTAAGATGTGTTAAGCTTTTATGGTGATCAACGATGACCTCTGCCTAGTCATACTACCTTCTAGCACACTTGCATAGACCAAGAAACGGGTCATTTATAATCCCTAAACCCTTGAGCACCACAATCTAAGCTTGGAGAGATGTGAGAGCAAGAGGTCGCTAACGAGTGGGCTGTGGTATATAGAGAAGTTGTAGGGAGGGTAAATGGAAAACGGAGATCGTTAAAGGCACCGTGTAAGCGAGAGCGTAAGAAAGTCAGAATGATTAAGTAGCCTTGGATAAAGATTAAGGAATTAGAGTTCAAGTTTTTTGTGATCTGATGGCATTTCTAGATGACAAATCCATGACATCCTCATGGAAAGGGATAGCTGAACTGAGTGTGGAATCCGTGCATCTGTGAGTGCGTGGGTGGGTGGGTGGGGTTAGCAAGGGAGATCCAAAGTGAAGAGCCACCGATGTGGACATTTCGATGGATAACCTGCATGAGGAGTATTGTCACAGAGCATGGTGCCTGGGTATTGAAAAAACAATGTAAATCCTTAACTATGGAGCAGTTGCCAGGAGCATAGAAGAAGAGAGCCCTGAGGGAAGGCAGGTAGCACGCTGGGAAGGTAGGCACCTGGAACAGGATGTGTGGTCCAAAACTGGCAATGAGGAAGTGGGAAGGATGCCTCTCCCAGCTTTGGATCCTGTGACAAATACCTAGTTAAGGATGAGTACAGGAGTGTTTTGTATTGTATAAATCTCCAGAATATTCCCTGTGAAGATTTGAGAGGGAGGAAAGCAGAAGCGGGGAGAAATGAAGCAAAGAATCAATGGGCGTGGGAAAGAAAAAGAACAGGCAGTAACTGGAAGGCCTAGTTTAGGTAGTGACCAACAATTATAGGAACATGAGATGTGGTGTAATGAGATTAAATGCAATTAGAAAATGATGTTTGAAGTTAGTCAAACAAAGGGATTCAGGGAGTTTTGCAAAAGAGAATGTTCCACTTGGTAACCAACTGCTCTGGTAGCATGTGAACATGCCAAAGAAACTTGAAGGACTTTTCTCAAAACAGAGAGCAGAGTCTGACATCGCTTTCACATAACTGAAGAAAACATAAATTTAGTTGAACTGGACTCATTATGAAACCTCACTGAATTCCATTATCGATTAGGAAAGGCCTCTTACTAGTATAACCAAACAATAATTTTCCTGACTTCCTCATTTGTTCCTGCTTTTTTTGGCCATGGAGAAGCCAGAGAAATATTCTGGAATGTTGGGATTGGGCAAAGAAAGAGAGTACTGCAGTTCTGGCTTCTGACTCGATTCTACTTCAGCTTCCCACCCTTTGCTCTTCCCTGCCTCCCTAAATAAGGCAGAATAAAGCTTATTATTAAGAAATTAAGTCTTCTTTTCTCTCTCCATCCTCCTTATTTGGTAATTCTGAACTAGAAGGACCTAAAACTCAGCACATGACCTGTTCTAAAACAGCCCTAGAATGTGAGAAACAATCTATCTGGGAGAACTTTAATAATGTTTTGCTGAGAAAAATTTAACCATGACAAGTTGGGGATGCTTAAAGAAAAGATAGTATGAAAAATTATTCGTATTGTTATATTTTTATTGTCTAGCACTCGCCACTGGCTCCCAAGGGTCTTGAGTATGGCAAGACTGGGAAGCAGACTTCAGCCAGTATAAACTCCATTAAAACATTGTGTTAACCAGAATTTAGTCCTGAGCACACAGCACCACTAGCTGAAAAGATGCTGGAGGGCAATGATGAATTCAGCTTATGTTGATTAACTATCTTGAGAAATATATTTTTTGCTAAACTTTGAATTTTTCTGAAATTAGGTTTTATAGTAACTGTATATGTATATGGGTATACTTGTGGGTACAGAAGAGTTGAAGGTTTTGCCACACACTTTGCAAGTCAAATGTTTATGACATTGTCACAAAGCAAGAATATGTTCCCCCCCTCTCTAACCCTGACTACACTTTCCCATTAAACTAAAATACTGAGTTGGATTATATAGAAGAGAAATGTCTATCTGTGGCTATTAATTTTTTTATTAATTATTTTGTGTAAGCTGATCTTTATACAGTGAGAATATCAATGGCATATGAACTTACCTTTTGATGTTAGAAGCTTTTGTCCAATGATGGAGCAACTACAATGATAGGATTTTAAGAGTTGAAATGTATTTTAAGCTGCAATAGGGCATAATATTTAGGGAACCTTTAGTGTGCCAGTAGGTGCTGAACTATGCATATGAATTACTCCATTTTATCTGATGACTCTTTAATATGTAGAGTTTAATAAATATTTCTTAACCTCTTCAGAGTAGAGGAGGTCTCCTTTATTTAATTTCCTCTTCTGGGATTCATAAGAGACAATACAAGTAATTCTACACTGTTATTAAAATTCTAAGACTAAGAAATTTAACAAGCTCTGAGGATAACAGATTTCAGTGTTTAACAACACGTATGTTGAGAGTTTTCACTACTTTCTGTAGTCAGCATTTTTAACTAAATCTATATCTTGTTGCTTGTTTCACTATAGATATTATGATTAACAAGACAAACAGGCAAAACTAGTCCTTCCTTAGAACCATGAGAGACAATGGACTCTGAAAAACAAACTGAGGGTTCTAGAGGGGAGGGTGTGGGGGGATGGGTTAGCCTGGTGATGGGTATTAAGGAGGGCACGTACTGCATGGAGCACTGGGTGTTATACGCAAACAATGAATCATGGAACACTACATCAAAAACTAATGATGTAATGTATGGTGATTAACATAACAATAAAAATTATTTAAAAAAACTAATGATGTAATGTATGGTGGTTAATATAACAATAAAAAATTAAGAAAAAAAACATGAGGAAAAACAAACAAACAAAAAAACTAGTCCTTCCTTTCCTTCAATCTCTGAACTTCACACTGGCTTTGTCTCATTAAATCTTTTCTACCGATTCCTTGTAATCTGAGATTGCCTTTCTTAAAAAGGCTTAAATATATATATAAGATTTAAGTTAAACGAATGTAGTGGGATGGTACACATAGATAAGAAACTTGGGTATAACTAATTCGTCTTTCTTCATCAAACACTGGGTCCCAGAATTTCAAAATAAAATAAACTTGGGACGCCTGGGTGGCTCAGTCAGTTAAGCGTCTGCCTTGGGCTCAGGTCATGATCCCAGGGTCCTGGGATCGAGCCCCGCATCGTGCTCCCTGCTCAGCGGGGAGCCTGCTTCTCCCTTTCCCTCTGCTACTCCCCCTGCTTGTGCTCATGCTTGTGCGCTCTCTCTCTCTGTGACAAATAAATAAAATCTTTAAAAAAAATAAGATAACTTACAAAATGAATAGACTGGCCGTAATTTCATAGTCGGTTTTGTTTTCTTACATAGACTTATAAAGATGACCTTTAAGGTTTATTCTGTCATCATGGATTTACAAAAAGTGTATGAAGTATTTTTCCTACCTTCTTGTGTATAAAATAAAACATGTACCGGGATCTTTACTGAAAATGTAACTAAACAAAAATGTAATAGAGATTCTTTTTCTATATGATTTTAGGATAAAATTATTAATTATTCTCCTATACTATCAATTCTTTATTATTTGGTATGATGAGTTGCTGTTTAAAACTACTCAGGCAGGGTGCCTGGGTGGCTCAGTTGGTTAAGAGACTGCCTTCGGCTCAGGTCATGATCCTGGAGTCCCGGGATCGAGTCCCACATCGGGCTCCCTGCTCAGCAGGGAGTCTGCTTCTCCCTCTGACCCTCTTCCCTCTCGTGCTCTCTATCTCTCACTCTCTCTCTCAAATAAATAAATAAAATCTTAAAAAAAATAAAATAAATAAAATAAAATAAAACTACTCAGGCAAATAACAACCATTCATAAACTGTACTTACTGGAAGAGTATACATATTGTTGTCAGAAGACTTACAATAGTAATAAACTTAAACCAGTTCAAATCTACTGTAAGATAATGAGGTAGTTCCTGAAGCCAGTCATGTTTTTGTCCTTTCCCCACACACTGGAATGGTACAAGGGGACCAGGTAGCTCTAAATACCTGGGAGGAGGGTGGAAGTTGAAGAAATCCATAAGGAGAAAAAAAACTGAGGGATAGTTAAATTCTATACTTCATCATCTCTCCCACTAACCCCCAAGGGCCACCACCTCACTTTGCGAGTCAGCGGTCAGAAAGATGCAACCAGAAAAGTGCTATTTTAACTGTTTATTTGATCTGAGACCCCAAATTATTCTATCTTTATGAAAGTTAATATATTTATATTTGGCTTGTAATTTCAGAACTGGAAAAACAAATATGGGGAAATCCTCCTAAGAATGTTTTCACATTTTTTTCTCAGTGGAAGAGGACATGCGAGTAGAAACAACATATAAGTTCAAATATTCAAATTAATGGATTACCACCTGACTAATCAATTGACAAAGGATTTCTTGCGATGACTAGCCATGTGTCATCAGGCAAATTACATCAACTTTTTATACCCAAATGTCCTCACCTATAACACGAGGATATTCAAAGTTCATAGAGTTTTTTCAAAGAATGATATATAATTTTTAAAAATCACCTCATGAATTTAGAACAATATTTGCTATGCAATAAGAACTCAGTAGGCCTTAGTTGTTACTGTTGCCATGTATTTCTTAAGATCCACATTCCTGCTCGTCTCTTAAGTTATGATTTTGTGATGTAATCATTTTAACAAGTTCAGGCCTTCCCAGTCAATAAAATGTTTCCTCATTTAAAAACTCAACTCACTCTTTTAATATTCACTCTAAGTTCTTTTTGTATATAAAAAGTTGTTTTCTATTCCCTATCTCTGGTGCGCTTATCCACACAATCGCCATCCTGGAGTCACGGTGTTTAGGTCCATAGGTAGTGCTATAATCATGCTCTTTGAACTTTCTATATTTATGTTGAGCCCAAGCAAAGATTTTAAGTCGTTAACAATAAAACTACCCAATTTGGAATACAACCTAAAAATAAACTCATTTAAACTGGGGACTAGCTCACTGGCTTAATGAACTTGCCTTTCACGGAAGAAATCGAAATTCCCAAATGTGTTGGTTTATTAGAGAAAACTGTAATCTGAGCTTTGTTTATTCCAACCAAGCTCATTCTCACCTATCCCAACTCCAGTCTTCATGTCTGCTTCCTTCAAGCGTTATAAGCATACCGCACACGCACGCCGGTGGCATGATTGACTGGTCCCATCCACAATGCCAGTCAAGGCATGTTTAAAATGAATTGGTTTATGTGAGAGGAGACTTTCGCTATTCACCTACCTATATGCTGTCATCGTCTCTGATCGATTCCGGTGACTTCTACCACTAAAGGCAAGAATGAAATGATATATTTATATGCTTCTTGCAGATCATCTGATCAGAGTAATTTCTTGAGAATTATGAATGGAGCCGAGCAGGGACGACCTTCATTGTTTTTACAGTCATTTGACAATCTCCAAGCTTCACTGGTATCTTCTCATTTGGGGGTGGGGGGCGGGAGAGGTGTTCTGCCCAACGTCTTCCTCTGTATTTCTTAGTTTATTAATTTGTTTGGTATATTTTATTTTGGTGCTCCCTTTAAAAGTGTGCAGCAGCATGATACATTCGGTCTGCTCTGTTTAAAGTTAAACACTGCCTTTTTAATTTTCACTTCCAATAGAAGATATGTGACAAATGACATAGTAATTTTCCTATTTCTTCATGTTCATAAAACATTGATAATATGATTTTTACCTTCCCTTTGTTCTCAATTAAATGAAATGCTCCAATACAATTAATGTGCTCTTGCAATTTAGGTTTTCTTTAGAGGTTTCTCTTGTCTCTGATTAACAGCATTTTCCATCCATTCTGAGAACCCCCGACTGCTATTCAGAATGTTCCATTATGCCTGCCAGCTATAAATACAATTGTGAACCAATATCATTTTAATTGTTTCACTAATAACTTGTTTTAAATGATTCAACAGTCATCAGGAAAGATAAGTGCTCTTGTACCCTGCAGGCTTATGGGCATGAGGGTATGAGGCAATGTAGAGTGCTGTATCAGAATAATGAAACCGTATGCAGAAGATAATGACAAAGCACTCACATTGCTGTAAAGATAAATGAAAACAGTAGATCTTCTTTCCTCAGTAATATAACATCCATTCCTAGCTCCCATTTCAATCATTAGACCTTCCAAACAGATTAATGCACAAATACACATATGCAACATGTCCCATCCTAATAGCCATATGCTCCCATTTTTCCAGGCGGACTGTGAATGATGGAGTTAACGAGCTTTACAAATGCTCTTGTTAATTAACAAAAATTGTTACTTTCCCATTTGAGGGGGGCTTTATAAATTAGACTTAATTACACCAGATAATTGCAACTGCCAGGCACCAAGCAACTCCTTCTCATTCTGTTCTTTCAGTGGCAAATCAACAATTGCAACCCTTGCCTATTTGTGTAGATGAATTTAATAAGCAAACAGCCCTTTTATGTTAATGGTTTACTGGCATTCATGGGCCTGGCAGGAGAAATGTGCTGGGGGAGGGTTTGCTAATGGCAGCACATAATCACATTAATTAAAATATAACTGCCATTTAAAGATTTGTAGTGTGGAATTAGAGCATGTTGGGAACTGAGAAAATCAAGCTAGAGTGCATATTAGCACCATTACTCTGTGCTCCCTGCACAGCAGTCAGCAACCTCATGTGTCATAAATGTAATTTATGAGTGCTATTTGCTTTGAAATATATGTTTTTAGTTCACTCATTAGAATGTAAAAATTTGCAGTGTCTGCTTCAGGAGGTTCAAAATAAATTCACTACAAGCTGAGACCCATGATCTGCTTTTAACACATCCCTCAACAATGGATTTTTTAATTATGACTTTTATAATTTCTTAGAGCAAAACCAACTGTCTCCTCTTCTGGAGACAGATTTAAGTCTCAATGCTACCATAAATTGTGTATTTTTAGCTAGACTTCTATAATGTACTGTAATCTTTATTGGGCCTTTAATAAATACGGTCCTTAATTTTGTCACTTTGTTCTAAAGCAGGTCGGGGGAAACTGCTCGATGCTTTAAGGTTGGGCACATGCCGGGAGGACAGTTGGGAAAATTTCTTGTACAGCTTTTCATTAGCCTGTCCCTGAGATCCACTCATTAGTTTTAAAACTATCCTTGATCTAAATCAGACCCATTTGTACTGCACCTACAAAGAGACTCGGAACATACAAACCCTGGATAAATTGCCAAGGGGCCAAGGCAATACCTAGGGGAACGATGCTTAATTGATTCTTAATAATGTCAAAATGATTCTAGTTCCAGGAGCCAGCTGACTGTGACCAAATCCCACTTTACCAAAGCCTTAAACCTTTAACCAAGGAAAAATTGACAACGAATTTTTATTTCCCTTTGTTCCACTGACCCATAAAGTCTCCTAATTTCACAACTACAGTTTTGACCGCTAAGTAGAGGCAATTGACTGAAATACAGTATGTTGGACTCTTGCAGTCTATGCGTTGCTATTTTTGTAAATCGCTTGGACAGCTTTCCAACACCGGTAACTTGAGTATGTTATAGCTAAAGAGATTAATGCTGTGGCAGCCCCAGAAACACCAACAGCCCAGCCACTCTAATGAAGGATCTTTTCACGGGGAGGCCAGTGCCATAGCTAATATTGTTTCTCAAGCTAAACCCTTGTTTCACTGAGGAAGCAGATTTTCTTGAGCCAAGGATGGCTGCTCCTAAATCTTCAGCCCTGTAATGGTTCAATAGGTTCATTAGGTAGAAAGGTAGAACGCAGGACCGTGTACGGCTGCTCTTCATGTCTAGCAAGATGTTAAAAAGGAGACAGCTGATCCAAAATGGAGTCACTTGGGCTCAACCCCACCAGAGCAAACCAAGACTTAATACTTCACCAGTTTCAACCCCCAGGAATATAACCTTTAACCAGTCAACATGGAATTACTTGGTCATCACGAGTGAGATAACCCACCCGATAGATTCCTTCCATTCCCCTTCGGAAGATGACCTTGCCTGAAACAATGCATTCTTTGCTTACAATTTCCTTTTCCCATCCCTTTTCTGCCTTTAAAAATATTTCTCTTTCTACGGTTTTCAGCGGAGCTCCTTTCTGTTTGCTAGATGGGATGCTCATTTAATAAAGGCAATTTGATCTTTAAATTTGCTCAGTTGAATTTTTGTTATTTAACAGAGATAAGACATTAAAAATGCAGTAAGACTATGATACAGCCCCAATGCTTAGGATTTGCTTTCTAGCCAGAGAGGGTGCTGTGTTGACATTTTCTACCCCCGTTTTCTTATATTTAGTTCTTTCTAACTAGTGGCATGTCATTTTAGGGTAAATTATTGGGTCAGGGGAACACTCCCTGCCTACAAAACAGAATTTTCATTATGTTTTGCTTTTTCTTTCTGTGTAGATCTTATATTGATTCATATATATGGCCTCTAAATAATTATGTCTCCTGAAGGGTCATTTCTGGTGTGCAGGGTAGTTAGAATGGTAACTATAGAATTTATGCCTGGAAAAACATCCAAGGATCATCCCATGCAAATATTTAACTACTTAGGAAATTGAGATTCACCTCAGATAATTAAGTGGTTGGTCAGAGATCACATGACAAGCGAATGCAAAGATGTGGTAAACCCGGATCTTTTGATCTTTCACCAATTTATCTGTCAAAGCAGTCCGTCCCTATGTTCTACTAGAAAAACTAGGAATATTTTGTTTCTGTTTTTTGTAGGTTAATTGGTGAGTTTTGCTGTCAGTTTGCTTTACTTCTGTTTAACAAACATGCATTGTTAGGCCTTTGACAAGGCCCCAAAGATTCAAATACGAAAAAGACATGGGCTCTGCATGAGAGTAGTCCAGTTTGCTGGGAGAGAAAATCCCCCACGAAAATAGATCTATTTAGTCTCACATGGGAAGTGCTAAGATAGAGATGTATGCCAGGTCTCTTAGAAATATGTGGAGGTCCTTAAACATCTCAGAAGAAAGGAAGCACATGTTTAAAAAGATGTACCAAACAGAACAATGTGTGAAGAAAAATCTACATGTTTCTTGTACCACCAAGGATTCTGGTGGAAAGAAGGAGGGTGACAGGAGATGGAGTATACAGGCTAAATCGCATGCCATATGCAGGACACTGGATCAGATGATGGAAGGCCATTTATATGTTCTCCACATGAGGGTGACATGGTCAGATTTGTATATTAGATTGATCATTATGTGATAATTCAGCGGATAGGTTAGGGAACAAAATTTGAGGCAGAGAAACAAGTCAGGAAGCCGTTGTAATGGGACAGCAACTGTAGGAATAAAGAGGAAAGGTACTTGAAGAAAAGATTTATATGTGAAGAATGAGGAGAGGATAATCTATGTCTCCTCGGCCTCGGAGGTAGAGGTCAGCGTCATGGTGTTTCTAATTGATCTTTTCCCTCACTTGCTTTGACTTATGCTTTACTTTGAAGATGCAGGGACTTCAGTTTTGTTTTTTTGTTTGGTTTGGTTTGGTTTGGTTTGGTATAAAACTGTATCTTCTTTATTTTGCATACTTTGATCTCAGAACAAAATAAAAAAAAAAACCACAATCCACATTCAAACCCCATCTAATATCAGAAGGGATAGGTCTTGAGGGCCTTCTTTCCTGCCTCAAAGATAGGAGAAAAAAAGAAAAAAAACACTAGACATCAGCAGAGGGAACCAGGCGAACAGGGGCCACTCAGCGCTTCTGGGGAGCCATGGGGACACTATACAGAGGGCACAAGGTCTGCAGGTAGAACTAATCTACTTCTTCCAAGCGAGAGGCATCCTCATCACCCTCAAGGTGGGGGATCTCATCAGGGACAGCAGCACTGGGTTCCTCTGCCGTCACTTCATCTTCATCAATGCCCAGGCCTAGCTTGATCATGCGGTAGACGTGGTTGGAATGAGTCTGGGGATCCTCGAGTGAGAAGCCAGAGGAGAACAGAGCTGTTTCAAACAGCAACACCACCAGGTCCTTGACTGCCTTGTCATTCTTGTCCACCTCGGCCTTCTGCCGCAGCATCTCCATGATGGGGTGGTCAAGGTTGATCTCCAGGTGCTTCTTGGCCATCATATAGCCCATCATAGAGTTGTCCCAAAAGGCCTGGGCTTTCATGGTCCACTCCATGTTGGCCATTCAGCCATAGGTGCTAGTCACAATGCAGCAGGGTGAAGACACTAGCCTGTTGGAGACTGTCACCTTCTCAAACTTCTTATCCAAGATTTCTTTCATGAGTTTGCAGAGGTTCTTGAACTTGGCCTTGCTCTCCTCCATTTTCTTCTTCTCCTCTTCATCCTCAGGCAGCTCCAGGCCCTCCTTGGTAACCGAGACCAGACTCTTCCTGTCAAACTCCTTGAGCTGCTGCACACAGTACTCATCGATAGGCTCTGTCATATATACTACCTCGAAGCCCTGCTTCCACACTCGCTCCACAAAAGCAGAGTTGGTAGCCTGCTCTTTGCTCTCACCAGTGATGTAATAGATGGACTTCTGGGTCTCTTTCATGCGGGATACATACTCTGAAAAAGAAGTCATCTCATCCCCAGCCTGGGAGGTGTGGTAACGCAGCAGCTCAGAAAGGCGGCACCGGTTAGTAGAGTCCTCAAGGATTCCAAGCTTTAGGTTTTTAGAGAACGCCTCATAGAATTTCTTATAGTTCTCCTTGTCTTCTGCCAGTTCAGAGAAGAGCTCAAGGCACTTCTTCACAATATTTTTGCGAATGACCTTCAAGATTTTGCTCTGCTGGAGCATTTCTCGGGAGATATTCAAGGGCAGGTCCTCGGAGTCAACCACACCACGGATGAAGTTGAGATACTCTGGTATCAGTTCATCACAGCTGTCCGTGATGAACACACGGCGAACGTAGAGTTTGATGTTGTTCTTTTTCTTCTTGTTCTCAAAGAGGTCAAAAGGGGCCCGACGGGGGATAAACAGCAATGCCCTGAATTCCAGCTGACCTTCTACAGAGAAATGCTTGACTGCCAAGTGGTCTTCCCAGCGATTAGTAAGACTCTTGTAAAACTCTCCATATTCCTCCTGGGTAATGTCCTCAGGGCTTCTGGTCCAAATGGGCTTGGTCTTGTTCAGTTCTTCCTGATCTATGTATTTCTCCTTAATCTTCTTTGTTTTCTTTTTCTTGTCCTTCCCACTCTCATCCTCCTCATCTGAGCCCACATCTTCAATCCTGGGCTTCTCCTCATCATCTTTATCTTCTTCCCATTTCTCCCCTTTTTCCTCCTTTGCCTCATCATCACTGATTTCTTTCTCTCGTTCCTTCTCCAAAGGGTGATGGGATAACCTATCAACTGCAAATGCTTCTTCACCACTTCTTTGACACGTCTCTCCTCTAAATACTCTGTCTGGTCTTCTTTAAGATGGAGAATGACTTTAGTACCCTCGCCAATGGGCTCACTATAGTCTGCATGTACAGTGAAGGAGCCCCCAGCAGAAGACTCCCAGGCATACTGCTCATCATCATTGTGCTTTGTGATAACCACCACCTTCTCTGCCACCAGGTAGGCAGGATAAAAGCCAACGCCAAATTGTCCAATCATGGAGATGTCTGCACCAGCCTGAAGAGCCTCCATGAATGCTTTATTTCCGGACTTGGCAATGGTTCCCAAATTATTTATGAGATCGGCTTTGGTCATGCCAATGCCTGTGTCCACCAGAGTCAGGGTGAATTCCTGGGGGTTGGAGATGATGTCAATTTTCAGCTCTTTACCGCTGTCCAACTTGGAAGGGTCTCTCAGGCTCTCATAGCGAATCTTGTCCAAGGCATCAGAAGCATTACTGATTAACTCCCAAAGGAAAATTTCCTTGTTAGGATAGAAGGTATTGATGACGAGGGACATGAGTTGGGCAATTTCTGCCTGGACGGCAAAAGACTCCACCTCCTTCTCTCCATGGTGCACTTCCTCAGGCATCTTAAAGGAGAAGAGCTGCAAGCACTACAGTCCACGGTGGGTAGGGACTGCATCCGGCTACATCTCCACAACAAGGCTGCGTGAGGGTGACTCAAGAGAAGGAACTTTAGTTTTAAGTTAGTACTTTGGAGGCAGTATAGAAGTTTAAAAAAATGACTTTGGAGTAAAACAAACCTGAATTGAAGCTGTGGCTCTATCATTTTATTTACTATGGTATTACTTCACTCACTGGTTGGGTTACTTTGGACAAGACATTAACCTCTCCCAGACTCAGATTTTGAATGTGTAACATTGTATTTTTTTTTTAAAGATAATAATGTGACCAATGCTCTGGTTTTAGAAGATGCTTAGCTTCATGCCTGGAACATGGAAAGTGATCCAAAAATGGCACCTGTTATTATTATTGCTCAATAAGAAGTGAGGCTAAGGGAAACTTTAGATAAAATTGAAGCTTTAAATGTTAACATCTCTACTCTTGGGATCATGAATGATACTTCTTTTGTCTCACTTAGCAAATGGCATCATGTTGGCATAAAACAAGTACTTAAGAAAATTTGTCCAATATATGCAAAAAATAAATGACTATCTCTATCCATCCTTATACAGATAAAGAGGACTCCCATTTCCTGTTACAGTCATGTATTTAAACTGAAAGAAAATTCTACCTACAACATTGCATGCTCCACTAAATGTTAAATGACAAGGCAGAGTTTCCAGTAATGAGATTAGGGAATGCCATCACTCCACAGTCACTGAAACCAGGTTCATTGCAATTCAGCACTATAGCACAGGGACTTGGGATGCTTAATTTAAAGCTATCATTATTGTTTTTATATGAAAAGAGACTTAGAATTGGAAATAGCCACTCACCAGCTTTCCTGGAGTGCCCCTGTTCCGGGTATGAGTAAGTGGTTTCTTTGGGCCTTTACCGACATGTAGGACTGCACGTGCCAACTTTCCAAAGTGTAGGTACCTGGCGATAGATTATAGCAGTCAGACTGGTAAAGGTGAGGATTATTTCCCAATTCTAACTATAAAGATGAAGCTGAGTCACTATTAAAGTTTACTTTCTATTTAGAAAAGAAATTTTGGAAAAAAAATAGTTTATGGGGATCCAATTTCTGCCTTACTTCTACCCTTCACACTATTTCTCAGACATGTTTTCAAATGGACAGGCAAGTAGGCAATATTTTTTCAATGAATCACTATGAATTAACTGGGCAGCCTCTCTGTGTATAACATGATGACATGGTAGGAGCACTATAGTCCATTAGATAGCATGTCACCTGTTATATAATCCTGGAACAAAGCTAGCACCACAAGCAAATAGAGGATCAACTGAAAAAGGAAAATGATCCAGAAACTTGGTGGAATGCTAAGGGACGATTAAAGTGTAAGTGACTTATGGTTGTAAGATGTCTGGTTATTTAGCAGATAAACTGAACATCAAGGTCTTCACTTAATGTCTTGAATGAAAATCTGAGAATACCATATGGCAGCAGATTTCACTGCCATAGCTAAAAGAGAGTCTATATCACTGAGTCTGACAGCTTCAAGTCATGGCAGCTCTCCAAACTTGGCAGTGCTTCCAGAATTCTGATTCATCTGGAAATAAAATGATTTGGATGAACACTTGACCCAAGACCAAGTGTTAAGAGGTAAAAAGTAATGTCTAGGGAAGGTACTGTGCTTAATATTCCCCTTCATACTGCTCACATGTGAACACACCTATATGCCTTTTGGTATTCCTTGTGCTGTGATTCCATATTGTTTTGTTAATTATCTCTTATGGAAATATTTAATAATATATGTATGTCTGTATCTCTATCTGTCGATCTATCTATCTACCTATATCTCTGATATTTTTTAATTTGATTTTATTATGTTATGTTAATCACCATACATTACATCATTAGTTTTTGATGTAGTGTTCCGTGATTCATTGTTTGTGTATAACACCCAGTGCTCCATTCAATACGTGCCCTCTTTAATACCCATCACCAGGCTAACCCATCCCTCCACCCTTCTCCCCTCTAGAACCCTCAGTTTGTTATATCTCTGATATTTTGTAATTTCCTCAATCATTAGACCATTGAAAGAGTGTCTGGCACATAAAAGGAACTTTATAAAGAGCACTGTATGTTTAATGGAGAGATAGAAATCCGGTGGGAAAACTAACATATTCTATGAGCAAAAAAACTGCCCCAAAATTTCCATTTTAAGATAGATTTGAGTCCATGCTGCTAGTCTTCCAGTTCTGTTCTAGATTCCTAGAAATAATTGATGTGATATTGCTTTACAACCATAGCTGTGCAGAAAAACAAGAAAAGTACCTCTTAGTTGACCAGAAAATATGAAGACATCAACTAGAAAAATAGAAGACAAGATCATATTGAAACTTCTGAAATAAAATAAAATAAAATAAAAACTTCTAAAATAAAACATGAAAATCAGTCTCTGTTTCAACTAGGCACACAAAAGAAGAAAATCATATAATTGTCAAAAATATTTACATCTTTAAGTGTGATGTTAAGCCTGGCATGAAGGATGAAGGACATGGTAACAAATTATAAAACGTGTTTTTCTATCTGTGCTCATCACTATCCTGCAGCGACAAGGGTGGAAGAAGCTTCTAGAGCAGAATCCCTTGGAGATACTGGTTGCGGTGCCTTGTGAGAGAAGCAGGTGTTTTGGGGAGAAGAACACAGCACACACCAAAGGCTGTCTCCAAAGCAAGCATTCAGAAGGAGTCAACTTATGCTCTCTGGAACTTGGAATGTATGGACCTGTATTCATTAGTACCTACAACTTTTTAATATGAACTTACCCATTTAATTTCATTTAATAAATTTTGCTTCAAATTTTAACATTTTAAACAACACTCTTGGCACCCCCTACTGTTGTATTTGCTCCTTTTATTTTTCTCAAGAAGAAAAAATTTCTAAATTTCTTTCAAACGAAGGAGGATGTTATATTAGGGTTCTCCAGAGAAACAGAACCAATATATGTTACTTCCATCTAAATTAAACTGAAGGTGGAAGGTGGAAGCATCTTCACAGACATACCCAGAAATGATGTTTAATCAGCTATCTGGGCATCCCAGACAAGTTGACACATAAAATTAACCATCACAGGCACCTTGTGAAGATACATGCGCATTGAAATACAAGCTGGGAATCCTTAAGATCAGAGATTTGCAGGTTTTCTGGAGGAAAAAAAACTTTTTGTTCAATATTTAAGTTTTGCAGACGCAAGTCAAAATTGAAAATATTTAGGTAGTTACATAACAGGGAAAACAAATTTCCACAAAATTTAAAATTTAACAATAATTAAATAAAATTGCTTGTAATACTAGTTGGCTTATGAGAAGAATGGAATTCTTTTCTGAGGGGACAGCGTCTCATTTAGCTGAGATTCAGAGTTAGTGTTCCCTATCAGCAAAATCAATTGCAGGGCGCCTGGGTGGCTCAGTTGGTTAAGCGACTGCCTTCAGCTCAGGTCACGATCCTGGGGTCCTGGGATCGAGTCCCGCATCAGACTCCCCACTCAGCGGGGAGTCTGCTTCTCCCTCTGACCCTTCCCCCCTCTCATGCTCTCTCTGTCTCATTCTTTCTCTCTCAAATAAATAAATAAAGTCTTTAAAAAAATCAATTGCAAATTACAAATGTTTATCTGTTCTTAATGATCTGTTATGAGATTTTTTTATATTTAGTCTTTGAATATTTTGGTGTTCTATCACACACCATGGCTTAAAATGTGTGAGTTTTAACTGCCTCACATCTTTTTGTAGTACATCAATGCACAGTGATGTAATCACCACCTAGAGTGTCTATCCCAAATATTCATTCTACTGTGCCATTGTACCATAAACACAACCATACACAATCCATAAATAAATGTGTGTGCCTATGTTCTAATAACTTTATTTATGGACACTGAAATTGGAATTTCATGTAGTTCTTATTTATAACTATTTTTCTTATTTAGATTTTTAAATCATTTAAAATTGCAAAACAATTCTTTGTAAATAGTACAAAAATAGGAGAATGGCTGTATTTGGCTCATGGGCTATTGTTTACTGATCCCTCTATTGGAAATAGAGGAATTTCTAATGAATGCGTACTTTTTCAATCTCTCGTGGGTCATTTGCTGTTTTTTCATAGTGCCCCTGCTGCTCTTTGATCTTCATTTCCTGATACTATCTATTTTCCAGACTCCTTATCCCCTCCTCAAAATATCTTTTCTCTTTCCCATGACTTCTTTATTAATTTCTCGATTTCTGCTCCTTCATGGTATATATACAGTACACTTTTCACTTTGGCTATGCCCTTACTTTTCTTCACAGAATCTAATTAGCTTCAGTTGTCACCCCTAAATTGCCATTAACTCAGTGTTTTCTAGTTCAGTATACCACAAGAGAGAATTTGATTGACCTCATGCATTATTTTACCATACTCATGTCATACATAAGTCACAGATTTGCCTAAGAATTGATTGTCCTTGGATTCAAAGTACACCCTCAGTTTACCCAGCAACAGGGAAGTGGTAGTGAGCCCATGCAGTTCTAAATATGGTCATCTCTTTAAGAAGGGCTGAGTGGTGAACATGGCTACTTAGAAGGAACTTCAAAGGGAGACAGTCATTTTGAGGCTTGGTTTGTCCCATGAGTCTTTTTATTTGTTTATACTTGCATGTTAAATCTCAGTATGTCCTTTAATTTCAAATGACCTAAATCACTTTGATTTCAGGTGTGTTTTTTCAAATATTAGGTGGTTTAATTCCTTCTTAGTATTTTACCTTATAAGGGATTTTTCTGTATTCAGGATTATGTCTATTATTTACTCTTCTGGGTGAATGTTACAATTATCTTGGTAATTCTCATAAAATATCATACTGTAATTTTAATTGAAGTTTTATTTAATGTCTTTAGATTAATTTAGAGAGAAGTGAAACTTTTACCAATTTTTATCTTCTCATCCAGAAACAGTTGACATTTTATTAAAGACTTTTTTCATATATATTTCACCAAACTTTGTGTTTTTCTTCATATTGGGTATAATCCAGTAGTTTATTTGTATTATTTCTATTTCAAACAATGTTTTAACTATATTTTTAAATTACTTAGTAAATATACATACGAGCTTCTGTATCTGTGTATATATGTATATTTTTCTAGTCTTATCTCAGTTGTCTAGAACTTCCAGAGTAATATGTAATAATAGTAGGGTAGCATGCTTATCTTTTTTTTCCACTTTAATGGGAATGTTTTTGATGTTTCTTCTTCTTCTTTTTTATCCAGCAAAAACTTTTGAATATTTATTATACACTCAAAAATGTCCTAGGATCTTGGGATAGGCTCTTGCACAATACAAACAAAGAGCTTTGAGCTTTTGAGACTGCGCTTTAGCAAGGGAAACAGTGAACGATAAGCATAATAAATAAGTAAGCAGTATAGTGTGTAAGCAGATGATAAAAATAATGGAAGAAACTAAAAGGTAGGGTAAGGTCTAGGGGATTAAGAAAAAAGGAGTGAGAGAGTGGGCTACGATTTTAAATATGGTGGTTAGGGTAAATCTCGGGGAGAAGAAGACATTTAAGTAGAAGCATAATGGACAATTTCTAACACATTTTCTATTGTTACTGGTCTATTCTGGTTTCTCAATTTGATCTAATTTTATGTGAGCGCTTTATATGTGTCTGAAAAAAATTCATACAATATTGTATTTAAAGTTTATTGATATCACACTATAATTAGCGATGATTTCTCAGTCTCTTCTGTATCTCAAAACTAATGTTATTTTTAAAAAATGGTTGACATGAAATGTATCTGTGTCTCTTTAAAGTACTGCGCTTGGTTTTCTTTATTTAGTTTTTACATTTTGTCATTTATTATTTTTGTTATTAATTCCTTTAAACATTTTTCATGGCTTTCCTGCTTTTTCTAGTTACTTGAATGAATTACCTAGCTAATTAATTAATTTATTTTTGTTCCTAAAATATTCATTGAAATTTAGAGTAAGAGCTCTTAAAGACTAAGACTGGAACAAAATTAATCATAAAAATATGATGATACTGGATTTTATCCTGTAGAATAAAATGCATTTCCATGAGTCCATACTGATACAAATTATCAAATAAGAAATTCATTCAAGCTGTATATTTTCCAAGATGTGTCATTTGACTATATCTCTTAGGTTTTCATATATAAAGATCTTTTATTTTTCTTCAGTTTCTTAAAGGAGTTCTTCACTTAAAGAAGTCATGTAATACCTTTTGGGAAAATTGTCTTAAACAAATATATAATTATTTCTATAATTTAAAAAACAGTGTGTGATAACAAATAACGAATAAAATATTGACTCTGAATCTTTGTATTTAGACTGGAATGCACATTTGATGTCTCTATGCAAGATGCTTTATGCTGACCAAAAAAAGCATTATCTTTTAGGGCTGGTCAACTCATCTACCCTCCCCACCTCTAACGCTTTGAAAACATAAACTGGTGTCGCACTCAAACTCAGTGTTGGACTAGATTCAGACGCTGCACTTATTGATAAGTACTTTTCTTATTTCTGGCCTTCATATGAAAACTCTCTTTTCATCTTCCTCAAATCCATAACACTCCACAAACTTTCTATTGAAATATTAAGTACACATTGCCAAAAATTTTCTGTTGTGATTTGTTTTTCAGCTTTGCGTGAAAAAGAATAAAAGACTGGGAGCCAGGAACAGCACCTAGCGCATTCATGAGCAATGCAGCAGGATCCCAGAAAAATAATTTTTCAGTTATCCCAAAGATTCCACATTGAAATATGTTGCTCTTGATTCCTCTCACAGGAGGACATAAAATTACCTGGAGAATGGCATAGGTAGTGTTCCCATTATCTATAAGTATCCTCTGATAATCTCTGAAAATTTTGCCATTTAATGAAGCTAGAAGTTTTTTAGTGACTATTGGTATGTTTCCATTAACGAAGCACTGTTATATTATGATACAGAATAGCGTGTGCTATGCTGATGGCCTCTGACCCTGCTCCTCTGTAGAGTGAGACAGACAGCTCCTTTCATAAAGGTCTCCTTTGCCTCCTAGTGCTGGTAGGTAGGCTTTTATCTTTTTGTTTTGTTTTAACTCCAATTCCTTAATCTTGCAGCTAGGAAAAATTCCTGAATTTTGCCAACACTTTCAATCAGGAGGACTGTGTCTTTGAAAATCCAAATTATATTTTGGATTTCACGACTCTGGAAGGATATTTTTTTCTATCAATTTTTAGTGTTTGTGAATCATTTGTATATATATATATATATGTATATATATATATGTATGTGTGTATACATATATATTTTTTTAAAGATTTTATTCATTTGAGACACAGATACAAAGAAAGACAGCATGAGCAGGGAGAGAGGCAGAGGGAGAGGGAGAAGCAGGCTCCCCGCTGAGCCAGGAGCCCAGTATGGGGCTCGATCCCAGGACCCTGGGACCATGACCTGAGCCGAAGGCAGAAGCTTAACCATCTGAGCCACCCAGGCATCCCCATTCATATATATTTTAAAAGAAAAATAGAAGAAGGCATGACAGGAATTAGTGGACTAAAACTATTTTAATGTAGTCTATTTTAAACAATATTTCAGTCTGAAATATTCACTAGTTCTATTGTTCTTTTTTTCTATTGTTCTTAAATATTTATTAGATCAGAATATTTCAAACGTTAGTAAATGCTTTGCATAACTTCAATTTATTGTTTAGATAAAGTAATTTTCTTATAGGAGAATATGCATAATTTTGTATATTTTTATTGATAGACTTGAACCTCGTCATGTAAAAAAAACAAAGTTAAACTTGACTCTTTACATTTGTTTACACTAGTTTCAAAAGATAATTTATATAAATAAGAGAATAAACATAAATGTTTGGATTTATTAATGATGATTTAAAATTAAGAATGCTGAGTTTAAGGTATTTTAATTTATATATTATGAACTCAAGAAAAGATACTAGCTTTTTAAAATCTATTTTGTTTTGGGGGGAAGAATAATAAAAATAAGTTAGAACTCCATATCATTAAAGGAAGAAGATGTTATGTAAGCAAGTTTATGTATTAAAAACCTAATTTTGAAACTGAAACTCTTAAAATATTTTTATATTTATTTGGCTAAAATATTTTAGCTATTTTCATTTTGGTTTAACCGAAAGTTTGTCTTCTTAGAGTTCTTTCCCCCTACAATCAGGCTGTATTTTCAGCCTCTATAAGTCTTTGGGAAAATTCCAGATCTTTTCTGACTCACTTAATATAAGGTGTATTCCCCAATTCATAATCTTTTTTTATAGTTCCAATCTTCTGTTGCAGTCAGTGACATAAGTTTAAACTGATGTTTCCCTAAGCTTTCCCTTCTACTTTTGGCTCTAAATATGGACATTTATTGTATGAAAGAAAAAAGGAAGGAAAGCAGATGGAATCCCAGGCATAAGAAATAATTACAATATGCATGTACTGGGCTCAGTCTATTAAGCAGCTGCCTTCAGCTCAGGCCCTGGGATCGAGTTCCGCACAGGGCTCCCTGCTCAGTGAGGAGCCTGCTTCTCCTTCTGCCTGCCACTCCGCCTGCTTGTGCTCTCTCCCTCTCTGTTTCAAATAAAAATAAAATCTTTAAAAAAAATACGCATGTAACCACACAGTAGGTTGTTTTAATCACAATAACAACTTAGCTTGTTTCCTTTGCATTTATTGTTCACACATTCACTTGTTAACAGAATAAAAGACTAGTCATTCCTGCTGTACCACATTTAATCACAGCAGAATTAAAGATACAGAAAATCCTGTAGCAAGGTGGTGGTTGCACCATTAATGGAAGACACACAAATACTTTCACCACCACGAATAAAGTATAAATAAATATAATCTCTGAGGCATGGTGGACAGAACATATTTGTCAAAAAAATAGAAAAAATTGATAACTATTTTTCAATGTTTACAAATTATTTTTATTAACAACTATGACGCCAAAGTAGCCAGCAAATTCAGTACACTAAACTGAAAATCAACTGGAATTCAAATGTGTCATTAGAATATGTGTGAGCAATAGATTGGTTAAATGCTCTGTGAGACATATTGTAAATGTGTGAGACAACCTGTAAATTTAGTCTTGATATTCTCACTGATCTTCAATAAACATTTCATCATTGTTAAATTAAGGTAAATAAAATCAACAAGAAAGAAAGAGGGTATTATGTTAAGTGAACTAAGTCAGAGAAAGACAAATACTGTATGATTCTCACTTATATGCAGGAATCTGAAAAAAACCAAACTCATAAAAAAAGAGATCAAATTCATGGTTGCTAGAGGCAGGGGTGAGGGGTGGGGAGAAATGGGTAAATGTGGCCAAACTTCCTAAAACATACATAAGTTCTGGGGATGTAATGCATAGCATGGTAACTATAGTTAACAATAGTGTTTTGTATTTTTCAAAGTTGCTTAGAGAGTAAATCTTAAAAGTTCTCATTATACGTAATAAAAATTTGTGACTATGTTTAGGTGACAAATGTTAACTAAATTTATTGTAATCATTTCATAATTTATAGGTATATCATATATCATTATGTTGTATACTTTAAACTTACATTATGTTGTATACTTTAAACTTACAGAATGTTATATGTCGTATCTCAATAAAACTAGAAACAAACTATCATACGGTTTCACTCATATGTGGAGCATAAGTAATAGTGCAGAGGACCATAGGGGAAGGGAGGGAAAACTGAACGGGAAGAAATCAGAGAGGGAGACAAACCCTGAGAGACTCTTGACTCCAGCAAACAAACTGAGGGTTACAGAAGGGATGGGGGTGACAGGATGGGGTAACCGGGTGATGGGTATTAAGGAGGGGAGGTGTGCTGAGCACTGGGTGTTATACACAACTCATGAATTACTGACCACTACATCAAAAACTAATGATGTACTATATGTTGGCTAATTGAACATAATAAAAAAATAAATAATTTTTTAAATTTTTTTAAAAAGAGAAAATACAAGCCATCATACTATCCCCCCCAAAAATAATGATAAGATCCAAGAAGAGTAAAAATACTTAATCCCTCCATTCTCTTTTTGCATCTTTTTTCTTTAAATTATATGCAGAAAAGGTAAGAAAAGTTAAGATACCCCCTTGAGAGAGTTGTGTGAAACAGAAGATGACCCTTCTCCAATGGATGTTAACTGTGAGTATGACCAATGCAAATTCTCAGGTCAAAAAAAAAAACCTCTTATGATCAATTTTCTTTCAAAAATACTTATACCTAATTTGTTAAGAGTTGTATATTGGTAGGGATAGTAATGATTTTGCTTTTGAACAACCTGAGGGGCAAATTCATGCATTTTAATTGTTAAGACAAATAAAATCTATATTTTTCATATACCCATTTCAGAGTAGAAATTAAAAACAACAATTTTCTGAAAACTATTTCAAGCAAACTGTTAAATTAACTAGAGAAATGCAATTATTTTTAAACAATAATAGAATTAATGTGAAAATAGTCCTAAAGAAGAGTCTTTGCCACTGCTTTAGGTAGTTTTACTATAATCACTGAAACAACGCACGCCCAAGTGTGTCTTGGGGCACTTCTAGAGTGTAGACTTCCATTGGTGCAGGTTTACTTCCATTCTTTTTTTTTTTAAGATCTATTTATTGACTTGAGAGAGGGAGAGTGAGAGAGAGCACGCATGCGTGAGCAGGGGGCGAGGCAGAGTGAGAGGGAAAGAATCTCAAAAAGCTCGCCACTGAGCACAGAACCCAACCACGCAGGGCTCCATTCCACAACCCGGAGATCATGACATGAACAGAAATCAAAAGCCCGAAGCTTAACCGACTGAGCCACCCAGGCACCCCACTTCCATTCCTATTGGTGCAAATATTTGAGATCTTTCTGCAAATACAGGATAGATTTCAAAGATGTTAGGCAAACAGGAAACACCATGGAAAACTTCTACTTCCAATTTTTAATTTAATAAAGTGGTAGAAGAACAAAGGAGCAACAGTTCACAGATTCCTATGTAACTCAATAGAAATGGAGAGCATGAAATGAAAAGAAAAAACAAATTTAATATATGGAAATGTATTACTTGAAACATTTCAAGGAGAATGTCGAATACTGTGGCGCATTTTGAGATAGAAAACAATCTCTGTGTATACGCCCATCTTTCTTCAACACCCACTTCTTTGTTCTCTGCTTCAGAATCTTCTGTTGGTGCCTTCACCCCACCACTGTCTCTCTTTCAGGGGCTCCTCCACACCCCTATGGTTCTCCTAGGAGCACCTTGACAGCTCAGAGTTGTCCTGTGGCAAGGAACTGAAACCTGATCTAGTCCACGTGCAGCCAGCTGAAGAAGGTGACAGCATTCATCTCCTTGCTCGTGAGAACAGAAAGCCAACAGCTAAGAACTATCTGGGTTTACCTAAGTCTGTGGCCACTTGCCTGACTAAGCAAAAAACAGTCTGATTGGTTCATCACTAATCGTCCTAACAATTTGCATATTCATAATAAAGTAAACTTAGAAATCAATCCCCACTGCTAAAGCCTCTTGCATAAATAAATAATAACCACCACTTGACAGTGCTTTACAGTTTCAAAGACACATTTCCTTATTATACGGGTCACAGTTATTAACCCACTTAAAGATGCTGCTGAAGTTCAGGGTGAGGCAGTGAATCACAATTGACCTGAGAAATAGGCATTCAACACTTCTGCCCTCACTCCTGGTCAGATTTGTTACCTGTTTACCACATGACAGCTCGGTGGCACATGCAAGGAATTCAGGACAGTTAGAAGACAGCCCCTTTCCCTGAAGAGTTTACAGTCCCCCCGAGAAAAAAGAGACGCTGACGGGTGCTTGTGAATGCTATGTCATACGAAATCTCCCCCGACAGAGGGATACTGTAGGCACTATCCGAGGACAGATGTTGCATATGGGGAGGTATGTGTGCCTTTTGAGGCAGAGTCTTCCGGGGGGGGCGGTGTTTGACTTGAATCTTAAAAAATGATGATAGGGGAGTGGGAAGAGGATGGCAGGACAAGGAGATGGCAAATCTATAAAAAAAGAAAAGAAAAACTATAGTGTGTGTTCCAAGACACACAATCCCTTACCACAAGAGCATAAAAAGCAAAAGTAGGTTCAGGATGAAGTTGGAGAGGGAAGAGAGAGAAGATCATGGAGGGTCCTATCATTGCTAACAAGGATTTGGGGCTTTACTTTTTTTTAAGATTTTATTTATGTATTTGAGAGAGAGAGAATGAGATAGAGAGAGAGCATGAGAGGGGGGAGGATCAGAGGGAGAAGCAGACTCCCTGCTGAGCAGGGAGCCCGATGCGGGACTCGATCCCGGGACTCCAGGATCATGACCTGAGCCGAAGGCAGTCGCTTAACCAACTGAGCCACCCAGGCGCCCAGGTTGTGGGGTTTTAATCAACATGAGCTGATTGCTTATTTTAGATAGCCTGCTTACAATTTGAAGAGGATGAATTCTAGTGAGAGAAGACTCCTCATTATCCTATAATAAAAGTTAGCATTAAAGGTATTATGGGGGATAAAAGAAGACACATCCCTGAGTCTCAAGCAGTTTATATATGATTTTTAAAAAGTACGTATTTATCCATGCAAACACACAATCTAGTCAAGATCAAAAGTAGTGATGTATCTATTAAGTGCTATTACACTTGTCTGAAATTATTAAAGAAAGCTTCCTAAAGGAGTTCAGATATAAAAGACTGCTAGGATTCTCACTGAAGAAAAGAGGAGGAAGAATATTTCAGAGAGAAGAGCGGAATATAAAAAAGCAGAGAGTGGGAAATAGAAAATAGATTGTTGTGTTTGGAACAATGAGAAAATCAGAATGGCTGGAAAGCGAGACAACTGACAGTTGCCACCCTGCTTCGTTGTTATTGCCAACAGGACTCAAATTTCTTACTAACAGGAACTGGAATGTTCGCCTGTTTGTGAGAAAGGCGTGGGTTTCTTTAATGTTTCATGCAAACATTATTGATGATATTTTTTCCAGTGATCATTATAGTCAAAATTAAATTCAAAGATAAAGAAAAATAGGGAAAGAGATTAAAAGAAATGAACCATTTTTACTTTAGAATGGATGTGACATACCAAATGGGAGCTATAGGAGTTAATTGATATCATAAACTCTAAGACAGCGCAGAATGTATGGGGAACTATGGGAAATAGAAATAGGCAAATGTTTGACAAAGATGTTTCTTCACATTCTCTTTGCCTGCAAATTGATGATTTCTCCACTGTGAAGACATAGTCTACATGCAAAGCCAGATGCCATAACAAAGGTCTATTGTGTGTCCTGCAGTTATTCAAATGTTATATTCTTTCTCACTCAGAATATGAGTCAGTATCAATACCACTGGCTGAATATAAGAATAGAAATGTGACTGATGCTTTGATTGAAAGGTTTTGAGCTTGGTTTCCCTTGAGGAATTCTCTTCCTATAAGTCTTTGTTTTCCTGGCATTTTACTCATTATACCATAATGCTCATCAGAGAATTCATATCAGATCTAAATACTGGCATTTGACTGTAAAATTTTATATTTAAAGGATGCAGTTTGGCTGTTTATAACGTATAAATGCCAGTTTATTTCTCTGGGAAGGGTCACAGAGAATAAACCAGTAATTTTCCCTCACTGACATCAGTGGAAACTGCTTCCTGTTAGATCAATGCATAAAAATTCAGTTTTAATGCCTTTTCAGTACCTTAGCATTGACATCTGTATGTTTAGAAATGAGTGTTGAAAACCTTCAGCATTTTATAAATGAAAAGAAAAAATTATTTAATTATAAATAGTGTCTAAATATTATGATTATTTTTGCTAGTGATAACACCAAGAGATGATCCAGGGACAAATAAATATATATTTTTCCAATTTATATGTTGATAAAGTCACTTAAGTAAATAAAACCCAGTATTCTCTGCAGAGCAGTACATTATTCTCTATACACACAAATAATTATGAAAGAATAAGGCGTTTGTAGGAATTTATCATGTATAGTATTCTACCTTGCATCTATCATGCAATGAAGCATTAAAAGACAACTTACAGAGAAGGGAATATTTTAAATTATTGAGTTATAAATACTTTGCAAACCATTTCTTCTGATAAACTTATTTCCTGATCAGAGCAATGTTGTATAAATTTTGATCACTCTATATTTTTTCCATCTGTACTTCTTTCAAGTTCAAGTCTGGATATCTTGAGTTTGTTGCTTGTCCCCCGTTAAACTGCCTGAACCCTATCTCAAAGCTTGAACCATGCTTATGTTACATAACACCCAGGGGGGAGTTTGTTTCCTGCAGGGACTCCGTTAAAAAGATGCCTTTTCCACATAAAGATCTTTAATATTTCTGAAATCACATTTTCCCTGAATGTTAAAATCTGCTTTCCATTACACTGTAATGGTAAATGTTTTTACTTGGGCATCTGTGATCCAAAGGTTTCCTCAGCAGGGTCCCTTAACAGTCTCTTAAAGTAAACCTGAGGAGCACCCCTCGGGAAGTGTGGCTCACCAAGCTCAGCCCAGCAGCAGCAGGCCTTGCTGCTCGCCGGGGAATCAGATCAATGGACCAGCACGGGAGCTCTCAGTGCGCTGGGCCACTTCTTAGCTAATTGTTCATAATCAAGTCCACGTTTCCAAAAACAACAAAGTTAAGAGTTTATATTTTTAAGAGGTGAAAAGGGAAGAAAGAAAGCAAATATATGAGGCACCTAGAGTAGTCAAACTTATGGAGACAAAAAGTGGACAGTGGTCGCCAGGGCTTGGAATCAGAAGGGAGGAATGGGGAATTACTGCTTAATGGATATAGGATGGGACACTAAAAGCATCCTAGAGATAGATAGTGGCGATCATTGAACGACAACGTGAATGTACCTAATGCCACTGAACTGTATACTTAAAAATGATAAATTTTATGTACATTTTTCTACAATAAGAAAAATTCTTATTTTTAGGGGCGCCTGGGTGGCTTAGTCAGTGAAGCGTCTACTTTTGGCTCAGGTCATGATCCCAGGTTCAGGTCATTATCCCAGGGTCCTGGGATGGAGCCCTGAGTCAGGCTCTCTGCTTAGCAGGGAGTCTGCTTCTCGCTCTCTCTC
This sequence comes from Callorhinus ursinus, assembly GCF_003265705.2. NCBI lineage: Eukaryota > Metazoa > Chordata > Mammalia > Carnivora > Otariidae > Callorhinus > Callorhinus ursinus. The sequence continues at coordinate 27,821,993 of NW_027397067.1, forward strand.
TGCAGCTCCCTCTGCTCGTGCTCTCTCTCTCTCACTCTCTCTCCTAAATAAATAAATAAAATCTTTAAAAAAAAAAAAAGCTCAGGAAATTGGTGGCTTGGAGAACTATAACCACCATGACGGCTTTCTCTGGGTGAGTGGTTGGCACCTTAATTTCCTATGATAATGGTTTCCAATGATGAGAGCCCCCACAGTGTCAGGACCTACAGTCTATAAAAGCTGACTGACTGGACTATGGCATATGAGGGGAAAATGTTGCTCTACAGTGCAGAAAGGTAGAGTCACTCCTTCCTGAGTAACTTCAGAAGTGTATAACACAGATGGGACTGTGAAAAAATTTAGATATTATTTGAACTCATGAATATTGTGCTAAGAAGTTTGTTGCTAGGCAATTATGGTTAAAATGGGCGAATCTTCAGCCTCATGAAGAGTACTTAATGACACTTCCAAGTGGAAATTTGGCTTTTCTATTTATCACCAAATATCAAAATCAGACCTTCTTATAGGAGGCAATAATTTTAGTACAAAGAAAATCAACCATAATACAGTTACACATATGTAAATGTTAAGTATATACATAAATCAGAAAGACAATCATGTTTGCTTGAAGCCAGAATGGATTACCAATCTTCAGTAATCTTTTTTTTTTGAAAAAATGATTATCCAGAGAATAAATTCACTAGTTCTAATTTTAGTACTTCTTCATCATCAAGAGGAAAAGTGATTAAATATTTAGCACTCACAACTCTCTATGGAGTAGTTATTACCATTTCCATTATAAGATGAGGAGAAAACACTAAGAAGGATTAAATAAATTGCCTGAGGACACATTGCCGGACAGCACAAACAGGATTCAAACTTGTATCTGACTAAAAACAGGTGCTTTTACTTCCTTATGTTTCCTTCCAATTAATAATTATTAAAATTGTATCTTAAGAAGGATACTGGGAAGACCCTACATAAGCTAAAATAAACATAAGGTTCCTACTTCCTACGGATTAACAGATACAGCACAATCGCAGATATAATGATATAATCCTCATACATGTAGAAGAGGAACTGATCATTAAGACTTGAACTTTCCAGGAAAGTCTTCAAGTGAAGCTACGAAAGCAGCAGACGAGGAACTCCTGCACGAGGAGCATGCTCACAACAGGCGGATGCCTTCCTGTGAATCATCACAGACCCATGAGACAAACTCTTATATAGAGTGGATGATAAATAGTTATTGAATTAACGAGTATGAGGCTAATTAATAAAATAGTTTGGCTGGAGGGAAGGTTTTATGCAGAAAAATGATAAAAGGTAAAACTGACCAGAGACGTGAAGGGAGCTTGTAGAATGATTTCACTGTGAGACCATGAATATTAAACTTTACCCTCTAGAAAATGGGGAAGTGACATAAGTTGGATAATAAAAGACAGAGTGGATTTGTTGTCTAGGAGGGATTGGAAGGGGAAAGATTGGTGAGAGACATTAGCCCAGGTGTGAAGTAATGAGTATATATGGGCTGAGAGTGGCAGAGAGAAATGAAAAGGAATAGTTTTTTCCTGTGGAAGAGTGGAAACCTATTTCAAAAATAAGTATGACAAATATATTCCAACAAAATGGATATATCCCTATTAATAAATTTTTCTTACAATTGAAGATGGAGAAAAAAATACTGGTAGTAAAATGAATTTATTTAGATTTTAATAAATTTTTAAACAGTTTTATTATTTGATTAATGTTTATCATTCATTTAGTTGCCTGTCCAGATACTTTTGCATATACACTAACATATGATCTTAGCATCTACACTGAGAAAGGGCACTCGACTTCACTTAAGTTAACAAAGCACTTCCTTTTCCCACTTGAAGAAAAAAAAAGGCTAATAAAACTTTAAGCCAAGAAGATAATCTTTTACTTCAGTATTTGGTGAAATTATAAGTTAAAAAAAAATAAGGACGATCTATTGGCTTTACCCAACTTCTTTTTGCCTTGAAGAAAACAAATAAGAAAATCCCAGGATTGTAAAATCATCTGTTATTTGGGCTGAATATAATCCAACCTCTAAGTGAGTATTTTGTTTTTAATCCTAGCCTCCTACTAGACTCAGAATAAGGTATACTGGTTAACCTGCCAGTAATCAAGTCTCACACCAGCGTCCAAGTGGCCTGTCACAGGCAAGCAGGGTAAATGAACACCCAAAAGTCATGCAGGGGTACCCTTCCAAATCACTTGCAGCTATGCGTTATTTAATCCCCACAGCAATGCTTTTGTGACATAGGTCAGGATCTCTTTGTAGGCAACCAGGTGGCCGAGTCAAGTGACACAAAAATCAGGATTTTAGGGCCTCATTCAGCTGCTCCATTTTCGTCTCTGTTTATTAGACCAAAGTAGTAAGACTTAACCCAACTATGTTTTCAAAATGCATGATCATAAAAGATAGATTCTTGGCTGCAGTAAAAATTTTAAACCAAAAATAAATAAAAAGATGTTTCATCCAGCTGTGGAGTTTGAGTTTATAGAAGAGTATTTATTAACACAATAACGACCTTAGCATTAAGGGCTTATATTTCTTAAAAGCTCTTCAGAGCTTGGAATACTCACCAATACACTATGGCAGATGGCATATAAATGGGCTTACTTACTACTTTGTTCATCTTTTGTTTTAAATTTATTTATTAATCCACAAAGTGGAGCATTTTCCATGGGAAAAATACCAAGACTGAGTTTATGAATATAAAAAATGAAGAGTAATAGAAGAACCAGCCCTGAAATAACACAAAATAAATCGCTATCAAAAAGCAAGGAAAAAAAATGAGAAAATCGTGGATTTTTCCACTTCTGATGCCAAAAAAAGGAAATGCTGCTCATCTTCATCAAACCCCTGACTTACCTTTCCCCAAATGAGTCAATTCTGAGTTTTAATATTAAACGTCTATTGAAGTAGTAGAGATAATGAGATTATTTGTCTATTTATCTATCTGTACATATAGATTTATATTTACATTCAAAACATACTATTATTTGATGCATCCATTTTTTAAAATGTCGATGTTTTATTTTAGAGAGAGAGAGAAACACAAAAAATTAAGGGAATAAAGAGAGGGGTGAGAAACAATGTGACACAATAATAGTGATACAAAGGACCCCGGAGAGCCATAGAGAACCTTTATCTATCTAAGAAGCCTGAAGCTTAGTTATTTAAGATAAATACTTGTCTTTGCTTTCTTCATGCACATTCCTGAAGCAATAGATTGGGAAGCAACACAACTATCGTGTGTGTGTGTGTGTGTGTGTGTGTGTGTGTGTTGTTTTTTTGGGGGGTTTGTGTACTGGGGGGGGGTTGCTGTCTAATACCAGTATACCTTTTGCATAGTCATTGCAATTTTTTGTGCCTCAGTTTAGCCATGTAGAAAACCAATGTATTGTATTATAAACTTTTAGTTTTCTTCTAAGATTCAAAAAAAAAAAAAATAGACTACGTTTAAAAAGACTGTTTCTCAAGTTGAATTCAGAGATTTTTCTCCCAGCTAATAAATAAACTTTCAAGAAAAAAGGCCAAATTCCAACATCAAAAGCAAGATCTAACCTTGTGTGCGTTGCTAAATATCTCCAAGGGGAAAAACAAATGTATGTTTGTTATGTGTGTGTGTGTGTGTGTGTGTGTGCAAGCGCGCGCACGTGCACGCGCAAATCTGTGGTATTTGTCTATATCTACTTACCCACCTGTGTACAAATTAATGGAACAGTATATTGAATGTGATATGAGTATAAAATCTATACCTTATACAAACATTAAACATTGTAATTCTATGGGATATTCTATTGGACTTGCAAAATGTATTAAGATGTAAATCACAGAACTCATCAAGATACAGCAGTTCTAATTTGAAGGTTGTTAAAGTCATACATGCAAAATTGGCTTGGTCTTACTCCATAATAGATGGATTAACTGAAGACATTTAGGCTTATAACTGAAAAGTGTAGCCATCCTCATTGAGAAGAGTATCTTTTAAAGTTGATTATGCATGACTTGATGTATGTTGCATATAATGAGAGATAAGGTATAGAGGTGCCTACACACCATCTGTGATGAGTTTCACAGGGTTACAGAATCTCAAGTGGTGCTGGGGCTTGGCCAGCAGAGTCACAATAATTTCAGAATTAATTACTTAGGTTTGAAAGCCTAGAAATTCTATTAAGTCGGGAGTTAGGCATGGGTCCTCTTGACAACAGTATTCAAGGCAATACATTATGTTATTTAAGAGAGATGGTTCTGAGGCAGCTTGCCTTAGTTTCAACACCAGCCCTGACACTTTCTACCCTAGTAACCTGGACAAGTCATTTAATGTCTCTGTACCTTGATGTCCTCATTTTTTGGAAAAAAATAAAAGATGACTGTGGTCTTCACCTCATAGGGTTAGAATACCCAATGTGCTTAGAAAAAAAGATCTATAACATATGATCACAATGTGGCGAACCTCTGATGTCAATATTTCCATTTGGTGTGCCTCAACAGTTCTGGACTGTCCTGAGAGCACATGGCTAAAGCTCCCCTTTTTGGTGTTTCTTCCGAATTTATCCACTTTCTACCTCTTTAATCTATAGCTTTCTCTGCCAAGTTTAGACTTGATAAGATTTCTAGGCCTTTATTTTTCTTCACTTGTAGTGAAGAAAATCATTTATTCTATGAGCTCTTATTGAATAAATACTATGTGCCTGATACTATTCTAGGCATTGTGGACACATGAGTTTTATATCAGATGGAGGTACATGCTACAGAGAAAAATCATGCTGGGAAGTGTCAGTCCTCCAATTAGGTGACATTTGAGCAGAGACCTATGGGAAGGGGGTGAATAATCCAAGAGGATATTTGAAGCCTGCGTGTTTGAGGAACAAATGACAGTAAGTACCGATACCCTGCAGCTGGATCATGCTTGCTGGATAGCACATCATAGAAGTCAATGTATCTGAGGCAAAGTGAGGGAAGAAAAGAGATAAGATCATGCAGCCCTGTGTAAGAAATGTGGCTTCCGCTCTCAGTGCAGCACAAAACTTTTGAAGGGTTGGGGTCAAGAAGGGGCATAACCAAACATAGTTTATGAAAATAAAAAAAGATATACCTTTGATTGATGTGCTGCAAATGGATTGAAAGAGACCAAGAGCCAATGCAATTAGAAAGCTTTTCCAAAAATTCAGGCAAGAAATGATGACAATGAAGAAAGAATTCACATTCTGGATGTCTAGGCTTTGGTAATAGAGCCAACAGTGTTTGCTCGCACACTGGATGTGGATGCGAATGACGGAAGTTGTAGACAACTTCAATGTTTTGGGTGTATCTGGAGGAAGGGGTTGACTTTTATTCAGCTGGCAAAATTATGGAATGGGTAGAGTTTGAGGAATCCGGGGTCATGTTAATTTGTTTAAATGTGAGATGGCTATTAGATATTTGTGTATAGAAGTAACAAGGAGGCAATGAGGTAAACTGTCAAGGTGTGGTTCCTCTGGGAGTGAGAGCACAGGGGTGAACTCATCATTACCAGGATATTTTGGATGTGCCCATGACTTTCATGCATTAACTACCTATTGTTAGTCATTTCTCTCAGGAGGTACATCTATGCCCGTTAGTATGACAATAAGTAATAAAAATACCTTCATTTCCACTCCACCCAGCAAGGTATTGGTCGAGCTGTAAGAGATCATCTCCACGATCATGATGAACAGCTGCATGGTGTGAGGTAAAGGGACAGCCCCATCAATTCTTGGTACCATTTTTTTTTGTCACCTCTCTATATTTAGATGTTATTTGCCTACATTATCACTCTGAATCCATAGCACATTGAATTCCAGTCTCATATACAACACGATGTACAGGGTGATTACTGACTCCAGGCAGAAGGAAAAAAGTGAAACAAAATATTTTACTACTTTTGACTAACCAACTGAATCAGAATAGTGATCCGCACAGATGAAGATAAACATTTCAAATCATCTCCATTCCATGAGTCTGAATGTATGTTCTTCCTATTACTAGGTCTCACTTTTTTCCTCTAACTTACCCTTGCTTTTAATGTTTTTCTGCTCTGTTCTAAGTATATTTAACTACATGGAAATGGAATTTTATTTACTTCTGAGAATTCTGATGATGATTTGTTAGCTGCGATGATTTCATATGCTATATTAATGTGCTTGTTATTGCAGACTATAGGATAAAAGCATGTTTTCCTTTTTATTTAAAAGTTCTTTCTAAATATAGACACAGATTCCCATGCAGTGCCTGCAAGGATTACAATTGCTTGTATATTTTCCTCGTTTGGTGTACCTGTTCTTTCTCTCATTTCATTCTATGCCACTTTTTATTTTTAATTAAGTATAATCACTTTTCACCAGGATGCTTCCTTTTATTCTAGAAGGTTGCCTCTAAATTCTTCAAATGTTCAAAAGCAACTAAACATTTTCTAATACAGTGGGCTTCATTCTTTGGAATGTCTCTAAAACAATGCATGTTCTATGCAACAAATCAAAATATGCATACCACTGTCCCTGTATTTCCAAAGCTGTTTCTGATTACTGATAGAAATTCCCCTGTTCTTCATTAAAGGCTGAGATTCTTTTAAAATGCTTATTTACGGCTGCCTGGTCCACAGGGGCGGACTGTGGATTTAATCGCCTACAGCACCAATTCTCTTTTAACATTTGGCCAACTGAGCATTAGGTAACTTGTTGGCTGGGGGGTGCCACATTCCTACTCAGTGTATAGATAAGGTAGCCACAATCCAATACGCTTCATTTACTTTCAAGTATTATTAACACTAATGAGTATTACATCCACACACCAAGAAAAGATACAGAATGGAGTCACTGCTTCTCAGACTTCATTAAGCTCGGCATTGTTTTATTCAAGGGACAAGTCTCTAATTTTAGAATGTTCTTTAAAGACAGATGAAAACATATACACTCTAACTAATAGAAAGTATTGCTTCCTTGTTTAATAGATAGCATGTATTCAGATACAGCTATGAGTTTTAAAAGATATTTCCTGGGGTAAAAGGAGAAGATAATTAACTGTACTATAATAGAAAGTAATTCATTAAATGACAATGAATTTTATTTTTTCCCAATATAAGTAAAACAGGCTGGTGTCCACATTAATTTCATATTTTCTTTTGTGACTGTAATCTACTGCATAAGGTTCTTTTACATTTAATTTAAATTTAATTTTGTTACATGATTAATATTGTTATTTACTATATGTCTTTAAATGCTTTGAGCTCTGCATTCACACTATGAAATTAAAAATAAGTCTTTCCTCCTGGAAATGTCAGTTTCTTTTCTTTCTTTTCTTTTTTTTTTCTTTTTACCTTAAATCTAGAGTATGTTTTCAAGGTCTCTTCTAAAATGATAACCTTCATATGAGTCACAAGAGTTTAAGAACATCTCTGGATTAGTCTGGCTTCAGTGAGGTTGAAGGCAGCAGCAGTATGCCCACAAAGAGATAGGATAAGCAGTTATAATGGGTATCACTCGACACACCAAATATAAATCAAAACTAACACATGCCCTCCCCCACAAATCCTCTCAAGTTAAGTTCCTTGAATTTAATTATTCTAGCAAATGGTAATATAACAAGAGTGTCTACTGTCAGGGAAAAAAAATTTTTAAGACAGATGTGAACCATACAAAGCGTATGTATAACACGTGTGATCCAGAGCAAGGTCATAGAACCCATTGAAAGAACACATGCGGAGTACACGAACCACATGTGGACACATGTTGCGAAATCATGTGTTTCTGTTTATTGCCAAGACTCATATCATATTCTAAAGAAATCAGGGGCTCTTAAATAAACTTTGTACTTCTTAAAGTAAATGGATACCTTTTTGTTTAAAATCCATTAGTGTAGGCAGACAAGGGCCCTCAAATCTAATACTGGGCTTAAAAGTACTCAAAACCCTGATTCACTCCTGTTTCCCTATCCCACGGTGATTCAGTTGATTATTCTAAGGGAATAAAGATTTCTTCCTCGCCCACAGCTAATTCTTTGAGGATGCCATAGCTTATCATGAAACCTAAGCAAACAGAGCCTTAAGTGTGTGAATTAGGAGCAACTGTGGCTTGAATGGGCTTTTTCTTTCCTAAAACTTAAATTAGCAAGACATTGATGCCTTATCTCATGTATCTGGAATAAAATTAAAATCCTCCATACTTATAGAAAATCACTGAAATGTAAAAATCTAATGAGAATATTTACATTATTTTATATCTTGGGGGAATAAGATATTTATATAATTTAAAGTGAATGATAAAAAGATGTATATACATGGAAACAGGCACAAACATGTTACACGTCTTTCGCCCTTATTTTCTAGAGCATAATGACAGTAACAGTGCCTTATACATAGGTATTAATTTAATTAGAATCTAAATCCTTTAAGAAATATAGCACACCTAGAATTAGGGAAGGCAACTACATGCTATTTATAAGAAGAATCAAGGGTATAATAACAAATGAGGAGAGTCAAAGTTTGGCTCTCATAGCTATTAAACTTCTGGCTTCAAACAAATGATACACTTTTTTGAGTCTTAGTTTTTGCATAAAGAAACCTTACTTAATAGGTTTGTAAATTTCATGAACTATTATATGCAAAATCCTGTTGTAAACAGAAATACATTACATGTATATGTGTTAGTTATTTCCATTCACAATTCACACATGAGAAACACTGAGATTCAGAAAGGTAAGCCAATTGTCACATGACCACTAATTAGTAAGGCTAAATGTGAGATAGATATTTTTACTTAAGTTTCCTCTGTCATCTTCCAAAAGGCAAAATGAGCAGAGTATGTTTCTCCTTAACGGGGCATTCGTTCTGACCCGAACTCAACAGACATGCATTGATACCACAGATAATCATTGTTATAATAATATCACATTCGCATTTTACAGCATTTTACATTTTCCAATGTAAAGCATCATCCAAGAATAGCAGGGAAGCAGGGAAATTGCCTCATTTCTATAGATTAATAAACTAGGGTTCCGAGGACATGATCAATAGGTTGCTTAAATTCATATATTTATTAAGAAGCAAAACTAAGAGGGCGCCTGGGTGGCTCAGTTGGTTAAGCGACTGCCTTCGGCTCAGGTCATGATCCTGGAGTCCTTGGTTCGAGTCCCACATCGGGCTCCCTGCTCGGCAGAGAGTCTGCTTCTCCCTCTGACCCTCCCCCCTCTCATGTGCTCTCTCTCTCTCTCTCTAATTCTCTCTGTCTCAAATAAATAAATAAAATCTTAAAAAAAAAAGCAAAACTAAGAATCTAACTAGACAGGTGAAATTCTAAACCCCAGTAATTATTTGCTAAATTAAAATACTTCAAAATATGAATACAGGCTCTCAATATCATGTACCTGATTACTCATATCCAGAATAATATTTCTAACGATGCTGCTTTCAAAATGAGGGTATGATGGAAGAAAAGCATGACATTAGGAGGAAACACCTTAGCACTGAGAGGAATGGGAAGATTTTCCTTTGTTACTGTTCTTGGCAAAGTGCAGTAGACCATCCAGCACTTTCTGGAAAGATAGAGTCCAAGCTGCTTACTGCACTTCAAACGTATCTGTTACCTCTTGTTCCTTGTTGCTTTTGAAAGTATCATTCTATTAGATCTCAAGATTTTAAAATAATTTTTCTTAGAGATACATTTTTTTAACTAAAATTTCTTTGTTAGTATGACTTTCCCCTTTAAACCTGGCTCAGTGCCATTCATACTTCGAGACAAAATTCTAATATCACTTTTGTAAATCCTTCCTGGACTGTCCTAGACAGAGTTAATTCCATCTTTCCCTTGTACTTGTCACAGTGTTATAATTTATCTATTTGTAAGTCTGCCTTTTATCTCTACTAGTTTGAAAATACCACAAGAAGGGAGTCATTATTTTTATAACTTTGTATCCACAGTGCTTGGTAAAGTTATCCAAAATTGTAATTATGGGGTGCCTGGTTGGATGGGTCTGTAGAGCATGAGACTCTTGATCTTGGGGTCATGAGTTTGAGCTCTACACTGGAGGCAGAGTTTACTTAAAATAAATAAATAAAATGGTCATTATGAGGAAGCAAACAATGAATGAATGATCAAACAAACGATATGTGGTTACTTTTCCTTTTTGGTATTAGTTGACTTAGAAGCTCACAAGCTCACTAAACTACTTCCACCCTAAGGGAAAATAACCAAGCTGCTAGATTTTTGTTCATTCCTCTTAGGTTACCTATTTATGAAAAAAAAACTTTTAAATTCTAGCTAGAGAAGTTGTCTGACTCTTCTTTTAAATGATTATATGTTACACATGATATATTATAATTTTCACAAGGCACTCCCCCTGCTCCCCTCCATGATGCTGGAAAGAATATTGATGTCAAGCTAACTTAGAGAATTACAGACAATATCACTGCATTGAGTCTGGAATTATTTTTCTGGATTTTGACAACAGATTATGTACACAACTTTTATCATACCCAGCATCTCCATTGGAAATACACAAAAGAGTAACATTTTGTCGTTTCAATTTGCCACAACCCATTGACATTCCTCTATTAGAGATGTGGAGCTGGAAATGTGAGTCTCGCCCCTTTCGTCTCATCTTAATGAGCCATGAGGAATGAGAACCACTCAGCATTTTGGCTGTACGCTTCCTACCATGTGTAAAGCAGACACTGTGTCAGCCAGTCTTCCAAAGGGTATGCTGATCTTGCATGCTTTCACATTTGATCAATGCGAATCTGACAGTCTGCTACTTGGTTTCTTCCAAGGTTGGGTCTTACACCTTCAAACAGGAATAAAATTTCCAACTCAGTCTGAACTGATTGTTCTATTGCTCCTCTCCCATCTAATACTCTCCCCGTAATAATCCATGTACCTCCAAATGACCACAAATATGATAAATATATTTTAAAACCTTCTCTTATGCGCAAGGAGAGGTACAAACTACTTTTGTACACAGGCATGGTTTGTTCAGTCTAGACCCACCCTACCTCCTTATGCTTACCTTTAACCACTTTTTTCCTGTCCCCTCTTATTCTCCAACCACATGAAGTTCTTATGGTTTTTGAAATATGATTTCTACTTGATTTTCCTGGATTATCCTATCTCCTACCTCTGCCTGTAACAATCCTTACTGATCTTCAATAATTAACTGAAATATCATCTGTTTTATAAATCTCTTTCCTTTCATGCTTTCAGAGCACTTTGTACTACTTCTATGGAAGAAACTGTCACATTGTAATACAATTTTTTGCGTATGCACCCTATTTTGCATTAGACTGGAGAATTTATCAAGGTAAGGAATTACATCACACGCATATTTCATATATTTTTGCATTTACCCAGTGATTAAATAGTATATGGTAAGAGCTTGAAAGATCAAAGGAAGCAATGCAGGGAAGGAACGGCCGATCCTATACGAAAAGGAACAGTTAATGCACACATCCCAAAATATGCTTTGCACGAGAATTAGCAATTTGTCATTCTTAATCCCCAGAGATTCATTTTTAGTAAAGGATGCCCCTGAAGATAAAGGCTATATCAAGGATTCTGAATAAATCTGTTTAGATTTTTATAGAACACTGTGTCAGTTTGGGGGAGAAGGGTTTCAGGTACAGAATGACTCTTAACTTTTGTTTCTATTATAATATGACCACCTTCCAATATTGGACCAACTATTAAAAGCAAATGACACTTGCACTTATCTTTTTTCTTTGTGTACAACATTATCAAAGCCAATTTATCACTGAATTTTGGTTTCCAGTAATAAGTGTGTGCTCCTGAACCCATCTTGGGATGATATCAGCCAAACATAGCATAATTTGCATCACATCTAATCAAATATGCATTTCTACCACATATCCAGTAAAATACATAAAAACTGAGTGTCTACAATGTACAAGGTGCCCTGGAAAATAGTAACTCACTAAACAACTGTGAGATCCTAATTAGTAAGGGAAAATCCTGAAGAACATTATATATAGTTAAAGCTTTACATTTGTTATAGTTTTCTGATGTTCTTAATGCTAAGAAGAGTGTGAATGTTAAGAAGTTTTGATCTCTGAGCAACTTTCAAAGGTAGGGCTCTTTTCCAAAATAGGGTACAATCTCCATACTCTGTGTTATACCTCAAGAGAATTTCCCCTGTTCCACTAGTACACACACACACACACACACACACACACACACACACACACTGGTTAGGACATCCCCTTTTGTTCTGAAAGACAGAGGTTTTAGTTTAAGTCAAATGGTCTAAGTGTATTTCTTAAAATCTCAAAGGCGCAAGGAAAAAGTGACGTTTAGTCTCTGAAAGAATGAGTGAATTTATGTTCCAGAGACAGTTTTGTTAGGGAGCTGGCCTGAGAAAGTGTGTTACAGAGATGGGGGAAGGGCAAGTGAGAAGTAACTGCTTGTACTTCTATGTAGATCAAGTAACACTTCACCTTTGTCAGTTTTGCCATTGGCAGAAGGAAGACTCCCCTCTGTCTAAAACTATCCATCCTGAGGATTATTAAGAGCATGGACAACATCACAGTCAAAAACATTTTTTCTTAAATCTTCCCAGCAAGAAGCTGGGGGATAATAATTTTAATACAGGTCCCACAGATGTCGCAGAATTGAAGCTCCTTCAATGTGTGATCCTTTCTCCTATGGTGACTAACTGCCCCTTTCCATGACTAACAACAAATAACTATATGGCCCTTCCATTACTAGCAAACTGAGGTATTTTTTAATGATAAAAAATCTCCTATAAATATTTGCCTGTTGAAACCCATACCATGTGCCAATATGATAGCATTTCCATTTTAAGTCAAGCAAGTCTTGCTGGCATGTGAGAGAAGTTGTATTTCTCATGATGAGCCTATAAAACAATTTACTATGAGTCACCACAGGATACAGGGCAAAGATCATGGAAGAAGAATTATTTATTGTAGGGGTAATACATTGGTTTTAATTTTTTGTTCTTATTGTGGTTTTTTGGTGGGGCACTTTACTGAAGAGCATCGAAGAATGCTTATGTTAATGCCTATGTTTTCATTTAATATCTTTTCACTAGGAGAGTAGTACTCTTCTTATTTACTTATTAACAATTTTACAAAGATAAGTGAACATGGGAACACACTGTTTTAAAGCAATTCGTGACAGAAAACACTGTGCTCACCCCATTCAAGGAGCTTAAAGCATTTTGTCTATCTCAAAAGGAAATGTATGTTTTGGGAAATTTGGAAACTGTGTCCAGACATTCCCTTGTGTAATTTTTTGTAGTTTCTTTCAAAATTATCTATAAAAATCACTGTATGCCTTAATTTCTTTGGAATTTATTTGTAACAAAATACCAAAGACTTTTAAAGCAAATCTGAACTCCTTTTTCTTTGACACACACACACAATTGATAATATAAACTTATTGATTTTGAAATCTGGTCTATTATAAATCAAAGTGCACTGAATTGTGCAGAGAAAGCTCCACGTGCGCCTAGCCGTGCCTCAAATATGAGACGCTCCTTTTCTCAAAGCCTTCTGCATTATACTGTGAGATAAATCAACAAAACATTTAAATCACTCAGTCCATATCTTGCCTTGTATCTGTGCTTTGCGTGTATTCTTTCAACACACATTCCTAAAACCAGGAAGCGCTAGTCTAGGAAGGTACTGCTTAGTTTAGTGACATTGCCTTTGAATAACCTGTAGTCTTTTCTTTTTTTTTTTAAGATTTTATTTATTTATTTGACGGAGAGAGAGAGAGCGAGCACGAGAGCAGGAACACAAGCAGGGGGAGTGGGAGAGGGAGAAGCAGGCCTCCCCCAGAGCAGGGAGCCCGACGTGGGACTCGATCCCAGGACCCTGGGATCATGACCTGAGCCGAAGGCAGACGCTTAACGACTGAGCCACCCAGGCGCCCACCTGTAGTCTTTTCAAAACGATTTTCATTAGGTCAAAAATTAAAATCGAGTCGCTTGGCTAAGTGAAACAAACTGGAGTATCCCTGATGCTTGTGCGCACACCTAAGGCTGTATACTTTGATAATGTTAAGAGGATGTGCCCATGAGCAACAGAAAGAGGGTTTATCTTGATGCTACCATGGCTTGTTTGCAAGCATTCTCATATAAGAGGTTGCAGGAATTATTTCCAACACAGTGTATGGGAATTAGGCACATAACTCTGACTACAATGGTGGGAGTGGTGAGTTTAATTCCACCCACGCATCCTTATTAACTGAAAGCATCATTTCCAAGCTGCAAGACTTCAAAATGCTGGTTCCAGCAGCAATGGTATCTGCCAGTATCCCATAAAGCTTTATTTCCCCAAGGTTTCCACAATATGACATATTTGGATCATGTTCAGTTCCTACCTTCCCCTGTGTACATTCATTTTGTGTATTTTTATTGTTCTCTTAATTATCTGCACATAGATATTAATTCCAGAATGTACAAATAGGCTCCATTGTGATTTCTCCACCACACTTTATATGATAACATCACTTATGAATGCTATTTACAAGTTTCCAGGCAGACGTGTGTTGATCTAAATTTGCGGGAAAGCAGCATTCAGATATCTGCTTTCAATTTTTGTGCATGTTTTCCCCTGTTATTTTCCCTTTTTTATGACTGTATTAATTGTTACCAGAAGTCTCTATGAAATGAATGAGCAAACCAACAATGGAATGTAGCAGATTAGAAATTATTGCTTTGCCCCATCTGAGAAACGTGTTGATGCAGCCTAATCCTTATGTCTTCGGAACATTCATGGAACGTTACACCACTTGATTCGCAGCATGTGGGCGCTAGCTGACCAACGGGACATGAACTGTCCGAAAGTTGATGCTTTTATCGACCCATTTGACACTTACGATACTTGCAGAAATGATGAAGCGAAAACGAACCCATCACTAAGGGAAACGGGACATGTGGGAATTGGTATGTTGCAGCTCACTAAGTCTTAAGGCATTAAGGCTAAGGATTAATCCAAAGAGTCTGTGGCTGGCATCAAAGCCACAGACTAGCAGCATGCCTCAGTGAGTTAAGCAGCAGATTGGGGAGCAAAGGGCCCTGTGGTCTAATCCCCAAGTATCGACTTACTATTTGGTCAGGTTTGTTTCTGTAAATGTCTTTTGATACAATGCAATATGTTCTTCCTTTTAAAAAGAGGACTTTTAAAAAGTATAAATAAAACTACTAATTGCTTGAAAACATTGTTTAAAAGGATATGAATAAAACCATAATTTGTAAAACATGTAACTCCTGTGGCTCTAGGCTGGAAGGCCCTGGCCAAGTTACAGTGCGGTCAACACTGAGGACGGGAAGAATCAAGTAAAGATTATGTCATGGGTCTTTAGATTGAGATTCAAGTGTAATGTGATTGAGTCAATCAAGAAATAACATGACAAGGAACTCCTCCAAGCCTCCAACCCCTTCAGAATGTAATATAATTGCTACTGTCACCTCCGCAAACAGTTGAGGGGAACATGTAACTTCCATCGATCTAGAAAGTGGAAGGAATATCCAGTCCTTCTTTCACTCTCCATCTCTCTCTTTTTTTTTTTTTTTTTTGTTTTTTGTTTTGTTTTGTTTTTACACTTTACCAGTTGTTCTCATAGGCCTCATCCAATCCGGTTTAATCAGAGTCTCCAGAGGTGTGGTCCAGCCATGGGTATTTTAAAAAACACCCCAACTGACCTAAATGAGTACCCAACATTGAGAGCAGTTTAGAAGTGCTAATCAACAGCTTCCTCAGTGTAAATAGCAGCATGAGGTATGTGTGTGAGTGTATGTGTTTCTATGACCAATTCCCAGAGTAGATCACTAGCTCCCAAATAATAATTTGTTCCGTAGTAATCTTAAACCACCACTGCTAACTGCTTCCTAAGAAAGAATGCTATGTTTGACTTGTTTTGGTTTTCTTGCCTTCTTTCCTTCTTTCTCGTTTTCTTTCTAGACCAAATCAGAGATAGAATCCCTTATCCTTTCCTTAAAAAAAAAAAAAAAAAGCCAGCTTGATTGACAATGCTACACTGACATGTACATTTATTTGACAGGGAAATGTTTCTGCATCATGTTACTAAATGACAAAGGGTTGTCAGCATGGACAACCGCCTTTTGTCCCTTCATGGGATACAACCCTCACTACCCATCTAGATAGTCAACTGCTATTTTCATTCATTCTTAAAATGAAGAGTCCTTTCTTTCCTGCCTCTGTCCATACAGGTTAATGGAGGGCTATATTCACTTAGTACAAAAGAGACAAATATGTAACATGGCAAGCAACAATACCTGATGGCTGCTGGTCTTTGTTCTCATACACATTCCAACAAACGTTCACTCAGGAAATGTTTAGGAAATGTTTCTTGAGTGCACATTAGGTACATAGGAGAAGATCATGTTAAATTCCCTCAAGCAGCTCCATAACTTTATACTTAGTTATTCTGGGTCTATGGAAAATAGATGGCAAGGCAAGATCAGACCAGCAAGATATTTATTAGTGGAAGGAGCATGAAACGGTAGGAGAAACTTCAGAGCATGATCCAAATCTGATACCCATAGAAAGAGAGAGAAATGGAGGGAAGATTAAATAAGAAAAGCCTCAGACTACATCACAGTTCCAAGAAAAGTATGGCAAGGCCTATGGGCCAACCATCAGCCAAAGTCACCTGTTGGGGCAATGTTGCATTTCACAGGAATGGTTTGCTCTGCTATCCCAGCAGGTTCTGTCCTGTGCTGGGAGCAATCTGCAGAAAGTGTGGCAGTAACTGCAGCCATCAGTCAATTATGCTCTTTATAATAGCAGATCTGAGGTCATGTTTTCAAAGCTACCGCAGTCCATCCTTTGTGATACACATATCTACTCCTCCATGATGCTTAGGGGAACAGCTCTTCCATAGCTCCTATGGGCTTATCCTCCTGAAGAGAACCTTAAAAGTGGAAGATTAGGCGTGCCTGGATAGCTCAGTCAGTTAATCATCCAATTCTTGGTTTCAGTTGAGGTCATGAGCTCAGGGTCCTGAGATCGAGCCCCGCATCAGGCTTGGTGCTCAGTGCAGAGTCTGCTTGTCCCTCTCCCTCTGCTCCTCCGCCCCACACCCCGGCCTCTCTTTCTCTCATAAATAAATAAAAATAAATAAATAATTTTAAAAAGTGGAAGGTTAGTGAGATAAACAACAGCCCCGCTCCTCTCTACAAATGGTCTCAGAGCCACAGCTGGTACTCATTCTTGCCCATCTCCAGTAACAATTCTAAATATCCCTGACCTGAGAAGATGGGCCAGATGTTACCTGAATGTGCTGAAGCTGCACTACAGGAAAGGAACTTTGAAATTATGAGACTTGGAGCTAACATAGGGAGGCTGGCATATTTGTTGGGGTTCACCTTTCTGGAGGTGGGGGAAGAGAGGGCCAGAGGGAGACATATAAGAGACTTGCACTTTGCTGTGTAAACAATCCTTTCTATGCTACTCTGAATTGTCATCAAATGGCTCTGGGAGAGATAAGAAAGGGGTCTCCAGATTTTTTACACTAGAGTGCAAGCGAATGGCGTTTGAAAAATGAACAATCCCTAATTTCCAAGGCATGTGTGCCATCCAATTATCTTTTACCTAGATTTCTAGTAATCTTTACTCAGAAAGCTCTGACTTTGCAAAAACATGAAAATATTCACGGAGGCTTGTTTCCCACTATGACTTCAAAAGGTCTTCGCAGTGTGACTCCAACACTCATTCCCAAGGTTCTGAGTTCTTGTCAATTAGGTCTCAGGCCGGGTCTCCTACACATGTTTGTTCACTGTTACAATGGGGCCAAGTGAGGACCAAGAGGTGCTCAAGTATCTCATCTGGGTCTCACACTGATTCCTCCATGACTGCATTTTGTAAAAACAGCCCTAATTTCTCCTGCTGATCACAATTGATTATCCCTACCATGGTGGTGACTTCTCTTCCCACCCGTTGATCATCCCAAGTATCCTGGCATTATTGGGGACATGTCCCATATAAAGTATGCACTCTGATTTAATGTATATACTATATTATGAAGGACAGTATCCTGACCTTTCAGAGTTTGCCTCTAGGCTAGTGATTTATTTGTGCCTTTAAAAAGCTACTCAGCTACTCCATGGAGCCAGATACTTCTGGCTAGTGTACTAAGTGATGTGACCAGCAGATTCCAGAGTCATGGGTCCAATCCTGTACCTCCTTCGCTGTAAAGTGGTCTTCTGGTCAGATGGTATATCGTATGACATTCTATGCCTATGGATCAGACATTGAATAATTATGCTGGGTAACTGTGCTGGGACTCTGAGAGCAGGAAAGTAAAATTCATACTTAAGGTATGTATCTATCCCTCTGGGAATGGCCAGTTGGCCCTCTGGGGATGTAAGGGATTATTTGCAGTCAACAAGGGGCCTATTGCATTTTTATAGGAATAGAGCCATATCAAAGGTTCAGCATTGGCCACACTCTTTCCATGCTTCTAGAAGCTTCTCTAGCAGTAAATAACAAGCATCATTAAAGTCCAATTCTAGAGTTTTTTCCTTGATTCTTACTGGTATCTGCTAGCCAGTTTTTGGGAAATTTTTCCAATATATAATCTCTTTTCTTTTTTATCAGACCCTGTATATCGCTAACCCAGGTAAACATAGTTGGCATTTGTGAGTCAGCAAAGGCGGCAGAGGAAGCTACCGAAATGTCACATGGTGCCTTGTTGGGGAGCGGCTTTTGCAGCATCTTCCAAAACAAGACAAATGCTAGTTCTTAGGGAAAAGAAAAATGGGACATCTGTATAAACTTATAGGGTTCAGGGATCTGCAGAGCCACGTTCTCAGAGGCATACTTCCAGAATTTACCATCCCTACTTTCAGGTTCAAAGGTGTTCAGATCTTCCCCAGGAGAGGGTTCAAATGTCTTCTGACCTCCACTCTATCAAATCTTTGGTCTGTTTCCCAGCTTTTACTATGGAAGATAAAGGTGCTTTTGTAAATTGCTGAAGAGGTCTTTAACTGCTTGCTAATTGCCCTTGGTTTCTCCTTATCCCTCTCTCTGTAAGGAGTCAATACAGATTAGCAGCCACCAGGAACTCTGCTCTATTTATAGGTATAGTTCCCATCATATATTACAAATTCCTGAATCAACCAAAACTTCAAGGATATTTCCCTCCAACAGGATATTTTCCCAGGTCTTAAACAGGAAATTTTTTAGTTAACTGGGTGGCCACCTGTGTTAAAAACTATCGATGCCCCAATTACCACTTAGCATGATATACTACTTTTCACCAGCCTGGTGGAGAATGAATCAATTCCAAATCCTCATTTTGCCACCAGTTGTCTTGAACTACTCTTGTTACCATTCATATTAGTTTGGGTTCTCCAAGAGACAGAAGACAAAATGGGATTAGGGATGAAAGTGAGATGGGGTGGGGGGGTGGAGCAGCAGGAGAAAGGAAGGAGAATCTTGAGTTTGTGATAGAAATACGGATCTTGTACAAGAAAAGAAAAATGGAATGAAGGTTATTGCAGAGGAATGACATAAATACAGTGTGGGAGGGGAAGAGAGAGGGAAGGGCGCTGTTTAGCATCACTAATTTAATCTCATGAATTCTAATAAATTAAAAGTTGAGATGCAGAGAGTAGCTGGAAAATACAAAAATGACACCATAGTTCATTTAAGATTATGTTTTGGTCCCATGAATTGTTTATGCATAGAACGTTAGAATAAACTCTCTTTTCAAGATACCCTCCACTGCAGGAATCAGGCTATATCTTTTGATCAATGTATTTTCAAAGAAAAAAGATATGGAAACATGACCTTCAAATTTCTGATCTTGACAATAACATTCTGAGCAACCACAGGTAGAATTTACCCAGTATTTCTGCTTTAAGGCAGAAAACATGTGCCATTACTTTCATTACTCTAAACACCACAGATAAATTTAGATCACCACAATGTAATGTGAATCAATTACCTGTGATTCAGAGGAGAGTATGGAAGTCTTTGTAATACTAGTAATACTAGAAAATTCTCTTTGTAAAACACACACACACACATACATATGTATATGTGTATATATATATATATGTGACTTTGTTAAGTAAAATTTTCTATTTAAGATAAGAACATTGATTCATGAAAACCTTGCAAAATATATACAATGCAAAGTTTTTATGATAGGCAAAGCCACAAAACCTTTTCAGTCCTAGAAACAGACAGAACAAATGCAAAATTCAAAGTTTCAGGTACGTAAATGAAAACAGCCAAGCTAAAAGGGGGGAAAAAAGGAAATCAGTTAAAAGTATCTTCTCAAATATTCTAGGATGCCCTGGGATGAACCATTTAGAAATCCAAGATCAGAGCAGATCTCTGAATGTAGATCAAGTTTTATCAAAGCTGACTACTTGGTCTGCAAGTGGAACAAAAAGACATAGTTTAACAAATGCAGAAATAATGAGGGTTTCAGATTTCTAACCGAGGCACCAAAAGATATACTTGAGTCTAAAATTTCAAAGCATGGGAGTTCACAACTGAAACTGCACCGTTGCCACATAGAATTTCTGCATACCACACACAGGACCCGTAAAAGCAAAAATTTCAGTCACATCCTCTTTGCATTTCTATAAGAAGAGAATGTGTGCTAGATCTAACCTATGAGAAATCTGCAAATTTCAGTCTTTCTGTTGGTTGACCAAGGAAGCCTGTTTATTCTGTAGAAAATTAAGCACCTTACTCTCCTGCAGATTCTCAAAATGCTGAGGTTCAAAATATGGACACCAGTCACCAGAAGACCATATTTCAATGTTGCAGATTTGAAGTCGTGTCTTGGGTGATGCTAACACGTCACAAAATATAAAAATGCAAATAAATAAATAAAAATATGCAAATATTTTTTTTTTCCTTACAAGATCTGAAACGTAACTTCATTCCCTTCCATGTTTATTCTTGTTAGGGGCATAGGAAATGGAATGATATCTAGATCATCATGAATTCATATGCTTGATCTTCACCTTGCTCGCTAGGTGCCTTGATCCATGTAAATGTCAGTTTACACACATTAAAACTGGGAAATACTATTATTACCTCCCTTGTAGTGCTACTGTGAAATTCAAATGTGATAATACCACTGAACTGTAGTGGCTTACATGTTTAAAGACATGTCATTGTTAGATTGTTGTTAATTTCTTTACACCAAGAATGTAGCAATTTTGTACACCTGAAACTAGTATAACAGTGTATGTCAACTATACCTCAATGTTAAAAGGAGGGAAAAGAATGTTAGCAGTATGAACTTCCAGAGGATCACAGAATAATTTCTGCATTAAATGAATATGCACTGTCAAAGATATTCCTTTTATGCAGTTGTCTCTTAATTGCTGAAATGGCTGGTGCTTTTTTAAGATTTAAAGCAATAGTTGTTCAATATTAATGCAAAGAGGAGCTAGTAAAATATCTGACTGGATGGAGGAGGTGAGTGTTAAAGGACTTGTAATAACTAAGATAAAGTAAGCAGGTTTCTTCAGTCAGGGGATGAAAACTTAATTTTCCTGACAAAAGATGTTCATTGGCATATAGAGGGGAGGGGATCAAGATATTCAGATTGATTAAAATTCACTAAAAACTTTTAATTACAAAACTGTAGATGTTAATCTTTAACAATCAATGTTCCAAACTGCACTGTCATTCAAAATATATGGGATCAAACTTTGGGTCTGTGTTTTGAATATATTTGTCCCATGGCTAGAAAACTTCGAAAATTTTTATGGTGCCAGATGTAATACTTCTCTACTTCTTTAAACATGCTTTAAACTGAGCAATCGTAGGCTTGGATTTACTTGCAGTTTTCTTTCTGTAAACTCCGTAGCTCAGTCAGCAGCTGCTTGCCTACGCCACATTTCTCACTTCCACCTGCAATATTTTATTGCTTCTGCTACTTGGCCTCCCAGACGGTATTCAATAGGCACTTTACGACACCTAACAGTAGCAGATAACTTAACTGTACTGTCCCTGCATCACATTGACTATCAGGTACCCTCCTTTGCCACTGGCAAGGATGTCATCCCTGTTTTTAAATATAAAAACATCGGATAATAAATCCCAGAATTCTATATTTATAATTGACTTCCTGGAATCACTTACGATAATAAAATTCTCAGTTTGTGTTTGCTAAGGACGACAGTAACCATTCTAGATATTTCAAGTGGAAAAAGATTGAATACAGTAGATTAAAAAAAAACGACAACATTTCAAGATTCAAGAAAACTGCTGATAGCTCTCAGATTTGCCACTAACACTTGGGAAGTCATGAGGTTGCACGAACCACAAGAAACTTTTGGCAATGAACACATCTGGCCCCAGACATGAGACAGAAGTTCTGCGAGAAAGCTTCTGGAGATTGCAGCAACAACTTTGTGCCTGATAAAGCTCATGTTTTTGCTCACTGCTACTGGAGGAAATATTATAAGGCTTCTGTCACCTTCCTCCTTCCAATTCTTACATTAGAGTCTCTAATTTTCAGACTCTAAACCTGACCCTATTGGTACCAGATTATAGGAAAAGAGTTCCTGGCCTTCCAGCTGGGAGATCCGAGAAAGCAGGGAAAGTAGGGCTGAGAAGCATCAGACAATCTCATATTAAATGGTAGTGTATAATTTCTACTGTGTTGTAGTTACTCATGGGGTAGGTTAAAACTTGCTTATGACAAATCTGTTTGACATTATGAAAAACTAGGACCTTTTCCCAGCCTTAGGTTTCCAAGTAGCACTTAATGTATGTAAACTTTAAAAAAAAAGTCAGATTTTTTTAGGATGATACCTTGAATTACAGAATAAAAATACACTGGAAAGGTAAGATAGTGAAAGCACACAGATTGCTGAAGAGACTATTGCTATATTCCAGGGGGAAAGATGATGAAGGTTAAATTAAATGAAGTGACAACAGAGTTCAAAAGAAGGAAAAAATTCAAGAGGCATTTTAACATAAAATTAACTTGAGTTGCTGAATAAGGGGAACTCTCAGTTCCTCCCCTTTCCTGTATCACCTTCTACTGTTCCAAACCTACGTGCTATTTAATAGATTACTGTTTGGCTAAATTGTCTTCTGTTTCTCAAATATATTGG